>NC_141492.1:4832735-5206160 GCF_009769465.1 Tauraco erythrolophus | reverse complement strand
TCATAAAGGATTCGTTTGGTTTGGCCCAACCTGAGGAAAGTCTCCAAAAAAAAACAGCTTCGGGCACCGGGACCAGCGAGCCAGTGGCTCGGAGCCGCTGCCGGTGAGCACCACGGGGCAGACCTGGACGTGACGGGCCTCTGGCGAAACCTGAGCGTGTAGATTTTGCAGGTCTTGTGACCAGTTAGTACTGGTGCCAGCTCATTGACTTCCCGCAAATAGAAACTCAACTGTAAATGCCGGGGAGCGGGGAGTAGCTCACCCCAGCAGCGGGAGGAAGAGGAGCAACCGGAGGTGCCCTGCAGCACGCGGTGCAGGAGGAAGGCTCTGCGCCCTGCTCGTGCCTCTGTTTCCCCTTCGTTAAGTGGATGTGTCCTCTTTGGAGAGTCGTGTTTGAAAGGAGCTGTCGGCAGCCGAGCGTTATCCTTGAATTTTTGCCCTGTCCGACGCGTCGTCGTCCCGGCTGGGGCTGCGGTGTGAGACAGGCTGCCGCGCAGGACAGTTCCCTCTCTAATCAGCAGGGGTAAAAAATAATCTTCTCTACCTATAAATAACGTTTCTGTTCCGAAATGTCTTGCTCCCTTCCCTTAGGTCATTAGTACTTGTGTTTCCACTCCTTATCGGTCTCCTGAATTATTCAGGCCACAGCCACGCCTGCAGCCTGGCTGGCAGCAGGCTGGCATGGCCAGCACCTCTGGGTTTCCTCCTTCCGTCACCCCTGAGCTTCAGGGACGGGACGAGCAGCATGGGGCCGGTTCCTTTGCGTTCGCCCGTGTTCTAGGCACGATACCAGTATCCCGAATCCGCAGCGCTGCTTCTCTTGCATGTGCTTTACATCTAATTAAGTGGCTTACTCTCTCTGGTTGCTGGCCTTTCAGTGATTTCTGTGGCCCTCCTTCTAGTTTGGCACATTAATCTCTCCGGTTTTGGGGGTTTCTCCTGTGTTTTTCCTTAAAAAATGAGCAGATGCTCGAGCAGAGTCTGGTGGTCGAGCCGCAGATCCTGTCTGGAGCTGTGCTGAGTGACAGTGGGCAAAGCCCCTGTGGCTGCTCTCGCTCAGGTGTATCCCTGTGAATAAATTTTTCGGGGGTTAAGACAGTCTTCCCCCTCCTCTCGTGACACCCTGCCCGTTCTAGGAGTGGCCCAAATCCCTCTTAATCTCGGAGTCGGAGCACATTTGTTTGCTCAACCTTTACTAGATGAGGGAGAGGCCCGGTAGGAAAGCAGCGGGCAGGGAGAGCCAACGTCTCCAATAAATCAGTTTGCACTTTGAAATCATGCACGGCCCAGTTGCGGGCGCTGTGGCTCAAGGCGTTGGCACTGGGCGCCTAATGCCCAAGAATTTGAGAAGTGCCAGCTGTAATAAAGGCTTCATCCCTCTGATGGCCTTTTCCCCATCCTTGGCCCCAGCTGCTCGCAGCAGAGGTAGGCAAAGCTTCCCTTCTCCTCCTTCCCTTCTCCTCCTTCCCTTCTCCTCCTTCCCTTCTCCTCCTTCCCTTCTCCTCCTTCCCTTCTCCTCCTTCCCTTCTCCTCCTTCCCTTCTCCTCCTTCCCTTCTCCTCCTTCCCTTCTCCTCCTTCCCTTCTCCTCCTTCCCTTCTCCTCCTTCCCTTCTCCTCCTTCCCTTCTCCTCCTTCCCTTCTCCTCCTTCCCTTCTCCTCCTTCCCTTCTCCTCCTTCCCTTCTCCTCCTTCCCTTCTCCTCCTTCCCTTCTCCTCCTTCCCTTCTCCTCCTTCCCTTCTCCTCCTTCCCTTCTCCTCCTTCCCTTCTCCTCCTTCCCTTCTCCTCCTTCCCTTCTCCTCCTTCCCTTCTCCTCCTTCCCTTCTCCTCCTTCCCTTCTCCTCCTTCCCTTCTCCTCCTTCCCTTCTCCTCCTTCCCTTCTCCTCCTTCCCTTCTCCTCCTTCCCTTCTCCTCCTTCCCTTCTCCTCCTTCCCTTCTCCTCCTTCCCTTCTCCTCCTTCCCTTCTCCTCCTTCCCTTCTCCTCCTTCCCTTCTCCTCCTTCCCTTCTCCTCCTTCCCAGCTGGGTGTTTGATGGGCACAGCAGCAGCCCGAGGGCATATTTGGATTCAGTGTTTGTGATTCTGTGTTTTGATGGGTTTTTCTTTAAACTTGAGCCATGGAGCAACTTAGGGGTTGTTTTTTTTGTTTAATAGAGTCTCAAACCTCAGCCTTTCTTTCCGTCCTGCCCTGACGTGCGTAATTCTCCTCCTCCTCCTCCTCCAACACCGATGAAGAGGCAGGCTGCGTTACTGCTGGGGTGGTTTTGCTGCGCAGCTGCCTTTGAGTAAACCCGTTCGGTTAACGCTCCGTCAGTTCGTCGTGCCATCCCTGTGAATAATGGATGAGAGCCAGAATTACGTGTCCGTGTAACTAACCCAGACTCCAAACGCTGTGCAGCGAGCGCCGCTGCCCCGCACAGAAATGTTCACTTGTTTCTTTTTTTGCCAGATCTTACAGGAGAGGAGGGAAAAAACCTCCAAGCCCAAGTGCTGAAAGCCCCTACGGGCCTGTTGCGTGGCCTCATCACCCTCTTCCCTGGGCCTTGGAGGGCAAAGTGGCTCTTAAACTCCTTGTGAAGCACTTTAAAATCTTTAAAATTACCCAAGTGCCGCGTCGCTTGCCGGATTCGGTCTAACCGCCTGCCCTGGCTCTGGGGAAGAGCATGAGCCAGACCTGAGGACGAATTCAGCCTCTTGACTGGTGCATCTCAAACAACTGCTGAACTTTCAACCTCCGGCCACTTATTAAAATTAAAGTGGAAAACTTAATCTGATTGTCAGCAGTCCTGGCCGGTTCCTCCCGCTCCCGCTTGGCAGCGGGGTTGTGTTTCGCAGTACCAACGCCACAGGGAGCTGGTGTGTGGTTGCAGACGGGGCAGGGACGGGGGAATTATTTGAAGGGATGGGGGAATTATTATTCTGAAGGGATGGGCCAGCCCTTGGTGTCTCGCTGGAGGTCGAGGGGAACCAGCCACCATCTCTCCTGATAAGGTGAGGTCAGCACTGCACTAGCTGCACAATTGAGGTGCCTGTTCCTGTTCAAGCGGGGTTCCCTGCTCCTGTAAGGGATAGTTTGGTCCCTCTGCCTCTTCTGCTGTGGAGGGTGATCAAAGGCAGTGAGGGTGGAGGTGACCTGGTCCTTTCTCCCTTCCAGGAAGAGAGGGAGAAGCGGCGGTTGGAGCAGCTGGAGCGCAAGAAGGAGCTGCAGCGTCTGCTGGAGGAGGAGGACTCGAAGCTGAAGGGGAAGTCACCCAAGCAGGTCACTCCGGGCAAAGTCACCAGGGCCCAGATCGAGGAGACAATCCGAAAAGACCAGCAGCAGAAGGAGAATGCGGATACAGGTTTGGTGGTACCACAGAAAGGGCCTGACCGCCGCGCGGGGCTGGGAAGCGCGGAGGGGGCTGTTCCTTTTCCCCTCCTGTCGCTGGAGGACGAGGTGTTGGGAAAGCCAGAGCTGCCTGCAGCTGTCCTGTGTGCTTTGCTGTGCCCAACAGCCAAATGGGGGAAAAAGAAACCTCCTGTCACCTTGAGGGGGAGAAACAGAGCTGCAGAGCGGGCGCTCTTACCTTCCAGGGCTGGGACTGACCTCTGGCTGAGTGTTTTCAGCACCTTCTTCAGGGCGCTTTGGAAAAGACTGCGCCTCTGCTGAGGGTTTTGCACAGGCTGGGTTTGATGTTAACATTCTCCCGTTTCCTTCTCTCCCTGTGCAGTGGAGAAGGAGAAGACTCACTTGGAGGTCCCCTTGGAAGAGAACATCAACAGAAGGGTGCTGGAGGAAGGATCGGTGGAGGCCAGGACGATTGAAGATGCCATTGCTGTCCTCAGGTACGTGGCGTCCTTTGGAGGCGTCACTTTTCCTTAGGAGAAATTCTTGCAGATACTCCCTCCCCCAGAGCTGGCTTCTTTTTAGGCTTTGGTGGCGAGTTTCTATCTCGACAGCAAGAACAGGACACGTCCCTCACCCTGCTGTTCTGCGGAGTGTTTGAAGTGGGCAGGGGAAGGACCGCGGGGCTTTCGGCTTTATCACCCGGGTTGCTCTGCGTGCACTTGGTCATGCTGACAGGGCACCAGCGGCGGGCGCGTGGCTGGTGCCTGCCCGAGGTGCCTCTGACACGTCTCTGAATTCCCTCCCGGCAGCGTTGCCAACGATCCGGACCGGCACCCCGAGCGCCGGATGAAAGCTGCCTTCACGGCTTTCGAAGAGGTCAACCTGCCGCGCCTGAAGCAGGAGAACCCCAACATGCGCCTGTCCCAGCTCAAGCAGCTCCTCAAGAAGGAGTGGATGAAGTCTCCAGAAAACCCCATGAACCAGAGGCACAAAGCTTACAACAGCCAAAAGTAGAACTAGAGCTGGTGGTCCCCCACGGACAGCGGGCTGGAGCCGCAGGGCTCTGCTCGGATGAAAACGGGAGACACGAGGAGCCTCCTCTCCTTTCGTTTCCCTTCCCTGCTCCCACTTTCTGTCTTTGTTCTTGGATTTAAGATAAGCACGAGGCCACGGCTCACCTCGGGCCCCCGCAGCGTCCTGCCGCCTTCGCTGATGGTCTCTTCCCCCCCCAATGCACCCACCCGTCCCCAGGCAGCTGGCACAGAGCCAGCCGGACGGACTAACTCTGCCTTCGTGCTTCCGAATTCGGTTGTTGTCTTACAAAAAAAAGCTACTAACTCGCTTCCACATAGGGACCCTGCCACAGCTGGCACCGTGGGGTCACCCACAGCAGGGACCCTGCCACAGCTGGCACCGTGCGGTCACTCGCGGCAGGGACCCTGCCACAGCTGGCACCATGCAGTCACTCGCGGCAGGGACCCTGCCACAGCTGGCACCGTGGGGTCACCCACGGCAGGGACCCTGCCACAGCTGGCACCATGCGGTCACTCGTGGCAGGGACCCTGCCACAGCTGGCACCGTGTGGTCACTCGTGGCAGGGACCCTGCCACAGCTGGCACCATGCGGTCACTCGCGGCAGGGACCCTGCCACAGCTGGCACCGTGGGTCACCCGCGGCAGGGACCTTGCCACAGCTGGCACCGTGGGGTCACCCGCGGCAGGGACCTTGCCACAGCTGGCACCGTGCGGTCACTCGTGGCAGGGACCCTGCCACAGCTGGCACCGTGTGGTCACTCGCGGCAGGGACCCTGCCACGGCTGGCACCATGTGGTCACTCACAGCAGGGACCCTGCCACGGCTGGCACCATGCGGTTACTTGTGGCAGGGACCCTGCCATGGCTGGCACCGTGCGGTCACTCGCGGTAGGGACCCTGCCACCGCTGGCACCATGTTTTCACTTGCTGACAGCCCGGGCCTCAGCCAAACCGCGCTCATCCCTGTCTCTACCATGGCTGCGCCGCACCCTCGTGCTCTGCAGGGTGAATTTTTGCCACCATCGCGAGGAAGGCACCTGCCTTCTGTTGCTCATGTCGTCCTCGGTGCTGGGATGTCCCCAGTGAGATTCCAGACTGGATCACCGTTGGCCCAGCCTGCTGCTGGCCACCTCTCCTCTGGATCTCGACCGAGGGTGCGTTGGATGGGGACGAGGAACCGCAGCAGGAGCGGCAGCTCCGTCAGCGCGGTGTTTTGGGGAAAAGAGAAAATAACCTTCCACCTTCGGGGGGAGAGCGGGAGCCATGACGCAGCGCACGTGGTTCCTGCCTTGTTGACTTTCTCCCTGGCCTTGCCCAGAGCCTCACACGCTGCTGGTGGGACCGGAGGGTTCCTGGAGGGGCTGCCACCCCGCGCTGCCCGAGAACTGCCCCGAGAAGGGAAACCGCTGCGTCTCCCATCGCTTCTTCCTCTGCCTGCTCCCAGGCTCTGGCAAGAAGGTGCTGGACTGAGGGCACTGACCTGGCTGTGCCAACGTCCAGCAACGAGCCGCAGAGCCCTGGCAGAGTTGTGCCGCTCGCCCAGAGCAGGTGCTGGGTTTTCATCTCTTCCCTCTCCCCTTCCACATCTCTTCCAGGCTCCTTCGGGAGTGAAATTCCTTCCTACGGTCTGAAGCCCTGACTGGGCAGCAGCTCTGTCACCCTTGGCACTTACCTGTGTGTCTCACCGGGGCTGCCAAACCAAGACCAACCCGTGGCCAGCTCGGTGCCCCGCTGGGCTTTCTGGTATTAAACAAAGAGGGTTCGTCCCGAGGCAGGTAACGGGCAGCGTGTGGCCCCCACCCCTGCGAGGGGGATCGCCCACGAGCGGGCACGGGGGGCTGCCGGCATCCTCGATGCGGCAGAGGCGTTGGCATTTTGGTGGTGAAGGGGTTTGAGGCGGTGATGCCGAGAGCCTGCGGCTGTTTCGGGGCTCTCCAGCCCTCCGTGCACCCCCCTGGCAGAACCAGGCTGTAGCAGCTGGGCCGGCCCCTGCCAGTGTGTGTGCCCCCATTTGCCCCCCCCCCGGTGAAGACAGGGAGGAACGCACCTGGTGTCTCCCCTTTCTGTGAGAAGTTTGTTGTGTTTGAACCCAATTAAAAATTAAAAAAACCCACAAAACCCTGTTAATTTGTGGAAGGAATCAAGGCTTGGCGGGGGGGGTATGTTCTGGCTTGCTTGGGGTGGGGGGGCAGTTTCCCCAAGCTGGGTCCCTGGGCTGAGCTGACCCCCCCTGTCCCTGTGTCCCCCAGGCTGCAGGGCTGTTCTCCCCCATCCCTGGGGGGCCGGGGGGTGCCCCCCTCCCTACCCTCTCCTGCTCCCCCCATGGCGCCGAGGCTTTCGGCTTCTGCACAGCCCTGGCTTTGTGCAGCAGAGCCCACCCTCCTCCTCCTCCCCCTCCTCCTCCTCCTCCTCCTCCTCCTCGGCACTGCGGCAGTGCCGTGGTGTCCCCCCCGGGGGGAATATTCTGGCAGTGACTGCAGGGAGGGGGCCAGCCAGGCTGGGGGGGCTGCGGTGTGCAGCCCCCACCCCCCCGGGGTCCTGGAGGTTGAGCCCCCGTGTCAGTCCCGGGGGAAGGGGATCCCCCCGTGATGCAGGGGACCCCCCTGCTACGCTCAGTGCGTGGGGGGGTGTGGAAGGAGCTAATGATGGGCTGCCCCCCCCCCTAAATTCAGGGGGGGATCCCCCGTTGCAAGGGAGGGGTTATTGGGGATCCCCTCCAGTGCAGGGTGGGGGTTCCCCACTTCCAAAGAAAACATTAATGGGGAATCCCTCAGTGGAGGGATAGGACCCCCCCCCCAGTGCAAGTGCGGGGTTAATGGGGGACTCCCCCCCCCATTGCAAAGGCGGGATTGGGGGAATCCCGTGGTGCAGGGAGGGAAGGGGTTAACGAGGGAACACCCCGCTCCACTGCAGGGCGGGGGGGGCCGATGTCGTCGTCCTCCCCCCCCCCCTCAGCGAACCGGCTACCGGGGGGAGGGGGGGGGGGGGTGTCCGTGCCCGCCGCGGGGGGGTTCCCCGCTGCCGGGGGGGCGGGGCGCGGCGGCGAGGGGAGGGATTCCCCGCCCCGCCCCTCCGGGGATTCCCCCTCCCTCTCTACACCCCCCCCCCCACGGGGGGGGCCGCGCTCGCGCAGTGCCCGCGGGGGGGCGGGGGGGGGGGGCGCTGCCATGGCAACGGGCTGCTCCGCTGCGGGGGCGGGGGAACCCGCGGGGCGGGGGGGGGAGGGGGGCGATCACGCGGCCCCGGGATCCTCGCAGCGCTCGCGCAGCCGCGCAGGGATCGCACCGGGCATCCCCCCCCGCGGCCCCCCCCCCCCCCCCCCGCACCGGGCATCCCCCTCCCGTGCACCGGGCACCCCCCCCCGCCCCCGCAGCCCCTCCCCGCGCACAATGCAGCCCCTCTGCAGCCCGCCCGCTCTGCACCACGGCCCCTCCCGCACCGTGCGCACCCCCCGCACCTCGCAGCCCCTCGGCCCCCCCCTTCCCCCCCCCCCCCCGCCTTCATGCATCCCCCTCCCTTGCACCACGCACCGCCCCTGCACCACGCAACCCTCCGGGCGCCGCCGTGCCCGTGCCCGCCACACCCCCCCGCAGGATGCGCCCCCCCCCGTGCCCCCCCCCTGCACACTGCAGCACCGGGCACGGCGCACACCCCCGGCGCGGAGCCCGTGCACACTGACACCCCCCCCCCCCACTCCCTGCTCCCGCACACAGCACGCCCCGCGTGCACCCCCCCGCTCCTTGCACGCGCACTCACACCCGTGTGCTGACACCCCCCCCCCCCCGCACGCGCCGCAAAGCCCACCCTGGGCGGGCACGCGCCTGCACGCTGCAACCCCCCCCCCTGCACAAGTCCCTGTGCGCGCACACCCCCCCCGCGCCCCCCACACCCCCTGTGCACGCTCCTTGTGCACACCCTGCTGTGCACACCCCTCCCTTTGCACACCCCTCCCTTTGCACACCTGCTGTGCACACCCCTCCCTTTGCACACCCCTCCCTTTGCACACCCCTCCCTGTGCACACCCTGCTGTGCACACCCTGCTGTGCACACCCTGCTTTGCACACCCCTCCCTTTGCACACCTGCTGTGCACACCCTGCTGTGCACACCCCTCCCTTTGCACACCCCTCCCTGTGCACACCCTCTTGTGCACCCCTGCTGGGCACACCCCGAGCACACCCCCGTGCTTTGTTCACTGCACAACCGCAGCCCCCACGCCCTCCCCAAGCGACAGCGCAGCCCCCGTGCAAGGCCCGCTGTGCACACTCGCACACCCTCCCTGGTGCAGGCTGCTTGCACACGCGTGTGCCCCGCTGCCACCTGCAGCTTTCTGGCTTGACAACAGGCGCCGGGGAGGGGGGGGAAGAGCCTGCAGGTGGGTGGGCAGCACCCACACCCCCTCGCACCCTCGCAGCCCCCCACCATGCTGCCCACCCTGCCCACACCCGCTGCTCCCTGCCTGCGTGCCAGGCACGGGTGCGATACACGCCAAAGCCAGGGGCCTGCTTGGTGGTGCCACCCTGGCACCCTCCCCGGGCCTGGGTAGGGGTCCCAGTTCCCCACCAGTGGCAATTGCATCCCTGGGAGCCGCACACCCACTGGGTGCAACACGGAGAAGTGGGGGGGTCTGCGGTGCTTGTGCCACCCTGGGTGCTGGGTGCCACTCACGCGCTCATGCCAGGGTGCCAAGGCAGAGCCGCCGCGACTCCGGCTTCCCACTGGGCACCGGGGAGGGAGAAGCATGGCAGCGGCGTGGGCGCTGGGGGAGGCGCGGGGCGGGCGATCGCCCACGTCCCCGCAGATGTGGCAATTAAAGTGGGGGAGCCGGCGAGCGGCTAAATTTAGCCGCAGACAATAGCTGCGGTGGCCGGGGAGGAACCGGGAGCCGCGTGCGCGGCTGCGCGTGTGAGCGGAATACCAACGCCATCGCTTCGCCACCCTGGCAGCCCCCAGCCCTCCGCCCGCGCGCTGGGGAAACCGAGGCACGGAGCGGCGGTGTGGGGCCAGGAGGGACCGCGGGGCCGGAGCCGAGGCACCCGACTGCCCCCGGCCCCCAGCTCGTCCGGCTGCGCTGGCACAACCTCCCGGCAAGCCGGGCTCACCGCCGCGCCGGCACGTGCCGACGCCGGGCCATGGTCACCGGTGGCAGCGCTCGAGGGGAGCGGAGGCCGGGGTCTGCCTGCAGGTGGGTGCCGTGGGGGGGGTGGGTGGGCTGGGGACCCCCCCTCAGCTCCTGGGGACCTGCTGGTGCTGGGGAACCCCCTGACTCCTGGGGATTCCCCTGGCTCCCGGGGATCCCCCAGCTCCTGGGGAGCCCCCGGCGCAGTGGGGACCCCCTGGCACAGCGCGGACGGCACATGGCAGCGGGGGGATGCCGGAGGCATCACAGCTCTTTGGGAAGGGGACACCAGGGGGGCTGCGTCGAGGGCACCCCGAGGCTCCGGGGGTCCAGGGCAGGCAGGGCTCGTTTGGCTGCCAATGCTCCCACCGGCTGCGCACCCCGCAGCCCCCGGCGCGGCGGGGAGCCGGGGGGGCCGGATTGGGGCGGCGGGGCGCGGGAGGCAGCCCACGGCGGTGACAATGAGGACGCGATGGGAGTGACTCTGCCCGGCTAAAAATATCCTCCTCCCCCGTCCTCCGCCAGCGCCGCGGCCTCAAGGTCACTGCCCGCCGCGGTGGGGCCGGGGGGGACGCGGGGGCGTGGGGCGGGGAAGCCCCCGGCCCCCCCCGCGCCGCGGCTCCCACACGCGCCCGGGCACGGCTGCTGTCGGCACCGTTGCTTCGCCGTGCGCTGAGCTGCCGGTGGCCCCCACACCCTGGCCCGTGCCCCCGCCTCCCCCAGGGCATCCCAGCACGTCCCAACGCTCCCCGTAGCACGAGGCCGTGGCAGGTGAGCGGGCGTGGGGGTGGCAGCGGTGGGGACCCCGGGGATGGCATCCCTCAGTGTGGCTGGGTTCCTGGGTGAGGGGACACCAGGGATGCCCTTCCTGCGACAGATTGGTAGCTCTGGGCAAGCCCCAGCTGCCAGAGTCAGGGGACCGCGGGAGGTTCCACACTCGGGGACGGTGTGACCGCGGGCACCGAAGCCGTGAGGCTGTGCAGGGGAGTGTGGCTGAGCAGGTCAAGGAGCTGGGGGACCTCGGTGCTCCCCCACAGCGGGGTCCAGCTGCTGGCACAGCCACGGCGGGACACGACCCTGGGATGGCGTTGGCCAGGGGAACCCAGGTCAGCACCCACCGAAAGCAGGGAGACCCGGTGCTGCAGGCAGCCGCGGCTGATCTGGCTGTGACGCCGGGAGCTGGCCATGCCGGGGTGGCGCGGCTGGTGAGGCACCAGTGCTGCCAGGACCTCGGGCCATGTGTGGTGCCAGGGCCGTGCGTGGTGTTTGCCAGTGCAAAGTCCAGGGTTGGCACTCAGGGCTCGCGGCGTGTTCTGGCACCGCGTGGTGCTCGTGGCCTCGACGTGCCGGGGAGTGTCCGGCATGTTGTGGTGCAACCGTCGAGGCCGTGAGCGCGCAGCACCGGGCCCCCCCTGCCCCTCCTGACCTTCCCCATGACCTTGAGCTGCCCCTGGGGACCCTGCGCGGGGCTGGGGGCTGTGGGGGCTGCGGTGACACCGCCGTGGTGGTGGGGACCACCGCCCAAGGTGCGGGGATGAGGATCTCCAAAGGTGCTTGTGAGCTTTGGGGGACCCCCCCTCGCCGAGGGGCTTGTGATGGCCCCAGGGACAGCGGGGCCATCCGTGTCCCCCCCAGGCAGCCCCGGGCGGGGGGTCCGTCGCGCCCCGGCGGGGGCAGCCAGGCGGAGCGGCTTTGTCCTTCGGCTGAGCCGAGCGCGTGGGGGAGGCGGCGGGCGAACCCGGCGCAGCGGCTTTGTCTGGGGACGGTGACGTGGTGGCGACGGAGGGGGGTGTTGGGAGCCCAAACCCCCCCGGACCCCGCAGCACCCCTCACCCCAGCTCTGGGCACCCGCTAGACCCCGTGCAGGTAGGGTGTCCTCGGCCGTGGGTCCCCTCCCGAGGTGGGAGGGCTGGGGATGGGGTCCCCTTGGGCTGGGGGGGCCTGGGGGGACCCCAGCTGCCTCCACCAGCCCTGGGGAAGCCGGTGCTGCCCCAACGTCCGTCCAGGGCCTGATCCAGCCCTGGGGGGCTCGGTGGGGCTCTGGAGAGGGTTTTTCTCGGGGAGACCCTGGGACAAGCCGGGGATTCCCCTGCTTTGCGGTGGGGCCGGGGAGGTTCGGGTGTCCCCGCATGTCCCTGCGTGTCCCCTCACATATGCCAGCCCGCGTGTCTCCCCCTGCGCCGTGGCACCCCCAGACACCCCCCAGCCCCACGGGTGGGAATGGGCCAGATCCTGCGCGGGGGGAGTTACCCCAGTGCTGGGCTCTGCCCCTTTGCACCAGCCTTGATGTGTCGGGGTGGACACAGGGTGCCTGGGGGTCAGAGGCCCGACTGCTGGCATCACTGAGGGTGCCACGGTGGCAGGGCTTGGCTGAGCCATCCTGGTGCTCTTCGGGAGCCCAGTGGCTTCGTGCTGGTGCTTTCACCAGCCCCAAGGAGCTCAGATGGTCCCATGCCCCCCTAAACCACACTCAGCCCCCCTGCCCTACCCTCAGGGGCAGCAGCAGTGGCAAACCCCCCCATCCAGCCCTGTGCCAGCGGGTGGGCAGCAGCATTTGCGGGGGCCGGGGGCTCCTGCCAGCACCAACAGATGCTCTCCAGCCTGGGACATATGGCCAGGGCTTGGTGGCGACGGGAGCTGTGGCCGCCCGAGGAACCGGGGCCACTGTGGAGGGTTTGGGGGCACGGGGGGGCTGCAAGGGGTCTGACGCACTTTGTGCACCCAGTGAGCCCCGAGCTGGCTGGCAGGGAGCCCCTGCGGCCCCGGGCGGGGGGCATGGCATGGGTCCCTCTCCCCAAGCACCCCGTCTCCTGCACCATGGCAGGGGGGTTCCCTGGTTCCCTGGCCCCTTCCTCCCCGGTACGGCAGCAGGACCGTGGCTGTGCCGCCCAGGTGCTGGCGTGGGGCCCATGGGCATGGCCCCGGTGGCAACCGCTGCTCCCCCAAATTCCTGCCCCGCCCTCCGCGGGACCGCGATTCCCAGGCAGGAATTAGCGAGCGGGTAATAAATAAATCACCAGCCGGGAGCCTTTCGCTGCCCGCCTCTATTTTTAGCTGCACCCTCCTCCTCTGCAGTTGCTCCCCGGCAGCGTCGCTGCTCCGGGGCACGGGGGGAGCCGGGGGTCCCGCTCACACCCTACAGCCCCCCCATGGCACAGGGGCCTGCTGCAGCCCGGCCCTGCGTGGGTTAAACCGCGTCCCCCTGCCCTTGTCCCTGTTCGGGCAGGGGCGAGGGGGTGCTGTCCCAGCCAGGGTGCCCCTTAGAACCCCTTCACCCACCGTCCCGATGCCACCCCAGCCGAGGGTCCTTCCCCAGCCACCTCCTCTATGAAGCCCATGACATCCTGTGCCCACCCAGGGCCCCCCCTGCTTCTCCTCAGGGACCCCCACACCCCACTGGGGAGATGACACCTCGTGGGTACCGGTGTCCCAGCCGGGGCGTTGCGGCGGGGGGCGGGGGGCGGTGGGAGCACCCTCCGGCTGTGCCAAGACACCCGGGCTGCAGCGGTGGGCGTCCTGCTGCCGCATCACCGCCAGCCTCGCGGTGCGGGAGCTGCCGAGAGCGGGGATGCTGGGACCATGGCTCAAGGACACGCGGTGGCCATGGCCAGCAGCTCCAGCTGGGGGGGACCTGCCGCGTCCCCCCCGTCCCCGCCGTAGGGCCGCAGAGGACCCCGCTTGGTCCCCCTGTGCCGCAAATCCCACCCGAGCATCCCTGGGGGATGCAACTGCTGGCCACCGTGGGGAGGGGGCACAGGGACCCCTCGGGGCTCGGCAGTTTTAATCAACCCTCCGGGTGCCGAATTCCGCCGGAGACGTCCCCAGCGATGTCCTGACGGGGGAAAGATTTAATAAGGCCCATTTACGTCGCCATCGATAGATGCTATTAGCGAAACGACCACGGAGCGATGGTTAATAAAATATTTAATGTCATCCGTCTGCGATGGCTCTGGGGGCGGCTTCGCCGACCCCATTCGAGGAGCCAAAAAGTTTACCGGGGCCTGGCACGGCTCTGGCATCTGGGTGGTGAAGGGGCCTGGGGCCGGCAGCTCTGGGAAACCGCTTCCCCTCCGCCCTGCCCGCTGCGTATTTTTCTCCCCAACCGAGTATTAAAAAGAAATCGGAGCCCATTTTCCTGCAATAAATTTGGCAGAATGGAGAGAAAATGATCCGGCTCTGGAGGGGAGCCAGCGGCCCCGGCTACGCACCGGGGAGCAGCCGGGCACTGGAGCCTTTGCTCCCGTAGGTGGCAGGAAAAAAATCTTCCCTGGCTCCAGTGCACCCATGGGGATGGGGAAGGGGTCCCAAAGCCCAGCTGCCCCCCACGGATGGGGGGACGCTGCTGCCAGCAGCCCCTTCCTGGGCATCCCCACACCGGGAGGGATGCGGGCACGGTGATGGTGCTTGCCGTGGGGATACTGGTGACGGTCGGTCGGGGTTTTAGCCGGGACAGGCTGCAGCAGCACTCGAGTGCTCGGAGGCCTGAAATCCGGGGAGCTGCCCCCTCCGCAGGGTCCGGCCCCGCTGCAGGGCTGGGGGAGAGGCTGCGGGGCCCCCCCAGCTCCCCCCATGCCAGGAGACCCAGCCTGGCCCTCCAACCACGATGGCACTGCCGGTGCCATCGGCCCTGTGGGCTCTGCGTGGGGATTTCGGGGTCCATCGTGCAACGGGGCCGCTGGCACTGGGGGTCTGCGCCAGCTGCAGCGGGGTCTGTGCTTGCCGCCCTGGGACTGCCGTGCCGGGGGGGCTGCTCGTGCTGGAGGGGCTGCGCTGACCCTGCGGGGCCGAGGGAGCTGCTCAGGCTCCTGCCTCCCCCGTGCAGCCGGAGGGTGCAGGGCCGGGGGCTCTGCCCACAGCCCCCCCAGTGACAAACCCATGCCCCAAAACCACAGCTCCACTTGCCGATTCCCCGCTCGCCCACCCTGGCTGCTGGGGTGGGGGGGCTCACTGCGGCACCAGCAGCCCCCCTGCCCACCACCGTGCCCCCAGACAGGGTGGGGTGCACACGGGGATGTGGGACAGGGTGACCCCCCGGTTGGCGGTGCCAGGGCAGGACCCTTGCCCTGGTGCTGTGGCTCTGGGGGTCCCTGGCACCGCGGCCGAGGGGGTTTGGGGACCTGCTAACGCCGTGTCTCCTCCTGGCCAGGTGTGGAGGGAAGCCCATGGCACCCGGACCCCCGGACCCCCCCTGTGCCAAGACCCAGCCCCACAGCCCCTAACGCCCCGAGGGCCCCCCCGGCCAGCCCCGGGGAGCCCGAGCAGGTAGGGGGGTGCAGGTGGCCGGGGTGGGCAGGGCTGAGGGTGCAGGGACCAGCTGGGGGGGTCATGGGGGTGTGTTGGGGTGCCGGGAGGCTGCTCTGGGTGTGCCAGAGAGGATGTACTGGGGGCATGCAGGGGGGGCGGGTGGCAGCGTGCTCGGGGCGTGTGGGGAGGATGGAAGGGGAGTGCAGGGGGGGGTGCATGGGGGTTGATGGGTTTTGGGGTGCGGGGACCGGTGCAGTGAGGCTGGAGGGTGGGGGGGGTGTGGTGGGGTGCATGGGGGGGCGCTGGGGGCGTCATTGGGGGCTGAAGGGTGCGCACAGGGGTGTGGAGGGGGCGCACGGGGGTACTTGGGGGGGTTGGCGGGGGGGGGCGTGTGGGGGCCGGGGGGTAGGTGGGCTGGTGGGGGGGGGTGCGGGGGCAGCACAGGGGTCTGGGGGGGGCAGGGGGCGTCAGGGAGCGCATGGAGGGGGGCGGGGGGCGCTCAGGGGGCGGAGCCGGCGCTCGGGGGCGTGGCGGGGGGGTGTGGCGTGGTGCTCGTCACGGGGGGCGTGGAGGGGGCTCCGCCAATGAGAAGCTCCGCCCCGCCCCCGCCCCGCCCCCGAGCGCTCCGGTCCCGCCGCCGCGCGCCCCCGGGACCGAGCCGGGCTGCGGCGGCGGCAGCGGCGGCGGCGGCGCGGCCCCGGCCCGGCCCGGCGGCAGGTAACGGGCAGCAGGCAGGGCAGGGCCGGGCCGAGCCGGGCCGGGCCGGGCCTGGGGGGGGTTGTGCCGGGCCGAGCCCACCGGGCACCCCCGGCACCGGGAGCCCCGGGCACGGCGGGGACGTCGGGGGGCGGCGGGGGCGCGCAGCTGCAGCTCGTTACCGGAGCCGTCCCGGGGCCGCGGGCAGGGGCCAGCACCGGGCACAGGGGGGCACCGTGGGGCCGGACCCGACCTGCCACCCCCCCCGGGGGGCTGCAGAGGGGGCAACCGGGCTGCGGCAGCCCCGGTCCCCGGGCGGGGGGGCACGTCCCCACGGGCAGGACGCGTCCCCGCCGTGGCCGTGGCTGGCACATGGGCAGCACGTGCCCTGCCAGGCGTCGCCCGGTGCCGGGTGGGGGCGAGGGTGCCGCTCTCGGGGACCCCCCACCCAGACGGCCCCTCTGCCGCAGGTCGCCCCCGCGCCGCTGAGCCATGCGGGATCGCCCGGCCCCCTCCCCGCCAGAGCCATGAGCGGCTGCCGCTACAATGGGGGGGTGGCACGGCCCCGGGGCCCCCTGAGCGCCTCTGCCCGCACCCTAAAACCGCTGGAAGGTGAGACCCAACCGCTGCGGCCCCACCGTCCCCCCGGCCTCGAGGTGGTGGTCTCCCGGCCGGAGCAGCCTGGGGGGCTGGATCCCGGCCCAGCAGCAGCCCCGGGGCAGGATGCGGCCGAGGAGCGGGGCCGGGGAGCGCGGCGGAACCAGAACATCGGGTACAAGCTGGGGCACCGGCGAGCCCTCTTCGAGAAGCGGAAGCGCCTCAGCGATTACGCCCTCATCTTCGGGATGTTCGGCATTGTGGTCATGGTCACGGAGACAGAGCTGTCCTGGGGGGTCTACACCAAGGTGGGGGTCACGGCGGGGTGGGTGGGGGGTCAGGGGGGTCCGGCCAGGCTCACGCTGCCCGCTCTCCTCGCAGGAGTCATCGTATTCGTTTGCACTGAAATGCCTTATCAGCCTCTCGACCGTCATCCTCCTGGGGCTCATCGTCATGTACCACGCCAGGGAGATCCAGGTGAGGGGCACCCACCTGTGGGCACTGGCTGGGATCGTGCCGCACTGGGGGGGTCCCACCGTTCACCTCCCCCCTTCTCCTTCTGCCCCCGCAGCTCTTCATGGTGGATAACGGTGCCGACGACTGGCGCATCGCCATGACCTACGAGCGCATCTTCTTCATCGCCCTGGAGCTGATCGTCTGCGCCATCCACCCCATCCCCGGCCAGTACCTCTTCACGTGGACGGCGCGGTTAGCCTTCACCTACGCCGCCTCAGTGGCCGACGCCGACGTGGACATCATCCTCTCCATCCCCATGTTCCTGCGGCTGTACCTGATCGGGCGCGTCATGCTGCTGCACAGCAAGCTCTTCACCGACGCCTCCTCCCGCAGCATCGGAGCCCTCAACAAGATCAACTTCAACACCCGCTTCGTCATGAAGACCCTCATGACCATCTGCCCCGGCACCGTCCTCCTGGTCTTCAGCATCTCCTCCTGGATCATCGCCGCCTGGACGGTCCGCGTCTGCGAGAGGTACGTGGGGCGCTCCCCGATGGGGCTTTTTGGGTGGGGGGGGGTACGGGGCTGGGGTGCAGCTGAGGACACACGGCGCAGACCCTGGGGGGGAAGAGAAGAGGCCCCCACTCTCTGGCCAGAGCCTTCCCAGCAGGACCCTTGTGCCCTGGGTGGTGACCACAATGGTTTTGCCAAACCAAAACCATTTGCCAAGGTGAGGTGGGGGTGGCTGGACCCCCAGGCTGTCCCATGACCTCTCCCAAGCCCCTCTGTGCCCCCCTGGGATGTGGCAGGACCCTCTCTCTGCCAACTGCTCCAACCAGGAGGAGCTGGGGGTCTTGCAGAGAGGACCGAGCCCTTGTGCAGGATGCAGCCTGTGCTCCTCAGCTGCGCCCGCCGGGATGCCAGGGCCGGGATGCCGGGGCCGGGATGCCCGTGTCGGTGCCCTGCCCGTGCTCGCCCCTTCTCGGCCGCTCCCCCCGGGACGCGCATTAACTGCTCTTGTTTTCCCTCCCTGACCGCTCTGCTGCTCGCAGGGACAAACTGTGAGTCACCCCAGGGACCGACAGCGCGTCCTGCACGGGACGTCCCCCCGCCCCGGGCTTGTGCTACCCGGAATTTAGGATTAGCTGCAGCCAGCGGGTGGGGGGTCAAGGCTGGGGGGCTGCGGGCTGGGGGGCAGAGAGGCCGTGGACACAGAAAGGGGCTGGAGCCCTTTTCTGCTTGGAACCTCAGCAGCTGCTTTCTGTCCCCCCTGTGCCCCCCAGCTGGGGTGCCACGGTGCCCAGCCTGGCCGCGGGCTCAAACCGAGGGTCCCGTCGCAGCGTGTGAGGGGGCCGGAGCGCAGGTCCTTCTGCCCCGGCTCGCAGGGTGCTCTCAGAGGGGTGGGCTCGTGGCAGGAATTGCTGCCGGTCTCGGGGTGGCTCCGGAGGGAGAAATCCCGACAAGGAGCGGAGCTGAGCCGGAGCAGTGGGGAAGGAGCCGCTGGAGCCTTCGTGTTTCCAACCGGAGGCTCCGGCTGAGCGTCCGAAGGGCTTTTGCTCGGCTCCGGCGGACGCCGTTGCTCGGCGTTTCCCCGTGACGTGCACACTCGGGGTGCGTTGAAGGAGTCCCGGGTGCTCCTGGAGAGGCTGGGGGGAGCAGGGAGCACCGCAGCCCCTGCCGTCCCGGGGACTCTCACCGTGGGGTGACATCCTTAGGCTGCCAGCGCTTTGGGGACAGGCTCAGCCCTTGCTACCAGCCCACCCCAGGGTGTGGGTCCCTCCTGGCCACACGGTGCCCCCCGGCATCGCCCGGCTGCCTCCCTCGGTGCCGGCTGAGGTTCCAAGCCCAGACCGCGTGGCTGTGCCTGGGGGCCAGATGGAGGGATGCAGCAATCCTAAATTCCTCGCCGCACGCTTGAGTTCCCCCCGGCTCGCTCTCGTCTCCTCCCTCCCCTTTTCTCACCCCTGGCACCCTGTTTTCCCGGCTCCCCGCTGCTCCCTGCATGCCCCCATCCCACTGCCCGCTTGGCTGCACCCAGCGCCCGGCCCCGCTGCTCTGTGTCCCCTGGCTGGGCTCGTCCCGGCGAGCGGCAGGGGCTGTGTCCGGGGGTCTGTTGGGGAGGGGTGGGGGGCACACGAGGGCACACTCGTGGCATTGGCGCTGGCCACGGAATCTCAAAGCACAGTGTCCCCCGCTCCCCTCGCAGTGGTGCCCACGGTGACCTCGGGGCCCTTCATAGCCCTGGGCCTGCTCGGGGTGGGGGGCAACTCGCCAGGGTGACCCCTGAGGACTCACAGAGTGAGGGGTCCTCTGTCCCAGCCAGGTCCGTGCGACTGTCCCCAGCTCTGCAGAAACGGGGGGTCCCCTCCCTGGGGGGTCCGGCAGTGACACCCGTGTCCTGTGCTTTGAGATCTCTGGGGGAGCTTCAGGAGGACGGAGGCTGCCGCCATCCGTGCGTGGGGGCTGCGGCTCCGCACCCGTCACCTCATTGTCCTTGTCCAGCAGCCCCCCGCCCCGACCCTGAGCCAGCCCCGCTCCTGGGGGCCACAGCCCCGGGGCTTTCCTGCTCCCTGGTGCTGGTGTCCGGAGTGGCCGTGCCTGGTGTCCCCAAAGTGTCCCCAGGGGTGTCCCCAGCTTCTTTGGGGCTCCATGTGCCAGCGGTGTGACTCGGAGCTTGGGGACACTCTTGACTGCAGCCGCCGGATGGGAAAGCGGCTAAAAACCGCGTTGGCAAAGCTGGTGGCACCGCGAGGGGCACGTGGCGGGATCGGGAGCGTGCAGTGACGGTGGCTGCGCTCGGCCCCGGGCAGGTACCACGACAAGCAGGAGGTGACCAGCAACTTCTTGGGGGCGATGTGGCTGATCTCCATCACCTTCCTCTCCATCGGCTACGGGGACATGGTGCCACACACCTACTGCGGGAAGGGCGTGTGTCTGCTCACCGGCATCATGGTGAGCGCCGGGGAGGGGGGGGGGGTGACCACTGCTGGACCCCCCGCTGCCGCCGCTGCCCTCACCGCGGGGCTCTGCCCGCAGGGTGCCGGTTGCACCGCTCTGGTCGTCGCTGTCGTCGCCAGGAAGCTAGAGCTCACCAAAGCGGAGAAACACGTGCACAACTTCATGATGGACACGCAGCTAACGAAGCGGGTAAGACCCCCCCTCACCCCCCCCAACGCCGGTACCATCCGACGTGGCATCACCGGGCGCGGGACCGCATCCCCATCCCCAACCCTGGCGCTCTCCTTACCTCCAGGTGAAAAATGCTGCTGCCAACGTACTCAGGGAAACGTGGCTCATCTACAAACACACCAAGCTGGTGAAGAAGATCGACCATGCCAAAGTTCGGAAACACCAGCGTAAGTTCCTCCAAGCCATCCATCAGTAAGTGCCAAACCTTTACCTGCTTCCTACGAGGAGGTTTTTTTCCCCCCCGTCGTGGCTCTGGAAGGAAAACCGGGCGCTTCCCTCCCCGTCGGTGCTGGTGGGACCCCCGGCTTGGCAGCCTGGTGGTCCCTGTCGCCCTCCCCACTGTGGGGTTGCTTTCCCGGTGGGTGAGGACCCCGGTGATGCCAGGGGTAACCGATCCGTGAGGCTTGATGTGACCGTGTCGCCGTCCGCTGTCACCTGCACTGGGGAGCAGGGCTGGGGGCTGCCTCTGAGCACCTGCTTTGGGATGGGGGGGGGAAATGGAGGGGCACCCAGCTTGGGGTGGGGGGGACGGAGGGGGGGGCCGTGCTGTGGCTGCTGTCGTCTCCCCGCGCTCTTCGTGGTGGTATTAAACCTGCTGTTGTGTTTTGTCTCTGTTCTGCCCGTCCCTGCAGAGCTCAGAAGTAAGTTGCCCCCCCGGGGCTGCTCCTCTCCTCCGTCCGCTCCCGTTTGCATGGGCTGGTGGCTGCAAAACGGGCAGGGGGGGGGTGGCACACGGTGGCGCAGCCCCCCCAGGGCTGTGCGGGGTGAGGATGGAGGGGCAGAGGCTGTGCTTGCGGGGCTGGGGTGGGGGCTGCATGGCGGGGTGACGGGGTAGGGGGGTGCTGCGGAGGGGGGGGTCACGGCCCTTGACCCTGCTCCCCCGTGTCTCCGCAGGTTGCGGAGCGTCAAGATGGAGCAGCGGAAGCTGAACGACCAGGCCAACACACTGGTGGACCTGGCGAAGGTGAGCGGTGCCGGGGTGCGGGGTGGGGGGGGATCCCGCTGCGGGAGCTCCCGCTGCTGAGACCCCCCCCCCGCCCCCTCCGACTCTGCAGACCCAGAACATCATGTACGACATGGTCTCGGAGCTGCAGGAGCGTCACGAGGAGCTGGAGAAGCGGCTGGGAGCCCTGGAGAGCAAACTGGAGGCGCTGGGGCTGAGCCTGCTGGCACTGCCCGGGCTGCTCGGCCAGACCCTGCGCCAGCAGCAGCGCGAGCTCCTGGGGAGCTGGACCCCCCGCCTCTGCTCCGCCACGGCCCCCTGCACCCCCACCCGACCCCCCAGGGCTCCTTCCACTGCCCCCCCGACCTCCTCGGACAGCGGGTGATGGGGGGGCCGGGGGTCCCTCTTATGTCTGGCCATCGTGTGGCTGATCTCAGTAGCTTTGTTCTGTAAAGCCCTGTATAAATTTCCTGCGTTCACTGTGCTGGCATGAGGCTGGACCCCCCCTCGGGCCATCCTGTGCCCCCCCCAGCCAGGCAGGGGGTGAGGTCTGGCCTCCAGGAGGGCTTTGGTGGAGGGGGGAAATGCAGCAGGCACAGTGCTGGGAGGATGGAGCGGCCCTGGGGGGGGATGGAGCAGCCCTGGGGGGGGATGGAGCAGCCCTGGGGGGCAGGAGCTGGTGGGGGGGGGTGAGGGAAGGAGGGAGAAGGCAGGAGCCCTGAGTGTTGGGGGGATGGTCTAGGGGCTGCCACCTCGGGAGTGGGGGTTGGAGGTTGGGGAGAGGGTGGGGGAGACACCTGGGGTCTTGCTTGGAGGGTGCGGAGGAGGGGGGCAGCCCCCCCCCCCGTGGTGAGAGCAGGGCTGAGCCTCCAGGGTTGAGGATTTTAGAGGGGAGGGGGGCGGCACTGTTCCTGGCTCTGCCACGAAGTGACCTTGGCGAAGTCATGTCACCTCTCTGTGCCTCAGTTTCCCCCATCTGTAAAATGGGGGGGTAGGGGGTGGGGGGGAGGGAGGGACAACGGTACCGACCATTGTGAAGTGCTGTGAGATTTCTGGATGCAATATCGAGCCCGGCCCCCTGCCAGCGGGGTGGGTGAGCACCCTCCGCCGGGACCCCTGCACCCCCCGGGGGCTGGTCCCGCTCCCCAGCCGGGACCCTCGGCGGGGGTGGGGGGCTCCGGGGGGGCTGAGGCACACATTAAAGGAGGCTGAACTGGACGCGTTGCTCTCTGCTCGCGGCAGCGGGACCCCAGCCCGGTGGGAGGGGTGGGATGGGATCCCATGGGGAGCGGGGGTGGGGGGGATGTTTTTGGGGGGGGATCTCTGCAGCTCCCCTCGCTCCGGGGGCTCCCCCCCACCCTGGGAACCTTGCAGGGGGAGGACGGGCTGGACATGGGGGCTCCGAACGCACCGGGATGCACTGAGCGCTTGCAGCCCCCCCACTCCGCTTGCAGGCACTGGGGCAGGTTTGGGGGGGCTCAGAGCAGCGGTTTTGGGGGGTGGTGATGGGGGCAGGCTCAGAGCACCCCTGGCCATGCCAGGGTACCTGGGCATCCCGGACGCAGCGCCGGGACATGGGTGCTGCCCAGCCCCAGCCAAAACCAGGGCCTGGCACTGGAGCCCTGCAGAAGGTGGGTACAGGGACAGGATGTGGCCCTCGGTGGGCACTGCGCAGGGGGGAGGCTGGGGTGGGTGAGGGCCCGATCCTGCCCACGCGGGGCCTCATGCTGCACTTTGGGGCGGCGCGGCGCTGTTAATGTTTAACTGCTGGTGCCTGGCGGTGGCAGGCGGCGGTGGTGGCACCGGTGTGGGCAGCAGTGGTGGCATTGGTGGCAGTGGGCAGCAGCTGAGGGACGTCGCTGTGAGCCCCAGGGCCACGTCCCACCATGAGACGGGCAGGTGACACCGGTGGCGGGGGACTCGGGGGGCTGGGGCAGCCCTGCAGGGACTGGCACGGGGGTTGGGGGGGGACACACAGAGCCCAGGGGTGCCACAGTGGGGCTGGTCTGCTTGACGCTGGCAGCATCTGCAGGGTCCTTGCCGGGTGGGACCCTTCCCCTTCTCCTGCCCGCAGGGGCTGCCCCGGTTCCCTGCTCCAGCCCAGCCGGGTGCCGGGAGCAGCAGCAGCTGTGTTCCCGCTGGCCCACGGGCCAGGACGGGGCGGTAGCCCTGGGCCACGCACCGGAGGAGCTCAGAGCAGGGGAGGTGACATCCCTGGAGCCAACTGATGGGTCCCCATGACAGTGGCCACTCGGGAAGCCCCGGAGAGGGAAGGTGGCCCAGGGCCAGGCTGCAAGTGTGCTCTGCAGGGGAAACTGAGGCACGTGGAGAGGGCTGGTGCCACCACGCCCCGTGTCGTCTTCCTGTGGGGCTTGCTCCTGTCCCTGCTCATCTCGAGGCTTCTCCAGTGGGACACGACCTGGAGGCAGGGGAACGGAGCAGCCGCCGGATGCACCCAGGGAACCCCCGTCACCCCAAAGCTGCCGGGAGCTGCTGGCCGAACCCACCCGCCCCGCCGGAGAGCCAGGGCTGTCCGGTACGGATCCAGGGACAGGCTGGGGGGCTGGGGGTGGCCTGGCCGCTCACTGCCATCCTCCTGGGCTGTGCCACTGTGTCACGGCCCCCTCCTCGCTGGTGTCTGGCCAGGGCATGGGCAGCCACGCTCACCTTCCTCTTCCTCACGTTGCCTGGCCGGCAGCCTCTCGTCCCTCCAGACACGGAGGTGCGAGGTGACTGGGAAGCACCAGGAGGTTCCTGGGAGTCCCGCCATCACCAGGAGCGGGGACAGCCCTGGGTGGTGTGCCCCCCGCCGTGCCCCCTGGTATGGTGTGGGGGTCGTGCAGCCTCACCCCCCTCTTTTGTGTCCTGAAGCCCCCGCCAGCCCGAGCCAGGCACGTCATCTTCCAGGATGAGGTGATGCCATTGGAGGGGGTCCCCCCTGCCAAGGATGGGGAGAAGCCAGGGGCCAGGTCCATCCCCCCTGGGCTGGCACCTTGGCCACGCACTGTCCCAGACTACGTGGTGTAAGTGACCACGGGGATGGGGACAACCATGGGACTGGGGCATCATGGAGCCCCGGGGACCTGCGACACCCAGCCGAGGGCACTGCCTGCCCCGTGTGCGGGCAGTGTCATGGGCAGTGCCAGGGCTCTCCCTCCCGCACTCTGAGCCTCGTGGCTTCCTGGTGGTGCAGAAAGTACCCAGCGATCCGGAGCCCCCAGCAGCGGGAAGGGTACAAGGGCGTCTTCCAGGACCAGCTGGCTGAGTACACGGAGCTGCTCGGGGAGGTCCGTGCCGCACGGCGGAGCCTCGGCGGGCTGGAGGCGGCGATGGGCCGGCTGCCCCGGCACACCGTGACCAGGATGGTGGGTCCCTCGGTGGGCACTGGCTGTGGGCACCATATGTCTTGCGAGCAGTGGTGGATGTGATGAGTTGGCTGGTCTCCGTGGATACTAGGGATGACCTGGGGAGGCTGCACTGGGTGGGGGGCACCAGGGGGGCATGTGGACACCCGGGCTCCTGTGCTGAGAGGTGTGAGCCGGGCTCGAAGACTCGCCGGCGGCTGGTAAATTAGGGAGCGGTGGCGTTTCTCGGCTACGCCCCGGGTGAGGTTTTCCCCGCATGGCACTGCAAGAAGGGTGGCTGCCCCAGAGCTCCCCCAGGCTCGTTAACTCCAGCTGCCTCGTTAGGGCCCCTGGGGTGCCAGGACGGGTCTTTCTGCCCGGTGGGATGGGAGCTGGGTGGCCCACACCTGGGGAGAGTACATGAGGAAGAAGAGGGTGAGGGCTCAGAAGCTGCTCCCTGTGCTGGGAGGTGCCTCTCCCTCCTCCCCAGTGCTTCAGGGACCCAGGGCACCACGGGACCCCAGTGCTGGGGCAGGGTCCCTCGCAGCTGAGCCTGGCCCTGCTCTCTCCGGCGAGCAGGATTCGGCCTTCCTGGAGAAGCAGCAGCGCTGCGAATACCTGAAGAAGAAGCTGACGCACATCAAGGCGCGGATCCAGGAGTACGACCGCGACGCCGGCGACGGCTCCGTCTACTTCTGAGCCTGCTCACGGGCTGGCACCCACGCCATGGGACAGTGGCCCCAGCGGGGACCCCAGGGACTGGGTACCGGGAATGGGGTGGTGATGCTGCAGGGATGCAGCTGGTGCCCACCCAGCTGTCGCACCCACCGGGGCACAGCGAGAAACCCGCGGGCTCCTTGTGCTGTTGGTTTTGGGGTCCTCTGGGTGCTCTGTGCCCTGCGAAGCCTTGGGGTCCCCCGGGCTCCCCTGGTCACTGGGTGGGTGTTGCCTGTCCCTGCGTGGGAGCCGGGCCCTGGATGTGCCCCCGCGTCGCCCCTCACGAACTGGGGAGCACCCGCCTGGGTGCTGCAGAAGTGCCCAGAACAGGTTGTAATAAAACACGGTGATGATTTTTTTTTTGGGGGGGGTCTTAATGCGCACCCGGGGTTCCTGCAGCGGTGGGGGGGACAGCCGGCAAACGCGTCCCACCCCAGCATCCATGGGACTCTCCTGCCCCCAGGAAAAACACTGGGAGGGGCTGGGGAGGGTGCAGAGCAGAGTCCCGACCCCAAAGTCCTGAGGGACCCCGGGGATGCCCCCCCCCCGCTCAGGGCTCCCCTTTATTCCGCCCCGTCCGGTCGAACCCACCTCCCCCCGGAGGCATCGGGACGGGCTGCGGCGCTGAGAGCCGGCAGCGGGGGCGGCCCCCGGGGCTTCCCCCCCCCTCCCCATCCCACCCCTCCCCGGAGGCGGAAACCGGGGCCGGTCTCCAGCAGCGCCCGCCGCCGCCGAGCCGCCGATCCCGGCTGCCATTTTAAGGTGAACAAAGAGGCGGAGGCGCGGGCAGGTGAGTGGCTCCGCGGCGGACGGGACCCCTCCGGTACCGGCACCGGCGGACGGGCGAGCGAGCTCCTGGTACGGGGGGAGCGGGGAACCGGGAGTCCCCGTTCCACGTCGCGCACGGCGAGTCCCTCCTTTCCCGCCGCACCGGGGTCCCCACCGGTACCGTGGTCCTCGCTGGGGTCCCCAGCGGTACCGGGATCCCCACCGGCACCGGGGTCCCCAGAGACACGGGCACTGAGGTTCCCACCGGGGTCCCCACTGGCGCGGGGGCTCCCGGAGCCGCGGCCCCGGCAGGTGGAAGGCGAGAGGCGGCGGCTCCTCCCGGGGAAGCGGGGCCGGGGGCCGCTCTGCTCGTTCTGCCCTCCGGGAAGGGACCCCCGGAGCTCCCGGTCCCGTGTCCTCCCCGCTGGCACCGGAGTGCCCCGGGTCGCCGCGCCCGGGTTACCGCTCCGGAAGCCCGAGACCCCCCTCAGCCCCGCTCGGGGAGGGGTCCCTGCCGCTGCTGTGCCCCGACGGCCGCTCGAACGGGGATCCCCGGTGGGGCAGGGGGGGTCAGACCGCAGCCCCGGGGGTTAATCCGGCCGGAATCGGTGGGTTTGGGGATTTACGGGGGGAGGTCGGGACCCCCTGAAGCGGGGGGGGCGGTTTGGCTTGGGCACCCCGGGGAGGTGCTGCCCCAACCCCCTGGGGGCACCTCCGGACGGCGGCTGCGCCCCAGACCCCCGGTGCCCACCCTTGCTGCAGGTCAAGGGGTGCCAACGTCCCCACAACCCTCCCCGAGGGGCCCGATCCTGCCCGCTGAGCCCTGGCACTGCCAGGAGCGGGCGGCCGGGTTGGGTTTCCCATGAAGGTTCAGGTTTCCACTGCGGGCCGGGGGGGTCTTCACACCAGGGGGTGTCTGGCCCAGGGGGTCTCTGCACTTGGGGGGTCTTCACAGCGGTTTTGGAAAAAAAACCCCAAACCTCAAGTTTTTGAAAACCGCTTTGCCACGTTTTAGGGGGGTGTCGCTAACGTGCCCGGTGTTGTTATTATTTTGTTTTTAATCCAGCCAGATCTGCTTACGGAGGAGCCCTCGGGGCTGGCGCTGGCCCTGGGTAAGAGGTTTTTCTGCTTTAATTAGAATTTAAACAATCCGGCGCATTCAGGCGGTGTCTGGCAGCCGCGGTCATGGGGGGCCGGGGGGGCCCAGCATGGCAGGGTCTGGCGCGTGGGGCAGGGCTGGGGTGCGACCTGGTGACTTTGTTGGGAGATGCTCGGTGAGTCACTTCTCCTCCCCGTGCCTCAGTTTCCCCATGAGCAGTGGTGAGTCTGGCGGCGCGGCGTTGGGCACGGGCAGACGGTTGGTGACCGTGCCATCGGGCTGGTGACAGGTGACCAAAGTCCCTGCTGGGTGTGCGGAGACGTAGAAACCTGGCGGTGCTGCCTCGCACGGTCGCAGCGCCAGTACCGGCACCTCCCGGTGCGGCACCAGCTCCGACGGCTCCGTCCATCTCCCCACCAGGCTCTCCACCGCCACCGCCATGTTCAGCAAGAAGTCCTATGATGGCCCCCCCACGGGCTACGGATCCCCCACGGGCTACGGCCCCCCCACGGGCGATTATGGCTACGACTACGGCGCCCGCTCGCCCCCGCCGGGCTCCTACTACATCGAGGATGTGCCACAGCACTTCTACAAGTGGACCTCTCCACCCGGCGTGGTGAGGATCCTGGAGGTCACGATCATCCTGCTCTGCATCGCCATCTTTGCCTGCATTGCTTCCACCCTGGCCTGGGAGTACGGCTTCGGGGGGGCTTACAGCACCGGGCTGGGGGGCTTCTACGGCTCCGGCTACTATGGCAGCGGGTTGAGTTACGGCTACGGTTACGGGAGCTACTACAGCGGGGTCACCAACCCGCGGACGGCCAACGGCTTCATGATCGCCATGGCCATCCTCTGCTTCCTGGCCCAGCTGGGGCTCTTCGTCGCCAGCGTCAGCAAATCGAGCGGCTCCCGCTCCCGTCGCTTCTACCTGGTGGTCATCGTGGTCTGCGCCGTGCTGGCCTTCGTCATGCTCATCGCCTCCATCGTCTACGTCGTGGCCGTCAACCCCCAGGCGCAGATGACCGGCAGCTACTACTACAGCCCCTTGCTGACCATGTGCAGCCAGATGTACAGCACCAGCACCTACCTCAACCAGTACCTCTACCACTACTGCACTGTGGACCCCCAGGAGGTGAGGGTGCCCCTACCCCAGCTCTGGCAGACCCCTCCCTTCCCTCCTTGAGCCAAACTGCTGGCGCAAACCCCTTGCTCTGCTTCAAACACGGTGCTGAGCAAGGGCAGCACCGGAGGGAGAGCATCGGTGGCCACGCGTCCTGCCCTTGGGACGAGTCCCCGGCCAGCCGGCGTTTTCCCCTCCGTCTGTAACGTTTCTGGTGGTACTGGTCACCCTTTAGTGGCTGTGGAGGGCAGGGGGTGGCTGCCGGTGCTGGATCCCAGCCCAGCTGTTTACTGGGGCAAGCTGGCGCTGCGGGAGGAACCGGGGCGAGCCGGTTGCCTGCGCCGGGGAGTTTCGGGGAGGGGACCGGCTGTCGTGCCGGTGCAGAGCCGGTATCTGGTACTTTGGTCTCCCCGGTCGTAAAAGTATTTGGACAAGGTTGTGGCAGGGACAGGCTGCACGTGTGGGGATGGGTGCGGGGTCGGGGTGGCAGCTGGGTGTCAGCTTTCCCCAAGCACCCACCTTGGGAGCCTGGCCGGTCAGTGGGGCAGCGAGAACCTTCAAAACAAGGTCCGTCAGCCCCGGTTTCGGCTGGGGCCGGCAGGGATCCTGCGTGGCACATGGGCTGGGACTGGCGCTGCCGGTTCCCATCCGGCCAGGCTGGCCGTGCCGCATTCCTGCAGCGGGGCGGGGGGAGCCGTGGTGCCCGCGCTGCTCTCGCTCCACGCAAAGGCCGAGCGTGGCCTGGGTTGTCCTCTGCCAGCCCCGATTTCGGTGCGGCTGCAGGGATCTGGCTCATGGGAAACCAGCTGGCAGAGACCCGGCTGCGTGGTGCAGGAGCTGGCAGCGGGATTAGGGTGCTGCAGGGAGATGGTGGAGGGTGCCAGCTTCCTGCTGCTCCCTGAGCCCCAGACTTGTCCTGCACCCCCCTCATATCACTTGGGCTGGCCCCAAAAGCTCTCGAACCCCTGATGGGCTCTGTCACAGCTGCCTGGGCACAGGGGGGCCCTGCCCCTCTCCCTGCACCGTGGTGGGGGGGTCCAATGTTTGGAGCATTTGGGATGAGGGGAGCAATTCCTGCTCAGCCCCAGGTTGGTGCAGGGCACCTGCATCCCCGGGTCAGGGTCTTTGCATCCTTGTGGGACCCCCGCCCTGAGACCCACCCTCCTCCATCCGTCCAGGCCGTGGCCATCTTCTGCGGGTTCCTCATCGTCATTCTGCTCTGCCTCATCTGCTTCTTCGCTCACAAGACGCGGAGCAAGATCTGGAAGTATGGGAAGCCGAACATCTACTGGGACAAGGTGCCAGTGGTCCAGGAGGGTCCCAACGTGGAGGAGTGGGTGAGTCTGAGCGTGAGCTGGGGGTGCCGGTGGGTACCCGGGTTTTCCCTCTCCGAGCATCCTCCTCCCGAGCACAGGGGCTGCGTGGGGACCCGGGGCTCCTGGCACCAGGGCTGTGCCAAGCCCGTGCCATTCTCCTTTCCCAGCTGGGCCAGGGGTTTGTGCCAGGAGCCTCTTTCTGCCTGGTTTGTGCCACCCTGGTGCCTGGTCCTAGCATGTTTGCGCACGGCAGCGGGCAGGTCCCAGTTGTGGCGTTATCGCTGCCGGTGTGATGCTGTGCCCAGCGCTCGACAGGTCCCTCCCTGTCCCCGTGTGGGTTTTTCCAGCCGATACCATTCCCTGGCACCATGAGGCTTTGCATGGGGTGCCGGGCTGGGCAAGCTGGGCTCAAACCCCCTGGAAGACAAACAGGGTGGGATCCGCTGGGCTGGGTGCCGGAAGCACCACACCGAGGCTCCGGGTCCTGTCCCCTTTGCTCGCCCCATGCTCGGGGACATTGGCCACAAGACGCCCGTCGACACGGTTTGGTTTCGGTCTCGGCAATGATTAACTCAGCTCTGCGGGGCCGTGCCACCCCGCTGCCACGCAGGGAGCCACGGGCTTCGCAGCGACCAAACTGGCACCGTTTGGGCTGCGGATGAGCCTGTGGCCCTTGGAGGGGGATGCTGGGGAGCCCCCCCACTCCGCTGCGGCTCAGCCCCATTGCCCTTGGGAGATGCCAGTCCCAGCGTGGCCCCACAGTGTGCCAGGACGCACTCCGTCCCGTCCTGGCTCTGCAGCTCCCTGGGCCAGTGCCTCCGTGGGAGCCGGTGCCTGCGGCGCCCCATGGGGAAGGAGCCTTCGGAATCTCGGGGGGCTGCCGAGGGGCTGCCCCAGGACAGTGGGCAGCAGAGAACTGCAGCGTGGGCAGGGGCTGCATCCCTGTCACCATCCCCTGCTCATCCCCATCCCTGGGAGACCGGGGCAGCCCAGGGGTGCTCAGCCCCAGGGGTCCCCCCTGGAGCCGGGGCTGGAGACGTTCCTGGCGTTCCTCTCAGAGCTGAGCCCGGCAGCGGCTCTCGGCCCCGGGGACGCCCGGCTCTGCGCTGCGCCAGGCTCTCACCAGGACGTCTTGTTTTGCAGAAACACCTTTGTTCTGGGTTATTTATTTTTGTTAAAAGTCCCTCCCTTGAAAAGCATTTCCTGGTGGTTGGGGGGGGCAGGACCCCACGCACCCGGGCTCACCCTCACCTGCCCCTTGTGGGGGTGCCCGCTTTGCCCAGTGCCACCGTCCCAGCTGGGTGAGGTCACCCACTGGTGACATTTCCCCCCTCGGTGGGGTGCAGTGGTAGGGGGGTACCAGGCTGTGAAACCCCCCCAGGACGTCCTGTTCCCTGTTTGTTTGAGGCTGAGATAAACGAGTGACCTTCGAGTGGGCGGGAGCCGTCGGGCGCCGCTGCCTCTGTCCCAGCGTGGCACTGGGACGTAGCCGTCCCCGTGTCGCCGGTGGCCGCCTCACCGGGTGGCCCCATCAGGCAGAGCGGGGCCAGGAGCGGACCCCAATTAGCCACATCCTCGTTAGTCTGGGGGAAAGTGCCGGAGGAAGCGGCTTCACCGGCCGGAGCTCGTAGCCGGTGTTCCCAGGGCCACCGGCCCGGGCAGGGACTGGCTTCCGGCACAAACAACCCACAAAGGCCAGGAAGGAAGGGGGGGAGGGACAGACGGACGCCCCACATCCTCCTTGAGGAGCTGTGGCTGTGCCAGGGCAGCGGTGAGGGTCTGGGGGGGTGAGCAAAGCCTGGGGGGTGCCACCCTGGGGTGTGAAACGGGGTGCCAGGACCCCCCGGTGCCATGTGTCTGTCTCTGCTTGGCTCCTGGTGGGACCCCCCACGAGCTCCGTGCGGGGTGGCGTTGCCCACTGGGGTCCAGGGTTCCTTCTCCTGCCACCCCCCAGATGCGGCTCTGCCCACCTGTGGGGGCTCTCCTGTCCCCACTGCCCCACAGCCACGCGGGACATCCCCCCATAGCTTTGCCGGACAGCCCCCACGGCTGCTCCGGGGTGTCTCTGGATATGTGGGATGGAGACCAGCGTCCCGGCGTGCCGGGGCCGCGGTCTGTGCCCCGTGGGTGTCCCCACCGTCCCGGCACGCGGCTGAGCACCTCTCCCCGCTCCAGGTGAAGAACGTGGCGGACGGGGCCAGCGTGCAGGACGACACAGCCACGCTCGCCTACTCGGAGAAGCCGACGAGCCCCATCACCGCGCCGCCCTACAGCCCCCCCTCCTACAGCTACCCCCCCCAGAACGGCTACTACCCCTCCGAGACCTACAGCAGCCGGGGGTGAGTGGCCAGGCAGGGAGGGGACCCTGCGCACCCCTGCGTGTCGTCCCCCCCTCAATTCTGACTTGGCTGATGTCCCCGCGTCCCTCGCAGCGACCAGCCGGACCGGGTGGTCAGCCCCAGCCTGGCACAGGAGCAGGCACGGGAGCAGCCCACCAAGCCCCCTACCCGCCGCGGCCGCCGCCGCCGCCGCAACCCGGAGCTGGACGAGTCGCAGTACGAGACCGACTACACCACGGCCGTGGAGTCCGGCGACGAGCGGGACCAGGACCAGTGGGCCAGGTGAGGTGGTGGGGGGACACCCCTGGCAGCCCTCCTGCCCCCAGAGCCGCCCCTCCAAGGCCTGACCCCCCCCTCTCCCGCAGCCTGTACCCCCCCATCGCCTCGGATGCCACCCGCCAGAAGTACAAGCAGGAGTTCGACACCGACCTGAAGCGCTACAAACAGCTCTGCGCCGACATGGACGGCGTCAACGACCGCCTCAACCAGCTCAGCAAACAGCTCGACAGCGTCTCCGAGGACAGTCCCCAGTACCAGGTCAGGGGGTGGGGGGGCCGCCGGGACACCGCGGGGGTCTCGGGATGCCGTGGGGCATCGGGGATGGGTACATTTGGGCATCAGGGATGCAGTGGGGCATTGGAGATGGATGCTAAGGGGGGTCTCGGGATGTCATGGGGCATCAGGAATGGATGCTGTGGGGGTCTTGGGATGCTGTGGGGGTCTCAAGATGCTGTGGGGCATTGGGGATGGGTGCTGCGGGGGTCTCAGGATGCTCTGGGTATCTCAGGATGCTGTGGGGCATCAGGAATGGATGCTGTGGGGGTCTCAAGATGCTGTGGGGGTCTCAAGATGCTGTGGGGCATTGGGGATGGGTGCTGCAGGGGTCTCAGGATGCTGTGGGGCATTGGGGTTGGGTTCCGTGGGGTGTTGGGGATGCTGTAGGTCACTGCTCATCCCCATGGGCACCCACCCTCACGGCCCCCCTCTCTGGTTGTGATCCCCCCCACACCCGGTGCCCTGGCAGGACCTGGCAGAGGAGTACAACCAGCTGAAGGACCTGAAGCGGGTGAGTGCGGAGCGCGGCCGGGCTCGGTTTCGGGCTGGGGGGGGGGGGTGTGATGCAGTTGGGGGGGGTTGGGAACGTGTTCCCCCCCCTCCCCGTGGCTGAGGCCGGTCCCTGCGGTGCCCCTCAGAGCCCCGACTACCAGACGAAGAAGCTGGAGACCAAAACTCTGCGCAACAAACTCTTCCACATCAAGCGGATGGTGAGCGACTACGACAAGGTGCGGGGGTAGCCCCTGGCACCCCCCGCCCACGAGGGGCTCCCCCCGACCCCCCCCAAAGACTTTGGTGCGTTTTGTACCTTTGTTTGTATAAACCCCCCTCACAACCCACCATTCCCCGCCCCCCGCGATGTCGGTGCCAAGGGCGCAGGGACGGAGGTGGCTGCTGCAGAGCCCCCCCTCCATGTTTGCCCACCCCCCGCACCTGTGCCCCCCCTGTCCTGCATATGGGGAGGGGGCTGCACATCCCCTCCCACTGCTGTAAATATGTGTGGGGAGGGCCTGCAGTCCCCAGCCATCCCTGCCCACCCCGGGGTCCCAGTACCAAACCATGGCTGGGATGGGGCTGAGCATCCCTCGGCCAGGGAGCTGGGGGGGGGTGGTCAGAGCATCCTCCCGTCCCCCCCCCCAATCCCCCGGGGCTGCCTTTTGGGGAGCAGCCCAGGGCAGGGTGGTGTTTTATAAGGAACTGGCTGAAACTGTGTCATTTTTTTCCTTTTTTTAAAAAAATAAACTGTATCTATTGATTTTAAATCGGTGCCGGAACAGAAGGGGCTGCAGAGTGGGGGCTGGTGTGGGAGCAGGTACCCCCAGGGGGCAGGTAGCCCGGGCTGGATGTGGGGTTGCCACCGTGCGTGGCTACAGCCACATCAGCACCCCACTCCCAGCACCTTCATGATGGGGGGGGGGGGGGGGAACAGGACACCCCCTCCCCAAACTCCTCCACCCTGAGTTGGGGGGTGGGATAGAACTCCACAGACCCCCCCATTGCTCCCCAAACCCCATGGTGCTAACTCCCACACCCCTGCGTGCCACTCATCCGGTTCTTCCCCCGCCCCTGCAACAGGATTTACCCCCCCCCAGGGGGCCCCCCCATTTAAAAAACATCACCCAGAGCCCCCCCAAATCCCCAGAATTTCCATAAACCATCCATTCAGGTGCCTTAAGGGCTTAATTATTTTTTTTTTTGGAGGGGGAACTATATCTCCTCATTCCCCCCCCCGGGTGGGCTTCAGCACCACTGCAGGATAAGTCCCCTCACAGCATTGCCCCCCCCCCACTGTTGTACGAAACAGCTTTATTGACTTAATTTCTTGAAGTATCATCGAACAAGGATTATATTTTCAGTGAATCACTCTAAATGATAAATTCCCCCCCCCCAGCTCATCCTGTCTCCATCTGAGACCCCTGAGAGGCAGAATCTGGGGGGGGGGGAACACACTCCACACCCCAATCCCTCCAAGGTGGCTTTGCCCCATGTGTCCTCCCCTTCTTCCAGCACATCCCTGGAGACAAAGACCTTCCTCCCCTCGCAGCAGCATCACCTCTTTCCAGCCAGATTTTAGGCATTCCCCCCCCCCCCCCAAAAAAAGATTCTTCCTTTCCCCTAAAAAAAAATAAATCATAGTGAGGCACAGGAATATAGCGAGCGGGAGGAGGGTGGGTGGGCGGGTGCTGGCACCCACCTTCCCAATGTGAGGATGGTGGTGGGTGCTGGGGGGGGCAGGTAAAGCACCAAGCGAGGCAGCAGGGAAGAGCTGGATGCTGGGGCGGGGGGATGCAGCACCCCAAAAAAAAACAAAGGATCGTTTGGTTTGTATGCTGCATGGTGCACAGCTCTGGGTACCCTCATCCTCTCCTGGGTACCCCCATCCCTGGGTACCCCCATCCCCTTCTGAGTACCCCAGTCCATGGGTACCCCCATCCCCTCCTAGGTACCCCCATCCCTGGGTACCCCCATCCCCTTCCAGCTACCCCAATCCCTGGGTACCCCCATCTCAGGATACCCTCATATTCTCCTGGGTACCCCTCTGTACCCGAGAGTGGAGATGCTTCAGTGGAAAGTGCAGGGAATTGAGGGGGGGAGGGAGTGCTGGCACCAGGGGGGGACAAGCCCCATCCCCAAAAAAGGGGCTGCTCCGAGCTCAGCGCTTCAGTCCTCGAGGCTGGATCCGGCCCCACCAGGGAGGGGACAAAGGGGGTTTATATTTAAAATGTCCCTTTTTCCACCATTCCAGGAGTGGGGTGGCAGCAGAGGCGGGGGGGGGTCCCACAGCCCGGCTGGTCCCCCCTCCCACCGCTCCCATCCGAGCCTTCCGCCATCCCAAATTCTCCGTTGGGGGGACGGTGAGAAGATGGCATCCCCCTCCCCGGAGCCCCGGGGATGCTCCGAGGTCCGCAGGGAAGACCGGGGTGGGGGGGGGCGATGAGCTCCGCTTCACCGGGATACGGAAGAGTTCGGTGTCCGACAGTGGCACGGCTGGCACTGGGCTTTAGGGGGGCAGCGCCGTGACCCCGCTGCTTTCCGGGGGGAGCGTTGGCGGATGGCTGAGCCACAGGCTGGCAGCGGGGCTGGGGGCCGGCGCGGTCCGGGGCTCCCTGTGGCTGGCACCATCTCGGGGCACTGGAGAGAATCCGGGTGCTGGGGGTCTGCGGGGTGGGTGGGGGGAGAGCCCAGCCCCTACTGCCCCGTCCCGTAGGGCCAGTTGAAGGTGCTCCCAGACAGCAGCATGTCCCTGATCAGTGTCTCGATGGGCGTCTTGCCCACCAGGCGCATGAAGAAGAGCTGGGAGATGAGGGCGGCGGGCACGGCGCGCAGCGCTGGCAGCCGCAGCAGCAGCCGCCCGAAGCGCTGGGGCTGCGCCGGGTACTGCGCGCGCACGTACTCCGTCAGGGCCACCTGCGCCTTCTCCTGCAGGCTCTCCACGTGCGCCGGGTCCGAGAGGCCGCAGGCGTCTGCCAGAGGGATGGGATGGAGAGGGGTGAGTGGTTGGAGACCCCTCGATATCCCCAGCGAGCCCCCACCGCCGCCCCTCTCCTTGGGACCATGGCTTGGGTGGCTCCGGCTGCAAGCTCGTCCCTGCTAGGAAGGACCGGGCACCTCTGCCACGTGAGATGAACACGGACAGACTGAGGGATGGGGCTCCTCAGGACCCCCCCTGGTGGGCAGGGTGGTGTTTGTCTCGCCCCCATCACCCCAGGGAAGCTCAGCCCCATGCCCAGATGGACAAGTCGGGCGCTGCAAACCACGGCGGAGAAGCGCCGGGGCACAAGGACCCTCTGCCACCCCCCTGAGAGCCACCTGATGCCCTCTGGACCCTGAATCTCCAGGGAAAAGGGGGGGGACAGATGCTCCCGGGGGGCTCACAGCTCCACGGGACGGAGATGGTGACAGACCCTGGTGGTGGCACCGACCTACCCGGCGTGAAGAGCGCAATGGCTTTGAGGCAGCTGTACTCGGCCGAGTCCACCTGGAGCCGGTTGAGCTTCTCCACCTGATCCTGGAAGATGCGGATCTGGTCCATGAAGGAGACGACGCGGTCGGCCGACATGGGGGAGGCGTGGAAGCCGGCGGCGGCCAGCAGCGGGGCCATGTGCAGCGGCAGCGCCGACTGCGCCGCGTTGAGGACGAAGAGCTCGCTCCAGCTGAGCCGCAGCAGGGCCACCTGGTCGGAGACGGGCAGCTCCGGGAAGAAGGGAATGTTGCGGGCCCATTCCACCGTGCTGAAGAGGAGGCGGGCGGCCAGCTCGCAGATGTTGTCGATGCCCATGACGCTGCCCTGCTGCGCGTACTGCGAGCCGTAGCGGGCGGCGGGGTAGGGCTCAGCCCGCAGCAGCTGCGAGATGAGCTCCGACACCGGCTGCCCGTTGAAGTATTCCCCGCTGGGCATCGTGTTGGGGCTGGTGCTGGAGTGGGTGGGGGGGATCCGGCCCCGCTGCACGGCTGCGGAGATGGGGGGGGAAGGAGATGAGGTGTCTGGCTGCTGCCACATCCTGCCACGTCCCCCAGCCCGCTCCCAGGGGGTACGCGGGGTCCCCTCTGCCCCGTGCAGGGTGAGGAAGGGCGGGGGTGCTCCCCCTCCCCACCCAGCACGCCCAGTGGGGATGGATCCTGCCACCCTAAGGGACAATGGGCGGCTTCCAGGCAGAGGGAGGTGGCACATGCCACCCGCTGCACCCGCCAGGACTATGCTCATCTATTTATCATCCCGGCAATCCACTGGCACCTGCCAGGCTGCCGGCACCGTGGCCAACGGTCACTGGCAGCGTCCGTGCCGCCTCCTCTGCAAGGACCTGGCAGAGAAGAGGCTGCAGGACCAGCCATGCCATGCCAGACCGGGTGCCCCGGTGGCACTGCGGCCCCTCCCCGTGCCCAGCAGCGGCGCAGGACGACGGCTGCCCAAGGTCATTGCGTGGCGGCGGATCATTTATTTGCAAATAAAACGTCCATCTTGGAAGCATCGTTAACCCCGGGGCGCTCCCCCTCCTAATTGCATTCAGAGCTATTTTTCAGCTCCCCCCCCCCTCCCATTAGCGCCCACGATTTGCTCAGTCCCTGGTAATTAATTTATGGGCTGTTCATGAGCCACTTAAATGAGAGCTCTAAATCATGCTAAGTGGCAATAATGCCATCTCGACTCCTCTGGAAAAGAGGGAATTACTGTCCTGCTTCCAGTATCCTTCCCCCTCTTTGCTCCTCGCATTAATGCCACCTGCCACCGCGCAGCCCCGGCACCGTGGCACAGCCCGTGCCGAGCCCCCGGCGTCTCCGTCCCCGCGTGCGCTTCGGCACAGGCTCCATCCCGCCTTCATCCTGGTGGCAGTAGCCTGGGAAGGGTTTGGGGTTCGCGCCCCTGGGCGATGTGGGGGGAGCAGAACGCTGCCCTGGGGGTTCATACGGCTCCGGCAGCACCGGGAGCCCGTCCCAGCCAACCTCCACCGCGCAGGGGGCACTGGGGCTGTCCCGGCTCCAGGTGTGTCACCTGATCGGCTCAAGGCTCCGGCTTTTCCAAACAAACACCACCTGCGCTGCCGGCACCGAGGGCGATTCAAGGAGCAGGGTGGAAAAAAAGGGGGCAAACGGGATTTTTTTTGATGCAAACAGGGTTCCCAGAGAGATGGGAGAGCGCTCGGCTGCAGCGGGAGCAGGATGGGCACCGGCAGCACCGGGAGGCCTCGGCTGGTTCACCAGGACCCCTCGGGAGCCATCCCCAACCCCGCGGTGTTGGCATTACCTTCCTTCCTCATCCCCACGCGGAAACACTTCTTCAGGCGGCAGTACTGGCATTGGTTGCGGTGGTGCTGGTCGATCTGGCAGTCGCGGTTGGACCTGCGGGCAGGACCGGGCAGATGAGGTGCTGGGGAGGACGGACGCGATGCCACCGGGGGTCCCGGCACCCCACTGAGCTGCTCCGCCGCCCACCTCCCCACTGCCACCGGACAAAGCCCTTCGCTTCCAAGCACGGCCCACTCCGTGCTGGCCGCGGTTGTGCCACACTGGCCCCCAGCGTGCCAGCACAGGCGCTCCCAGGCGGCACTCAGATGCCATGGAAACAGATTTCCTATGGCACCGGCTGCCACTTCGCGTTGCCAGTGATGCCCAGGCTGCAGAAAAGCCAGAGAGACCCATGGGACGTGGGGGTCCCATCCTCGGGGACACGTAGGGATGGCACTGGGGAGCGACGCCCCGTGCTGTGGCAGGCGGGGGGAGGCAGCGGAGCAGCCCCCGGCCTCCCCGCCAGACACGCGAGGAATTTCAAGGAATTTCAACTATTTCCTATGGGGCCGGGGCTGCCCCCACGGTGCTGAGCCCGAGATCTTTCGGGCACTGAGAGCTTGTTGGCATCCCTCACGCCAGTGGCATGGCCCCGCATCCTCCGTGCTCTGGTCTGGCCTCGACTGGACCCTGCGGCAAACCAAAACCCGGTGGCTCCGGAGCAGCGGTGCACGTGCCCCCAGCCCTGGCGTGGGGTCTGCACCGGCCGGAGGGACGCGCTTTCCCCACCCCGAGTAACCTCGGAACCTGCAAGGGGGGTCATGGCCACCCCCGGCACACGGGTCCTGCCCTGGGCAGGGAGCCACGGGCACCGGGCAGCCCCTGCACCACGCACCAGAGCACCGGCCACTGCCAAAGCCAACCGCCGCCCTCCACTCCGGTGGCACGGTGGGGAGCGATGCGCGGGGCTGGGCTGCCAGAGACGCATCGGCAGCGGCCGAACCCCCCCAGCCCCGATCCCCACCGGGCGCTCGTGGTCCCCGAGGGGCGCAGCAGGGTACGGGTGACACCGGGTGCTCGCATCCCACCCAAGGGCCATCGCGGCAACGGGGCAGAAACGGGGTTACCCGCAAAGCGGCGATAAACGGCGGCGCACAAAGCCGGGGCGCAGCGGCAGCCGGCAGCTCGGCTCTGCCCGGGAATCCCGACACGAGTCTCCTCATCCCTACACGACTCCAGAGGCAAGACGGGCAGGGATTCCCGCCGCGCTCAAACCGGAATTAATTCGCCCCGAACATCACCACTGCGCTTCGCACGTTCGGAAACGTGTTGCCGATAAAAAGTTATTCCAGCGGAGAAGCGATAGCTCATCAAAACGTCACGTTACATCTTCATCAGCCGCCCGCGCTGCGGCGGGGCCAAAGCTGCCGGCACCGCCGCCGAAGCTGCCGGCGCGCGGGGGCCCGGCTGACCCTCACCGCGGCCTCGCGGCACCAAGAAAACCCCCAAATCATTTTGAGCTCCTCGTAGCGAGTTCCCCAACTGCAGCAACCTGGGAAACTGTGAGAACACAAAAGGCGTACACTGTGCTAATTATGTAATTAGAACATGTAATTATTTAGTGCAAGAACTAAACTGAATCCAACTCACTTTTAATATTCAAATTAGCGCAATCTTGGCTCGATGCTGCTTTTGACTCCCTGAACAAAGCGGCTGCCGGGGGAGCATTGTTCCCGGCCCCTCCGACACTTCCCTCCCTACTCGGAAAACCAACGTTTTCCTATCGCGTGGAATCACTTCCCAGCGCAAAGTGGGGGGAACAAACCCCAAAACACCGGCAGTAGGTGCCCAGATACCAGTGCCAAGCGCAGGATAAAACCTTGGATGCTCCTAGTGTGGGCGAAGCCCCTCCGTCATCCCGCATCCAAGCGGCATCCAGGGCACAGAGCCTGTCCCTCTCCCAGAAAGCCCCAATTTGGCCTTTCCGTCGTTCCAGGCAACGGGAATTTCTCACGAGCCGTAGGTATTCCCCATCTTCAAATCATTCATCCCGAGCAGGCGCTCGGCTGAGCCTGCTGCTCAGATCCCGCTGCTCAGATGGGGAAACTGAGGCAGGGCCAGGGGCGATGCACCCGCGGCAGGCGGTGGGGAGGACGCTGCAGGACCGGGGGTGACGGGAGCTGAACCCTGCCCCACGCTGGCAGCTCCGCGGCCACGAGTGGCTCGGCTGACGTCAGCCAGGACCCGGCAGTGCCGGTGCCGGGAGCTGCCGGGAGAGGAGATGCTGCGCACGGGGGAGGACAAATCTAGGCCGCCCAAACGAGAGCAAAGGCTGCTCGGAGACGCTTCCCACCGCAGGAGCAGCGCCGGCCCTTCCCTTCCCACGGCATCTCAGCACCACGAGACGAAGCTCGAAGCAGCCAGCCCCCTCAGGCGGGCAGAACGCGGGGTGCAGAGGTGGGGTATCCCGCTCCCAGCCCGGCTGCGGGGTGCCCACGGCCGGGACGCGGGTGCCATCCTTGCAGCACCCTCACTCGTTCAGCAAACGCCACTGGAAGCGCTCGGACGCGGATCTGGACCCCTGGACACACATTGACCTCCCCGGGAGCGGCCCAGCGCCGGAGCCCTGGTGCGTGCCAGCCAGCCCGACCCTCGCTCCGAGCCCAGGACAAACTCCGGAGTTATTTGCAGCTCCAAACTTCGCCGGGGTCGTATCCTGGTCCTGCTGGCGGGGGCTGCAGCCCCTCTCCCTGGCATCTCCCCGGCTCGGCGCCCGCAGTGCCAGGCTGTCGACACCTCCGGTTCCAACCATACCAGCTGCCACACTGGTGCTTTCTCCGGGCAGAGCGGCCGTGACCGGAGTGACTCACGACCACGGTGCGTTTTCAGGCATTAGCCTGGAACAGTAATTAATGCCGGAGCAGAACCGGGCGATGACGAGGACCCGGACACCGGCTGCGCCCCACGGCCCGGGGGACGAGGCGGCCATGGCATCCATCCCTCCGTGGGCTGGGGATGCGCCGGGCTGAGTGGGATGCAGAGTGGGGTGCAGAGCACGGAGGGACCCCGTGCTGCACTGGGGGACCCTGTGCCACGCTGAGGGACCCCATGCCATGCTGGGAGACCCCGACCCACACCGGGGGACCCCGAGCAGCTGCGGCGGGGCCCCCCGTTAGTGCTGCAGCGAGGCCGGCACGCAGCCACGACAGGGCCAGCACGGTGGCCACTGCAGAGCCATGCCGGGGACCTTCAGCGGGGGCCACCAGGGAGCTGCCAGCGTGCCGGGGCTCTGCCACCCCCGGGACCCCACCACCGAGCCCTCCGCCCCCGCCAGCCCCTACCTGCAGGTGTAGCTGAGGTTCCTGCGGATGCTGCGCTTGAAGAAGCTCTTGCAGCCCTCGCAGGTGAAGACCCCGTAGTGTTTTCCCGCTGGATTTGTCCCCGCACACCACGCAGTCCACCGGCGCCCCGGCCCGCTCCTCCTCGCCGTGCTCCGCGTCGCTGCCGCCGCCCGCCGGGGACGCCGCCTCCTCCCCGCCGCCGCCGCCGCCGCCGCCGCCGTTGGGCTCGCCCCAGCCGCCGGCCACCATGGCCATGGCTCCGCGGCCCCGGGGGCTCAGCACCGGCCCCGCCGCCGCATGGAGCGGCGCCCGGTGCGCGGCGCCCGGCGCCTCCCGGAACGAGTTGAGCAAGTTTTTTGGGGGGCGGCGGCCGGTTTGGGATTTTTATGGTTTTTTTTTTGTTGTGTTGTTGTTGTTGGTTTTTCGGGGGGGGGAGGGGAGGGTTTCCCCCCCCCCCGTCCCCTTTATCCCACGGCTCACTCCCACCCCCCCCCACCCGTTAACGGGGGGGCCTCGCGGAAACTTTGCGGCGGCGGGAGCGGGGGCGCGGCGCGGCGCATCCCCCCGCGGGGCGCGGCGGCTCCGGGCGCAGCGGCCGCCCCGGGGCTCGGCCGCATGCGGGGGCCGCCGCTGCCCGCCCCCGGTGGCTCCTCCGCTCCGCGGCACCGGCAGGGAAGGAGGAGGAGGAGGAGGAGAAGAAGGAGGAGGAGGAGGCGGCGCTGGCCCGGCCCGGCCCGCCCTCGCCCCTACGGGCCCCGCCGCCGCCGCCGCTGCATGCAGCCCGGTCCGGGTCCGGCGGGACCGGCTCCGCCGAGCCCCGGGGCTCTCCCCGCCTCCCGCGAAAGAGCAAAGTTCAGCCGCTGCCGCGGTGGCCGCCCTGGATGCTCCTCCCCGTCCTCCTCCCCTTCCGCTCGCCGCCCGCCGGGTCCTGCCCCGGCCCCGGCCCCGGCCCCGCCGCCGCACCGGGCCGCCCCCGCCGCCCCCCGCCCCCGCCGAGCCGCGGTGAGGGGGGGGGGGGGAACCGGGCAGGCGACCCCGCCGCACCGCATCGCACCGCAGCGGAGCAGGCAGGGCCGGTCGGTGGCCCGGTGGCTCCGTGGACCGGTGGTACCGGTTGTGGCGGAGGCGGGCACGGCGGGTACGGGCAGGGCGGTGCCGTGGCCTGGCCACCGCGGTGGAGCAGGCGGTTTGGCCAGCGGGGGTGGCTGGAGGTGGCCACCACCCCCTGCCTGCCCGGTGGCTTTTGGGGACCGGGGCCCTTCGACGGCCCCGGGAGCGCTCAGCACCTCGCGCTGCCCCGGGTGGCACCGGGAGCCCGGTGTGCACGGCCACGCCACGCCGTGGGCTGCGGTAACGGCTGGGGTCCTCGTGTCCACCCGTCCCCCCCAGCGAGTCTCCTCGAAGCTGCGGGATGTGGCAACGGGCAAATTCACCACCGAGTGCCGGAGTCCAGCTGGGCATGGGGACCGAGTCCCGGCACCGCTTGTGCCCACCTCGGCTGCGGTGCCGCCGCCGTTCGGGGCTCCAGGGGCCACGGCGGGAGGATGGCAAGCGATTTCCCTGCCCCTGGCCCGTGGCCAAGCCACCGGCATCGGCGATCCCCTCCTCTCGCCGACGGCCCCAGCGGGATCTTTAATTACCGCAAGCGGCACGAGGCCGCGGCTCGCCATCTCATGCGAGGCACGAGGGCCGGGGCTGTGCCACGGGGAGCACGCTGGGTCCCTGGGGTGCCACCGCTCCGCGCAGCCCCTGGGACGGGGCAAAGGGCTGGATGCGGCCCCGTAAAATCCGTTTGTAATGTGGTTAATCAAGTCGGACCCGTTAGGAGCTCGTCGGCCGGCCCTGCGAGAAGGGGCAGGCTGGGGTGCCGGCCGTGGGCGCGCAGCACCCGCCTGCTGCCACCCTGTTAATCGTTAACGAAGAAATAAACTGTGTGGAAAGGTGCCTGACCCCGGAGCAGCCCCGCGGTATCGCCCTGCCTTCGCCTTTCACCCAGGAACCAAACTCTCCTCCTGGCCATGCCACGGCAGCCCCGGTGCGTCCCGGCAGCCAGCCTTTCACCTTGACTTCAGGGGCAAAGTCCGGCGAGCTGGGTGCGGAGCTGGGGTGTGGGCGGGCTGGGTGCCCCCCGCGCACCCCTGTGCCCCCCGACGTGCCCTCGGAGCAGGCCTGACCCTATGGAGAACCCCAGCTCTGGGCGGGCGAGGATGCTGATGGCGAGCAGAGCGGCATCGTGCCAACAGGCTTGGACCCGGCGCTGCCAGGACCTTCATGGCACCTTGTGCCGCCATCCTCGGCGTTCCCAGGCCATGTGCCAGGGCTGGGGTCTCCATCAGGGCTAAGCAAAGCCCGGAGCCGGGTGCAGCAGGGGTGGATGGATTCCAGCTCCAGCCATAAATAAAACCTCCATTTCCTCCCGTCCGGAGGGATCTCTGCTCACCAGGTGCCGGCTACTGCGGCCACACCGAGGTGCCCGGCAAGGGCCACGCACGAGGCCGATGCCACAGGGCTGCTGCGGTCGGTCGGGGTGTGACGCCCGGCAGAGCCAGCTGGGAAGGGGCTGGGTTTGAGGGGGGGTCCCCAGTCCGGGCAGGGGGGTGACCCCCACCTGCAGCCGGCCCCACTTCTCCTTTCTCTTCTGTCAGGCTGTGATTTATGGCCCTTTCCCTGCCGCTCCCCCGCCTCCTCGCCCCCTGCAAAAAATAATAATCCAGGAACAAAGGAGGAAATTGGATCTTCTCCCCCGCGCGGCTGCCGGCCCCGCGGTGGGAGCCGGTTTGTTTTGACGTCGGAGTCCAGTTGGCGAAGGCGTTTGATCTCCGGAGGAATTCCTCCTTCCTCGCGCTGCTCCGCTGACTCTGCCACACAAAAGGGCCCCCGGGAGCTGCCGGTGCGTTTCGTGCCGCCTCGACGCCCCCGGGAAGGGTCCGGCACGGCAGAGGCGCCTGCCGGGGTTCGGGGAGGTTACCAGGCTCGGTGGTGGATCAGGCTCCGGCATGGGGATGGGTGGCAGCGGTGCTCCCCCCAGCTCCCCCCCAGCCTTTGGGCTGGAGGACGATTGAGCAACTCTTGCCAAAATGTGCCAGGGCAGGGCCAGGTCCATGGTTGTGCTACCGGGGAGCTGGGTGCTGGTTCTGCCAGAGACCTGGGTGCCAGCAGCACCAGAGAGCCAGGTGCCAGCACTGCCAGCCCCAATCCGGTTACCAGCATCCCGGTGAGCACCGCTGTGGGCTGCAAGGCGGCCGTGCCCTCTCCTATACCCACGTGGGAGTTGCCAGCAGCGGTGCTTCCCGGGGGCTTACATAGATACCACCCCGTCCGTCCGTCTGTCCGTCTGTCTTCCCAGGCCCCAGTGTACCCCCATGACCTGCACCCCGATGCGGGGCTGTGCGGGGGGTGGGCAGAGCCCTGCATGGTTTGGGTCAATCCCCTGATTTCCAGCCGTGGGGCAGGATCTGGCCACGGAGCCACTGGCAGAGCCCCCGGCCCCCGTTTGCAGTGGGGCAGAGGGTGCTGTGCTCCTGGGGCTGGATCCTGCCAGAGGCGTGCGGGCATGGTGGGGGTGGCGAGGGCAGCTGGGGGGCCAAGGGGCCCTCGTGGCCGGGGGGTCCCGGCGCTTCGGCTGCAGCCCTGGCAGCGCGTGACCTTGCAGGGCCGAACCGCGGCCGCGCCGCGGCAGGCGAAGGACAAAGGGAGGCTGGGGCTGGCTGTGCCGCGGCTCCATGGCTCCCCGGGCAGGGCTGCCCCACGGCACAGCCCTGCGCCCCACAGCTGCCCCATGGCACAGCCCTGCGCCCCACGGCACACACGCCGGCACGGCGCAGGGAGAACCCGTCGCGTTCCCGTGTGGCAAACACGCCTCCGGCGAGTGCACACGCGTGTGCACGGGACACACAGCCCCACGCTCGGGGGTGCACACGCGTGTGCAAAGGGCAGAGGGGGTCGCTGCACACACGGGCTCTCGCTGCTCCATGGAGTGGCGGTTTTGCCCCCCTCAATGCCACGGTTTTGCCCCCAGCCCTGCAGAGAGGCTGAGGGGGACCCCACCCCTGTTGCCCCCAGATCCCCCTTGCCCCTTCCCAGGGCTGCTCCCTGCTTGGCATTCCTGGGATATCAGATCCTGAGCCCCCACCCAGGCCGGTCACTCCCTCCCCAGCTGGGTATGAATCACCCACCCTCCCAGCCCCCCTCGCCCCTGGCTTCTCCCCACTGCCTTCACCCCTGTGCCCCAACCCCCCGGCACAGGCTGGTGCCCGCCGGGACAGTGTTTCACAGCCCCCCAGGACCCAGTTTCCCAGGGAACAAGGTGCAGCCCCACACTGGGCTCTGCCACCCCAGGGTGCCCAGGGGCTTTTCTGCTGCCCTTTGGCCACGCTGCACCACACCGTGCCATTCTGTGATTCCATTCCATGCCGTGCCATGCTGTGATTCTGTGCCATGCCGTGCCATGCTGTGATTCCATGCCATGCTGTGCCATGTCATACTGGCAGCCTGGCAAGCAGCACGGTGCTGGAGGCCCCTGGCTCCACTCCCTGAGTTGTGGCATGCTCTGTCCTGACAGAGGCTCGGGGTGTGCCAAGGTGGGCAGCGTGGCTGGGCCTGGTACAGCGGTGGGAACGGGGAGCTGAGGCCACCTCAGCCTGCCCGGAGACTCCACAGCCGCTGGGCACAGTGGGGATGCCACAGCCTGGAGGGACCCCATCCCCACCAGTGCCCTTGGGGGGACCCGGTTTGGCCCCGGGGTCAGTGGGACGTGGCAGGGGGGACCCGTCCCGCCGGGGTGGGGGGGATGGCGGGTCCCGCCCGCCCTCCCCCTCCTGCCGGCACCCAGGGCTGATGCCGCCCCTGCCCTTTCATGGGGCTCTCGGTGGAGCCTGACCCCGCACAAAGCCCCCGGGAACCCATTTGAATCTGAAAAGGGGTCTGAGCGCAGAGCCCTGACCTTCAACCTGCGGGTCAGCCCCTCCACGCCACCATCACTGAGCCCCGGTGGCCACCGGAACCCCCCCACTAGCCACGCCGGACCGAGCCGAGCCGAGCTGCCACCGGAGCCCGAGCCGGGGGCTGCAGGAGGGGCAGGGATTGGGCAGTGCAGGCAGCCCCCCTGCTCCGGTCACTGCTGGTGCCCCAGGCGTGGGCACTCGCCCCGCTGTGCTGGGCACATGGCAGCGCCCGCAGCATCGATGCGTGGGCGGCTGCGAGGCCCAGGCTCCATGGCACCGCTGCTCCCGTTTCGTGCCAGGGCGGCTCCCTAGGGCACGGGGAAGTTATTCGATCCACCCAGCCGCCTCCGGGGAGGCAGGGCTGCCCTCATTTTGGGGGGCTCCCGGCTGGTGGAGGGTGGCAGGGATGGGGGGCACAGGCAGCTCCGGGCAGTGTGCCGTATCCCCACGTCTCCGTGTCTCCGCGTCCCTCTCTCTGCCCTCTCCATCACCACGGCTCTGGATATTGATCCACTGAGCCTTGAACTCCGCTGCCGGGTCTCCCCGGGGACATTCAGGCCTCGTTTTAGCCTATACATAGCTCCGTGCCTCAGTTTCCCCTCCACCCTGCAGTGTGCCCGAGCCCTGGTCTGCCCCACAGCCCTGCGCATCCTCCCACTGGGACCCAGCTCCCGCTGTCCCAGTGCCCCACCGTGCTGGGGTTCGGGCTGCCGGATTTAGCCCCCCGCTCTCCGCAGCAGCCCCCCAGCACAGCCCCGCTGCCGGGCCCCCCTCCTGCGTGGCGAGGATGCCCCCGGCACGGGGTCACTGCTCCTCTTCCCTCCTGAATATGCATGGGGCCCCCGCCATGGCCACTGCCGTCACCTTTGATCCCGCGTCAGGGATCACGAAACGGCTTCATCTGTGCCGGGAGATAGCGGGGGCGGCGGGGGGGGGGACTGCGCCTTTGTTCCCGGCTCCGCCGGGATGAGCCGAGCTGGGGATCCGGCTGCCTGAGCTCCCCCCCGAGCACAAAGCCCCCCCAACCCCAAACCACGGTGGGGCTGGCTGAGCCGGAGCCACGAGCATCAGTGGTTTATTCTCCCTGCGGATACAGCTGGCACCTCCTGGCATGGGGGTCTTGGGGGTGCCGGGGGGGTCCCTAGATGCAGGTCTCGCTGCCGGCCGTCCCCTGCTCCAGGATCTGCAGCCTTCGGGCTAGTGCCTGTGCCCGCCGGGCATGCTGCCTGCCCAGGGCACCCACCTGCGCCTCCAGCCGCCGCAGCTGGGCCGCCTGCTTGCGCCGGGCACCGCGATACGTCAGGGCCAGCGCGCTGCGGGCACCGCGTCAGCATCCCTGCCCGGACGTGGTGCTGAGGGGACCGCGTGGGCAGGATGGACCGGGCACTGGGGTGGGGAGGGAGCGTGGGTTTGGGGTGTGCAGGGAGGGACTGGGACGGTGCATCAGGGGTGTGCAAGATGTGACCATGCTTTTATGGTGTGCAAGAAGGGACCGTGGTTTTGGGGTGTGCAAGAAGGGACAGCGCATCAGGGGTGTGCAAAAATGGATGGCGTTTTTGGGGTGTGCAGGAAGGGATGGCACTTTTGGGGTGTGCAGGAAGGGACCATGCACCCAGGACATGCAGGAAGGCACCATGTTTTTGAGGCATGCAGGGGGACGTTGCACCCAGTGCCCACCCGCCAGGGGAGCGGGTGCCTCTTGCCCACCGGTGATCCTGGAGGATGTCTGCGGTGACGGTGATGCACTGGTCCTGCTGCACGCGGCTGGCGGCACTGCTCTGCTCCAGGGACAGCATCAGGGCCCGTGCCCGGGCACGCAGCTCCTCCACCCTGGGGGCACCCACATGGCAGCCAGTCCGGCATGTTGCCAGGCACTGGCACAGCTTGCCATGGCAGGGCCACGGCACGCCGGTGACATCTCTTACCGGGCCAGGGCGCGGAGCAGCTCTTCCCCCATCCTCTGCGGGTCCGGTGGGTGCCGGGGAGCCGCTGCTCCCACCCGGCTGGTTTGGGCATCCTGCAGAGGCTGGGTGTAGGTGCCATCCCTGGGGATACCCTGGCCCAGCGGAGGGTCCCCGTGGGGGGGTCGGAGCGATCCTTACCTCCTCGCTGCTGCTGGAGCTGCTGGGGGGGCTGGAGGGGCGGCCGGGCCCCCCGTCCCGCTCCCACTCCAGGTGCTGGAGCACCAGGCGCAGCGCAGCCTCCCGGGGCCCCTGCCCGGCCGCCAGCACCTCCAGGCCCCGCTTCTCCCTCTCCGCCAGCTGCAGCCGCGTCTTGAGGTCAGCCATGGCCTCCTGGCAGGGCACCACCGGGCAGGGGAAACTGAGGCACAGCCCTAATTCCCTGTCTCCACTCCCTCCCACCGTGCATCACCCCCTGCCCCTCTCTTGGCTGCTCTGCTCAAAGCCCGGACCCCACGGAGAGCTGCCAGGGGACCCAGGCGTCCACCCCCCCGTCCCCTTCCCCCATCTCACCTTGAGCATCGCCAAGTCCTGCAGCAGCTCTGCTTTCTCCGGCCGCCTCCAGCCAGGCAGGAGAGCCCTGGCATCGCGCAGTGCCCGCTCAGCCCGGGCTCGGGTGTCCTCGCTGCGGTGGGTGCCAACGTGGACGGGTGCCGGGGCATCGCGCAGAGATGCCTCCACGGCCGCCTGCTCCGCGCGCAGCCGGCGGATGTGCTCGCGCAGGGCCCCCTCCTCCATCCCGCGGGGTGCCGGGGTGCTGCGGGGGGCAGCGACACCGCTGGGGTGGGCACGGGGGCACCCCGGGGACCGCTCAGCCCCGGCCGGGCATCAGGCCCCCCCATCTCACCCTGCTGTACCTCTGCGTCCTGGGGGACCCGCTGTCCCCGCTCTCCTCCTGGCCGTCCGGCTCCGTGTGGCCGGGGAGCTGTGGCCCCTGGGTGGGCACGGGGCTGGCCCCCTGCCCGCACCCTGCGGCTCCTGGGCAGGGACAGGCAGCAGCCGGGCAGGTGCCCCTCTCTGGTACGTGCCCGCAGGGGCTGTGCTGGGGACGAGGTTTCCCCGGCACCCATCCTGCACCCCCCTGATATTCATAACCATCCGCCCAGTGTCCTCCCAGCACCTTCCCGGCATCCCTGCGGTGTCTCCCCACATCCTCCCGGCATCCCCCCAACATCCTCCCGAGACCCCTCTGGTATCCCCCGTGCATCCCCCCAGCATCCCCCCTGATACCCCCCGCACCCCACTGCCCCCCGGGCTGGCACTCACCACCACTGGCACCGTCCTCCTCCCTGCCCAGCTTCGCCTGCACCAGGTGGAGGAGGGCGGCATAGGCCCCCCTGCAGCTCTCGCTGCAAAGAGAGGGGCTCAGCATGGCACTGCCAGCCGCGTCCCCCACCCCACGTCCCCCCGTGCCCACCTGCAGCGCAGGGCCAGGTGCAGGGCGGTGCTGCGGGACTCGTGCTGGCCCAGCACCATGCTGAGCCGCTCCGCATCGCTCTTGCACTCCTGCAATGCCGCTGCCAGCTCCCGGTTCACCTCCTGCAGCCTCCCCAGGCACCTGGGCACCGCCGGCACGTGCCGTTAACCACGCGGTCGGGGCCCAGTGCCATGCCTCAGTTTCCCCACCGGCGAGGGCTCAGCAGCCCCTGGGGTCGGGGGGGGACACTTACCCCTGCATCTGCTGCACCCGCTGCTCCTGCTCCCGGTCAGCACCTTCGGAGGGTTGGGGGGAGAGGGGGCTGTGGGTCCGAGCGCCATCGCGGCACTGGGGCGAGTCCTGCGGAGGGGACAGGCAGAGCCCGGCACCGGGGCAGGATGCCACCCACCGAGCCCCCTGTCACCGCGGCCACAGCTGGCCCCGCACTCACCTGGGGCAGCCGGGGCTCCCCCTGCCCCGGGGGGGTGCCGAGCCCGGGGGTGTCGCTGCTGGAGCCCCCCGGCTCCTCCAGCCTGGACAGAGCATCCCGCAGGTCCCAGACCTGCACCGGGCAGCAGGCTGAGCCCCGGGGGTGCTCCGGTGGCACCCCGAGGGCTGTACCAGGGCAGAGCCCCCCTCCCTTGCCATGCCCCTGGCATCCACCTTCTGCTGCAGCCGGTCGCGCTCCCCGCGCAGCGCCCGCAGCGAGGCCGTGGCCCGGCTCAGTTCCTCGTCCTGGCGCCCCAGGGCCGCCCGCAGTGCCGCGTTTCTCGCCGCCGCTGCTGCCACCGCTGCCTCCTCCGCTGGCAGCCCCTCGCCCGCTCCCTCCTCCAGGTCTTGGCACCTCGCCCTCCCAATCCAGCCTGGTGCCTGGTCCAGCTCCTCCAGGCTCTGGAGATATGGGACCGGTGAGCTGGTGCCCATCCCCTTGGTGTCTGGGCTGACTATGCCATGTGGCTCACCTTGGCCGCCCGTGCCCACTCCTCGCCGTGCACAGGTTGCGCCGGTGCCCACCGGTGCCGGGAGAAGACGGCGCGCTCCAGCGAGCTCACGGCATGCTGCAGGTCCGCAAAGAGGTCAGGGCCGTGGGCTGGGGAGAGGGAGCGTGGCTGGGGTCAGGTCCCTGCAGCAGGCAGCGAGCTGCTGGCATGGCACAGCATGGCATGGCACCGTGCACCCACCTTCCAGACCGGTGGTGGTGTCGAGCATGCGGTCGAGGCGCCAGGGCTGCGAGCTGGCGGTGGGGAGGCTGGCGCTGCCCTCCCAGCCCTCCTCATCCTCTCTGCGGGGCAGCGAAGACCAGAGATGGAGGGGCCCAGGCAGTGGCAGCCCCTGGTGCCCCGTGGCCGCCGTGTGCCAGTACCTGCCTGTGTGGCACTGCAGCTGCTCGGCTCTCCGGTGCAGCCGGGCCACGGTTGCCAGCAGCCCGGTGATGCACTCCTCGTAGCGCAGGATGCCCTTGGCGTCTCCCACCACGTCCTCATCATCCTCCTCCTCCTCGTCTTCATCCTCCTCCTCTCCCGGTGGGGGCTGCGGGAGCTGTGGGGACCAAAGGTAGTCTGCCCATCCTGGCACCAGCTGGCACCAGGGGATGGAGGGGCTGATGCCCGCCGGGATTTGCCAGGATGGGACGGCAATGGATGAGTTTTGGCCACGAGCCGACTGGCTGCAGCGCTCCAGAGTCGGGGCTGGACAGAACCTGGTGCTGCCACACCATTGCGTACTGGAGCCTGGCACTGGCACCAGGGATGCCCGTGGCTGGGGGACACCCGTGGGGGGCCGAGGAGGCCCCCGGCCACGTGGGACCAGCCCCTGGCAACACCCATCCCATGGGACACCCCACTTGCCTTCTCCATCCCGGTCACCTCCTGCCCACGCTGCCCCGTGCCAGCCAGCGCCCGTCCCGCGGCTCGTCCCGGTTCCACGGCCGAATCTCCCGGCACGTCCTGGCACGTTCCGGCACGTCCCGGCTGCGCCGCCGGCCCCTGCCCTGGGCCTTTCCCTGTCCTTGTTCCTGCCGAGTTTCCTCTTCCTCGGCGGCTCCGGTGCAGCCTCCTGCACTTAACCGTTGCGCTGCCCCGTGTCCGGGCCGGCGGCGCAGCCGTCTCGGGGGGCTCTGCCCCCCAACACCGGCCCTCCCTGCTCTGCCCCATGGCACCTCGAGCCCCTGCTGGGACCCTCCCCGCGTGCCCGGGCTCCCTCGCACCCAGCTGGGAAGATGCACCCAGCTTTGCATCCTTCAGCATCCTCTGGAGTTTGGGGGGTGGCACCCAGAACATTTTGGGGGGTGCGTGAGTGTTTGGGGTGCTGGGAGGCATTGCACGGGGTGCTGGGGGGTGCGGGCAGAGGGGAGCTGGCCCGAGGGTGCTGTGGGCAGCGCGTGGGTGTTCAGGGGCTGGAGGGGGGTGTTTGGGGTGCAAAGGGGTGCTGCAGGGGTATTTAGGGTGCAGGGGTGACTGTGCATGGGTGCTGGAGGGTGCTGCACGAGTGTTTGGAGTGCTGCAACAGAGCACGGGGATTTGGGGTGCAGGGATATTTGGGGTGCAAGGGGCAGTGCATGGGTGCAGAGGGGTGTGCATGGATATTTGGGGTGCAGGGGGCAGTGCATGGGTGCAGAGGGGCGTGCACAGGTATTTGGGGTGTGGTGCATGGGTGCAGGGGCATGTGCACGGATATTTGGGGTGCAGGGGGCGGTGCAGGGGTGCAGGGGGGGTGTACACAGATATTTGGGGTGCAGGGCGCAGTGCATGGGTGCAGAGAGGCGTGCACAGGTATTTGGGGTGTGGTGCATGGGTGCAGGGGCATGTGCACGGATATTTGGGGTGCAGAGGGCGGTGCAGGGGTGCAGGGGGGGAGTACACAGATATTTGGGGTGCAGGGGGCGGTGCATGGGTGCAGGGGTGTGTGTACGAATATTTGGGGTGCAGGGGGCGGTGCAGGGGTGCGGGGGGGTGTGCATGGGTATTTGGGGTGCAAGAGGCTGTGCACGGGCATTTGGGGTGCAGTGCACGGGCGTTCAGGGTGCCGGGGTGCCCTTCCTCCCCCACGTGCCCGTCGGGCCCCCGGAGAACTACAAATCCCAGCAGCCCCCGCGCGATGCTGTTTCCGGACCGTACCGGGCGGGGCTCGTGCGGCCGGGAGCGGGTGAGCGCGGGCCGGGGGGGTGCTGTAGGGTTCTGGGGCAGGGGGTGCAGAGGGTGGGGGGCACAGGGGGTGCCCGGGGCTGGGGGTACGCGGGCAGCGGTTGAGCGGTGCAAGGCGGGGGGCGTGGGGCGGGGGGGCACGGAGCAGGGGGGGCACGGGGTGCATGGAGAAGTGGGGGGATGCAGCAGGGGGTACGTGAGCAGGCGGGAGGCATGGGGTAGGGGGCACGCGAGCAAGGGGTGCACGGAGCCGAGGGGGCGTGGGGCAGGGGGTGCATGAGCAGAGGGCACATGGGGCAGGGGGTGCATGAGCAGAGGGCACATGGGGCAGAGGGTGCACGGAGCCGGGGGGCAGTGGGGCAGGGGGTGCACAGAGCATGGGGGTTGCGTGGAGCAAGGGTGGACGTGGGGTGCATGGAGCAGTGGGGGCAGAGGGTATGTGAGCAGGGGGGCATGAACAAGGGGTGCAAGGAGCAAAGGGGGGCATGGAGCAGGGGATATGTGAGAAGGGGGTGCACAGAGTGGGGTGTCGGGGAGCACGAAGCCGCAGCAGCGCTGGCACCCCGCAGCCGCCCGGCATCGGTCCCCACCACCGCCGGAGCCGCCATGGAGCGTGGCTGCGTGATGGACACGTCGGAGCCGGGCAGCGCCGCCGAGGAGGAGGAGGAGAAGGTGACAGAGCCGCGACCCAGGACCCGCTCCAACCCCGAGGGGGCCGAGGACCGGGCGCTGAGTGCCCAGGCCAGCGTGGGCAACCGCAGTGAGGGGGAGGGCGAGGCGGCCAGTGCCGATGACAGCCCGCAGGGTACAGCCGTGCCCGATGGCACCGCCTGGCCCGGGCCCGTGCCCCCGGCTGAGGTCCAGGTCAAGACACCACGGGTGAACTGCCCCGAGAAGGTGGTGAGTGTCTGCAGGGAGTGTGGTGCAGCCCTGACGCGAGGGTGAGGGGCTGCGGGGGGCTCAGCCCTGGCTCTCCCCCGCAGATCATCTGCCTGGACCTGGCGGAGGAGATGGCTCTGCCCAAACTGGAGTCCTTTAACGGGTGAGTGTTGGGGGGCTGCTCCCAGCTGGGCTGGCCCCAGGACCCCTGAGGACCCCAGCTCTGCCATCTCCAGCCGGCCTGGGGACCAGTGCGGTTGGGGCCCGGGGGGGTCACTGGTTCCCGCTGAGCTCCGGCCCCCACCGCAGGTCCAAGACCAACGCGCTGAACATCTCCCAGAAGATGATCGAGATGTTCGTGAGGACGAAGCACAAGATCGACAAGTGCCACGAGTTCGCGCTGGTGGTGGTGAACAACGACGCCACGTGGGTGAGTGGGGCCGCGGGCACCGGACCCGCCCGAGGCCGGTGATGGCTCCGCGTCCCCCTCACCCCGGCTCCGCTCAGCTCTCAGGGTTCACCTCGGACCCCCGCGAGGTCTGCAGCTGCCTCTACGACCTGGAGACCGTCGTCTGCAAGTCGTTCAGTATCCCACCGCCTGTGGGGCTGGGACGGGGGGCTGGGACTCCTCGGGGGTCCCTTGGGTGCCAATGAGGTCCCTTGGGTGCAAACAAGGTCCCTCGAGCGTAAGCAGCAACCCTCCGGGCCCGTTGCCTGCAGATGGCAGCAGATCCGTGGCCTCGCTGGCATCTCCGGCACCAGCCGGTGTTGGTGTTTGATGCTGGAGGGTTGAACTGGGCAGGGTTTAATGCCGGACCCTCTGCACCCACAAACACCCATTTATTGGTGTTTTCTCCCCATCCCGGTGCGATCGCCTCTCTCTGCGGGAGCTCCCCGGTGCCAGCCTGGCCTCCGGGTCTGGGTGCGGGATGTGCCTGGGGAGGTGGGCAGGGGTCTGTGTGCCAGGATCGGTCCTTACCTGGGGCTGCAGATCTGGAAGGACTCTTCAACCTGATGTGAGTAGGGCTGGGGGGCGGCGGGGGCTGCTGGGGGGGTCGGGGCTCCCACCTGTCTACGGATTTTCCACTTTGCTGTGAAAACGCCACAAGCCTTTAACCCCAACGGCTGCTGGGGTGGGTGCTGCCATCCCGGTCCTGGCCTGGAGCTGGGTTTGAGTTTTCGGGAGGCAGGGATGGTCCCTGAGCCACCTCCGTCCATCCCGGCGCAGCCAGCAGAAGATTGAGCTGCCGGTGACGGAGAACGTGCAGACCATCCCGCCGCCCTACGTGGTCCGCACCATCCTGGTGTTCGGCCGCCCAGGCTGCCAGCCCCAGTTCTCCATGTCGGAGCACATGAAGGTAGGTCCCCCCATCACCCCCCACCCCGCGCCGTGTCCCCCACCCCCGGCTGAGCCAGTGCCTCTGGATCCATCCCGGCGCTGCTCCCGGCTTCTCCTCCGGCAGAAGATGCTGCAGTGTCCCTACTTCTTCTTCGACGTGGTTTACATCCACAACGGGGTGGAGGAGAAGGACGACGAGACGAGCTGGAAGGTAAATGTGAGATGGGGCATCCCCCACCCCACCCCGCCGCCGTGGCAGCATCATGCCGTGCCGGCGCTGCCCGTCCCCATGTTTATCCCCACCCCCCCAGGAGATGTACGGCTTCTTCAGCAGCCTGGACACCAAAGGCACCAACTACAAGTACGAGGTGCCGCTGGCGGGGCCGGCGGTGGAGCTGCACAACTGCATGGCCAAGCTGCTGGCGCACCCGCTGCAGCGCCCCTTCCAGCCGCACGCGGCGTACGGGCTGCTGGGGGACGACGAGCCCCCCGAGGTGGAGGCCACCGTCTGAGCCGGGGGGCGGCCGCGGAAAGAGAGACGTGTTCTGCTGAGCCGGTGTCATGCCGATGCGCCGGCGGTGGGAACGCGGTGGGAGTGGGGTGGTGTGGCCACCCCGGGCCCTGTGGTCCCCCCAGTTGTGGGGATGGGGGGTCCTGTGCCCACTGAGCCCGGCAGTGCTGGTGGGGGGACCCTGAGAGCGGCTGGGTGCTGGGGGCAGTGCTGGGGGTGTTGGCACTAACAGTGGGGCTGAGTGGTGGGAGGTGCTGGTGTGGGTACTGGGAGGTGCTGGGCGGGGCTGGTGCGGGACACTGGGCGGAGCTGGTGTAGGATACTGGGTGGGGCTGGTGCAGTTCCTGAGAGCACTGGTGCAGTTACTGGGATACTGGGTGGAGCTGGTGCAGGATACTGGGAGCACTGGTGGCATTCCTGGGACACTGGGCGGAGCTGGTGTAGGATACTGGGTGGGGCTGGTGCAGTTCCTGGGAGCACTGGTGCAGGATACTGGGTGGAGCTGGTGCAGTTCCTGAGAGCACTGGTGCAGTTACTGGGATACTGGGTGGAGCTGGTGCAGTTCCTGGGAGCACTGGTGCAGTTACTGGGATACTGGGTGGAGCTGGTACAGGATACTGGGAGCACTGGTGGCATTCCTGGGACAGTGGGTGGAGCTGGTGTAGGATACTGGGTGAGGCTGGTGCAGTTCCTGGGAGCACTGGTGCAGGATACTGGGTGGAGCTGGTGCAGTTTCTGGGAGCACTGGTACAGTTACTGGGATACTGTGATTCTATGATTCTATACTGGGTGGAGCTGGTACAGGATACTGGGAGCACTGATGGCATTCCTGGGACACTGGGTGGAGCTGGTGCGGGATACTGGGTGGAGCTGGTGCAGGATACTGGGTGGAGCTGGTGCAGTTACTGGGAGCACTGGTGCAGGGCACTGGATGGAGCTGGTGCAGTTACTGGGAGCACTGGAGCGGTCACTGGGATCCCGGTGCGGTTCCCGGAGCCGCGGGTGATGCCGGCGCCGGGCACTGGGGGGCGCTGCGGAGCTGGGGGGGGCGGGGCTCGGGGCGGGGCGGCCCCGCCCCTTCAGCGGGGACTCTCCCGGGCGGGGTGGGCGGGGCCTGCCCTCGGCCGGCTCCTATTGGCCGCCTCGCCAGCCAATGAGCGGTGGTGCGGCCGTTCGCGGGGCGTTCGAACGGGCGGGGCGGCGCGCGCGTGCGCGGGGCGGCATGAGCGGCGCGGGACGGCGCGAGCGGTACCGGGGCAGCGCGGCGGGGGGGGGGGGGGGGCGCATATTGCACCGGGAGGGGACGGGCATGGCCCCGGGGCGCCGCGTTGCGCCAGCGGCGGGGCTTTGCCATGGCGGGGGCTCTGCAGTACCGGCGTTGAACCGGGCGGGGGGGCGCGTCGCACGTGCTGCACCCCGGGGAGGGGCGCGGAGGGGCGCTCCGGTACGCGCTGCCCGGGGGGGTTTGCACCGGGGACGAGGAGTCTGGGCCGGGGGCCGACCCCAACGTGCTGCTCCCGGCGGGGTCACCCCCGTCCATCGGGCCGCCGGCAGAGCGGCGGTGGGCGGTGGGTGCTGCCTGCGGCTGCTGCCTGCGGCTGCTGCTGCACCACGGCGGGGACCCCAACCCTGTGTCCCCCCCCGCCCCGGGGTGCTGGAGCACCCGGCTGTGGGGCCGGTGGCACTCGTGTGACCCCGAGGGGATGGCCGTGACCTTGACCTGCCAGCCATGACCCTGACCCGCCGGCCGAGCTGGGAGTGGGCAGTGGGCTGGGGGTGAAGCCCCGCTCCCCACTCCAGGTCTGCTGAGGAGCTGATGCCGCTGCACGTCGCCGCGTCCCGGGGGTGCTGCAGGTGCCTTAAGCTCCTCCTGAAGAAAGGGGGGGCCCCGGGGCTGCGAGAGCAGGTTAGTGGGGACGGGGACAGCACCTTGGGGGTGCTGCCTGTGCTGGGTGCCCACCTGGCCCTGGCAGCAGTGACGGTGGTGTCCCCTCCCCGCAGGATGGGAGACGAGCCATCGACCTGGTGCTGAGCAACCACCCGCGGGTGCAGATCCTGGGGGACTTGCAGGGTGCCCGGGGCTGGCCCCCCACTGAGGGTGAGGTCCCCGGGGTGCCCCCTTGGCCGGGACGGGTGCCAGGGGGCTGATCCAACAGTGACTCCGGTCTCTGCTTCCAGACCCGGGGGTGCCCAGGCGCTCTCTCTCCTTCCTGACCGAGGATGGCACCGACGGCAGCGTCTCCTCTGGGCCCCCCGAGGAGGGCTCCGGGGTCGGGCCCCTCAGCAGCACCCGCAGGTCCCTGCTGGAGGAGCCGGAGCTGGGGGGTGGCTGTGGTTCGGGGGAGCCCCCACTCTGGCAGGGCTGTCCCCTTGCCCCCGCCTTCCCCTCCCTCGCCCCATGGCCCCACGCAGACCCCGCGGGCTCAGCTCTCCCCCTGCAGCCCCTCGCCTCCAGCACGCTGCTCTCGGCCGGGGATGAGCTCGGGGAGGGACCCTGGAGCCAAACCACGGGGGCAAGGACGGGGGGTCCCCCCTGGGCTCACCCCGAGCCCAGTGCTGGGGACAGCCCCGGCCCCTCACCCCAGCGGGAGTTTGGTCCGGGTGGGTCCCTGAACTCCCCCCAGCCCCGGTGTTGCAGCAGTGTCCTGGGGGGACACAGGGGTCCCCTACTCCGCCAGGGCCTGAGCAGCTGCTCCGCGGAGTGCCGGAACCCTGGGGACAGTGACATCCTGGGTGCTGCGGCTCAGCATCGTCCCGGTGTGCCCCGGGGACCAGCGCTGGGCTGGGCAGGGCTGGGCATCGCTGCCCCAGCTGCCCCTGACCTGGGGACGATGGTGGTCGAGGTGGGGGCTGGAGGCTGGGACCACAGCAGCCCTGGGGACAGCAGCAGTGCCAGCGAGCGCTTCGTCAGCGCCGTGGAGACCCTGGAGCCCAGCAAGGCTGGGGGGCACCCGGGGGCTCAGCACCACCACTACCCCCAGCCCAGGGCAGCCGGGGGGCTGGAGATGGGCAAAGCCCCTTCCCCAACCGGAGCTGTCACCCAGGAGCTGCCCCCCGCCAGCCCCCCAGATGTGGGGCAGGTGCAGGGTCAGGGGTTTTGGGGGGGCTCGAGTGCAGCCCCTTGCTATGAGGGTGGCTCAGAGGTGGGTGATGTGGGGGAGCTGCTTGTGCGGCTCCAGGGGTGCAGCCTCCGGGACTCCCCGCCCTGGACTCCAGAGCCCCCACCCAGCCCAGCCGGCCTCACCGCTGGGGATGTCACCCCCCAGGAGCCCCCCAGGCACCGCCACGTCACCCCCAGGACCAAGAGCCGCCTCCAGGCCTCTGCAGCACGGCTTGGAGCCTCCTCTTCCTCCTCCCTCTTCGACGAGACACTGGAGATGCCTCGGAGACCCCCCAGGCTCAGAGCACCCTGGAGTGTCCCCAGGGACCCTGCCCCCACCTCGGGGCACTGCATCACCCCACGGGGCGAGGATTTGTCCAGCGGGGACGGAGAAGGGACGGGCTCTTTGGATGACACTGAGATCCTCCCCAGAGCCCCCAGCTTGCTCCCGGGGGCCAGCAGCACCCCTGGCTCCAGCCCCACGGTCCTGCTGGACCGCAGCCACCCCCAGGACTCACCATGTGCTCGGGGCTCCTCCCATGCCACCGGCAGCCCCAACCCCCGGGTGCTGGAGGGTGGCACTGGGTGGCAGGACCCCTCGCCTTTGAGCCTCCACCAGCCTCTGTGGCCCCATGGGAGTTTCAGCTGCCTCCTGGCCCCACGGCCACTGGGAAGCACCGCGGTGGAGCCAGGGAGCCCGGCCGTGCCCACCAACTGCAGCACCCACTGCACCGGGGAGCACCTTGAGGACAAGGAGCAGGAACAGGCACCCACCGAGCAGCACAGCCCTGGCACGGAGGCCACCATCAGCCCCGAGGACACTGTGGTCCAGGACGGGCAAGCGTGCACTGTGCCACCGCGGTCCCTCTCGGACGAAGCTCTGCGCCGGCGGCTGCGGGCACTGGGGGATGACCCAGGGCCCATCACGGAGCTCACCAGGCAGCTGTACCTGCGGCGGCTGGATGAGCTGGTGAGGGGGCCCCGGGGGACAACGGCAGGTGAGTCCTGGAGAACCCCCCTTGCCCAGCTGGTCCCCAAGGTGCTGGTGTGGGGCTGACGGTGCTCCCCGATGGTGACCCGTCTGCCCCAGGACACAGCCTCGAGCTGGCGGCTGCGTTGCGGACTGGCCACGTCCCCGACTGCGCCCAGGACGAGCTGGTGCTGGCCCGGCAGTTTGACCGCCCCGACCGGAGCCGGCACTGGCGGGAAGGGCTGCTCAAATCCAGCTTCAACTACCTCCTCCTCGACCCCAGGTAGGGCCATGCCGCTGCCCTGCATGTCACCCATGCTGGGGGTGGGTCCGAGCATGAGGCATCAAGCCTCAAAGCTGGGGGTTTGCACCCCCAGGACCACCCAGAACCTGCCACTCCGCTCCCACCGCCTGAGCCCGGCCAAGTGCTTCAGGACCTTCATCAAAGCCATCTTCTACGTGGGCAAGGGGACACGTGCCCGGCCGTACCGCCACCTCACCGAGGCTCTGAGCCAGCACCGCGCCGGGACGCGGAAGGTGAGGTGGGAAAGGGAGGCTGTGCTGGGGCCCGTGGCGGTGGGCATGGGGGGGGCTGCCGTGGGTGCTCAGGGCTGCAGTGCCAGTGCCAACTGTCCCGCAGGGCTGCCCCAAAGTGCAGCGCATCCTGGAGATCTGGGCGAGCGGACAGGGCGTCATCTCCGTGCACTGCTTCCAGAACACCGTCCCGGCGGAGGCGTACACGCGGGAGGGCTGCCTCGTCGAGGCTCTGGGTGAGCAGGACCTGGGGAAGGGGGGAGATGGTGCTGCCCTGGCCCCCTGCCCACGCCACAGCTCCCGGCACCGGCTCTGCCACCGCTCTGGCTCCCCCCATCCCTCTCTGCCACCTCATTCAGGAGTTGGGGGACACGGAGTGGGGGCTGCAGCCCATCCTGGGGCACATGGGGACTTTGGGGTCCCAGTCCCCAGCACAGGTTCTGGGCACGATCCCCCAAATCTCCATTTCCTGCGGGAAAAGCTGCCTGGGAGCGAGTGCTGGTGGGGGGTATGGGGCTGTGGGTGCTGGTGGGGGGCACAGGGCTGGGGCTGTGGGTGCTGATCCTGTCCCTGCAGGGCTGCAGACCATCACCAACCAGAGGAAGGGGAACTGTTACGGTGTGGTGGCGAGCTGGCCGGCGGCACGGCGCCGGCGCCTGGGCGTTCACATGCTGCACAGGGCCATGCGCATCTTCCTGGCCGAGGGCGAGCGGCAGCTCTGCCCGGCCGACATCCAGGGTGGGCGCTGAGCACCCCGGGGGGCTGAGGAATGGGGTGCTGGGGGGCACCCCCCCACCTGTACCCGCTCTCTGCCTGGTCCCAGGAGGTGGCTGCGCTCCGGGTGTGGGTTTTATGTCGTGAACACTGTCGAGAATTTTTTTCTATTTCCCTAAAGGGTGATAAATAAATCACTGCAGGTCTGGGTTTTTTAGCTAAGAAATCCAAAACGTGTGGGATTTCTGGCTTCGCTTCCCCACTCTGCTGTGCTCCATGGACATGCCCAGTGCCTGGGCACAAGGACATTTCCCACCCCCCGTGCCCGGCGTGTCTCTCCCCATCATTGAGTCGGACGCGGCTGAGAATATAACACGGCTTTACTGTATGGAATGGCACTAACACGGCGCGTGGCTCAGCGGCGGGGTTACGGTGCGCGGTTTGCCTTGGCGCGAGCGACGTGGGTACAAGTGGCACGGACTCGGTGGCAAACAGAGGTTGAAGAGCTGCAGCCCGCAGCCGGGCACCGACAGTTGCCTGCAGCTGGCTGGGGGGCTCGTGGCGGCAGCAGAGCCGTGTTTTGGGGTACGGTTGTATTTGTGGGTACCCTCGTCGCAGACCCCGGCTGTGCTGTGGGGTGACGCGTGGCCAGGACGGGGTGGGAGGGGTGTCACAGGGGAAACGATCTGAACCCAGGGTCGTTAAAATTCTCATTATGAGACAGGCTGTGGCAGCAGCGGGCAGGGGCAGGAGCTGGCACAGGGGCAGCTCTGCCCCGGTGCTGGGACTGAGTGGGGCCACCTGGGGACACTCAGCACACGGGGTCCCCGTCACACCGGGGCTGGCTCCAAAGGACCCTTCCTCTTCTACATTGCTCAGTTTGGGGAGGAAGATGGGCTCAGGCTCGGGAAAGGCGCGTTGCAGGTGGGTGCCAGCTCCGGTGGGAGCAGCCCTGCCCAGTCAGGAGCCATCGAGCCAAACTGGGATGCCTCAGCGCGGTGCCAGCCCCGGTCAGGGCGAGGGGGACGTGGGTGGGACGTGGGCCCAGGGTGAGGTTTCCATGGGACTGGTTGTTTCTTTGGTTTAGATGGGGGGAAATAAGAGGGAAGCAAAGCAGGGAGCGGCTCCGCTCTTTGGGGCAGCGGGGAGGCTGGGGCCGCCCCCCGAGCACAGCATCCTCCCGGCTCGCTCAGGCTCCCACCCATCCCGGCACGGCCGGGAGCCCCCAGACCCTGCGATGGCACCCGGGTCCCCGCTCGACGCTTCTCGTGTACCTTCTCGGTCCTGCCGGGCTCCGGGCAGCGGGATGCGAAGCGCGGAGGGGAGGAGCTGATGGGACCGGTGGGTTATGTACAGAATGGTGCCAGCAGGTAACAAGCTGTTGTCCGTCGCGTTCAGGCGGTCACGGTTTGCTCCGTTGCTCCAAGACCCTGTGGATCTGTACAGGAGTCATCGGCGAGGACGGACACAGCGGCAACAGGGCGGTGTATCGCCGGTCCCCCGGTGCACGAGGGACGGGTGCGATTCCGGGAGCGGGTGGTGGGTCCTGGAGTCGTGGAGGAGCTGGAAGCTGGGAAGGGCGAGCGGATGGGACACTGCGGGAGTCACTGCGTGGCGGCGATGGCTCCGAGCACCGCGAGGACGTGGCAGCGGGAGGGAAGCGGAGGGCTCTGCAGAAGCCAGCGCTGCGGTACCTAAAGCGATGGTGGTTGGGGACGTGACTGCACGGACGGTGGCACTGGGGGACCACAGGAGAGCTCAGGTTTGGCCTTGTCCTCCCCACCACAGCCGTGTCAGTCCCACCATGGTGGGGGAGTTGATGGTCCTTCTGACCGTGCCCGCAGGAGCAGGTCACCTTCTCGTCCTCATCTCCTGCGCGGGCAGACCCTCGCCAGTGCCGGGCAGGATGCTGCGTGCACGGCTGCCGGCAATAGCGGTGGTCCCGTTCCCCCGGCCCCGCAGATGGCTCGAGTGAGGCACCGCAGGGCTCAAAGGCAAATTCTGCTGCTGAGGATGAGGAGCCTTTGGCTTCCCCCCAAAGCAATCCCAGCTCGGCTCCTCCGGCCCTGGCCTGGCGGGTGCCAGAGCCAACGCGCTCTCCCTGGAGGAACCCCTCCGAGTTCTTCCCATTTTGCTGCAGGTGGGACCAGTCCCCCTGCAGCCGCCTCCTCTCTGTCCCGGGGGGGTCACTGCGTGAGGAAAATAATACTACAAAGAAACAGGATGAAGACGCTCCAGCGGCTGCCGTGCCGTCCCCGAGGGGATGGGGACCAGGTCTGCCATGTTCCCGCTGCCAGCCCCACGCGCCCCTGCCCGGGGGAGCCTCCGTGCTCGGCCACCGGCCTCCGACGCAGCCGGGAAAGAAAATCGGCTGAGCTGCCAGCGAGGGCAGCCTCCGCTGCCCCCCTCTGCTCTCGCAAACCCTGCTCCTCTCCGAAACGTCTCTCCCATCGGAGCAGCCCGGTCACCACGTCCCGCCGCCTTATTTCTTCTCCCCGTGCCCGTCCCCAGCTGGCGTCTCGGGCTCCCACAGGACGAACTCGTGGAGCAGCGTGTTCACCGTCTCGGGACACTCCATCATCACCATGTGGCTGCCCTCGTCGATCACCTTCAGGAAGGCCATCAGCAGGATCTGGAGGGAGACAGTGGCAGGCGTCAACGCCGGGACGAGCCCCCTGCCCGCATCACCGCATGCTGGCAGGCAGACCCCAGCCCTCGCCCAGCTCCGCTCGGTCCCCTACCTCGGCCATTCGCTGGTCCTCCTCCACTGGGACGAACTTGTCGTGCATGCCGTGGACCAGGAGCACCGGCACGGCCAGCTCCGCGTGGTAAACCTCGTCGCCCTCCGGCCAGTACTGCCCGCTCATCATGGCGCGCAGCACGAAGGAGGACACGTTGAAGGCGTTGCCTTCCTTCAGCAGCTGCTTCTCTTTGGCACCCTGGCGAGCGAAGCCAGCCCTGCAGGACAGAGCCGGTGCAGGCAGAGGGTTAGCCTGGCATGGTGCCTTGGCATCAGGGGGACGGGAGCATCCCTACCCGTGCTGGGGTGGTCCCTGTGGTGGCTGGAGGCCGGGGTGGCCGGTCACAACCCTCCCCAGTGCCCATGGTGCTGGGACAGCCACTCACTTGAGGAAGCTCCATGCCAGGCACGGGGACAGGCAGTGCAGCACGCAGGTGGGCATGTTGAAGATGGAGCAGAGGCTGGGCTCCAGCGCTGTCGGGCCTCCTCCGTTGATCATGATCACCTTATGGACCAGGTCTGGGTACTCGTGGGCAAGGAAGGTGCAGAAGGACACCCTGTGGGGAGAGAGACATGGTGGGCACAGGGGGACCACGCTCTGGTCCCACAGCACCGGTGGATGCTTCACCCAAGGCAGACCCCAAGATCCGTGGCTGGAGCCCAGGTTATACCCACCTCGCTTGACCCGTGTTCCCCCTTTCTGAAGCAGGGTGACCCCAGTCGAACCCCCCAGCCGGTGCCCTGCAGAGCCCGGGCAGAGGGGCTGAGCTCAGGGTTCCACTCCTGTGCCGACCAAAGCAGGGTGCTGGGACCTGCTTGGGTGCCTGCCAGCCTGTACCAGCCTTGTCCTTCTGATCTAATCCTGCCCAGCTCAGAGCCCGGCTCCCTCTCCTCCCAGCCCTGCTCTCTGCACTGCTTAGTCTCCATCTAATTGACTTTCTTGGGCTTACTCTATTTATAGGTTGTGCTCCGCCAGCTTCCCGGCTGGAGGACAGGCTCTGGGATTAGCTGGACCCAGGGACACACACCGAGAGGATGCAGGAGATCAGAGCTGAGGGATAAACCCAGGACGGGAACCCCCCACCTCTCCTGCTTCTCAGCCCCCAAATTGCAGGATTTGTTGGGTGTTTGCTGCCAAGGAGAGGATGGGGAGCGGGATGAATCCATCTCTTCCCTCCTGGGACCCCTGGTCCCTTACCCATACGAGTGTCCTATCAGGATATTCCTCTTCTTCGCGTAGCGCTTGAAGACGGCCCTCATGTCCTCCGCCAGCGCGTAGAAGGTGTACGCGGCGGCAATCTGGGGGGCCGAGCTGCAGCCGTGGCCAGCCAGGTCGGGAGCCACCACTTCGTAGCCCAGCTTGGTAAAGAAGTCCAGCTGCTCCTTCCAGATATCCAGCGAGCCGCCCACGCCGTGGATGAAGAAGAGGACCACGTCGCTGTGCGTCCCTTTGCAGCTCGTGATCTGCTTCTTGCAGTCGATGTTGATGACTTTCTTGGGTTTACGCTTCCGACGTTTGCCGGGGGCAGCGGTTGCTTCCCGCGTGCCGCATCCCGGCGTGCCGCATCCTGGCGTGCCGGCGGGAGCCTGGGCAGGAGCTTGGCCAGCCAGGTCGGAGAGCTCCAGCTCCACGGTGCTGTTGGGTTCTCCCGAGCTGTTCTGGCAGTGCAGGATCTCGGAGCGGACAGCGTCTCCCAGGTTCTCGATCACCAGCTGCCCGTTGCGGTAAACGGTGATCTTGCGCTTGCAGTGCACCGTGCCCCGCTCCGGCCCCCCGGGCTGGGTCTCCTCGGGCCCCTCCGAGGCCGGGCGGTTGGGGGTGCTGTGCCTGACCCGCAGGATCCTCCCCGGCTTCACCTCCACGAAGCTGTAGCCGTTGCTGGACTCAACGCTGTCCAGCGGCCCCACGGCGTTCGTCGTCTTGCCCATCAGGCAGCACAGGAGCCCGTCCGTGATGCTGTTCAGCATTATGCTCCCTGCAATGAAGGCAAGGAGGGGGGGGACAGGAGAAGAGGGGTTAGTCACCAGCTCCAGCACCCAGCAGGGACATGCTGGGGGGTCCCGGCTGTGGTACAGGGGACTGGGGACAACCCCGTCCTCCCCTGCTTTATTGCCAGTTCCCTGCAGTGGCACGAGGCAGAGCAGAACGTGGACCCAGTGCTCCCCGTCCAGCTTTGTTCTGGGCCACATCCCCGTCACTGGGATGGTGTGCCATGTGCCGGCCTGGCAGGGATGAAGCGGAGCGGCTGCGAAGCCACGCAGCCCCCGGCATGCAGCCGTGGGGCTCTGGAGAGGGGTCTGCTCAGGCCGAGGGAAGGAACGCGCCAAGAAAAGCCTGCTCGAAATGAAAATGGTGTTTCTGGCACCAAATGTGGGGCTAAGGAAAGATTCAGCTATGAAAATGCATTATTTATACCAATTAAATATATATCCGTAGCTCCAGCCTAAACCACCAATACAAACGAGGAGAGATGGAAATACAGGGACTGGAGGTGAAGGTTTTCATTACAATTGCTCCGCAAACGAAGGCTGAAAATAACACGGCAGGAGAAGTGGGGAGGGAGGCAGCGACCCAGTATCCACTTGTGGGGTGGGAAACCCCCTCCCCAAATCCCCGCCCGGCACCGCGCGGGGATGTGGCACCATCCCGCTGGCCCCAAGGCTCATTCCTTGACATTTGCTCTTCCAGATGCGCTCGAGTGGCTTTGGGAGAGGGCTGGGGACGTCGGGACCACCGACCCCAGCCAGGAGCGAAGCCAGACCTGAGCAAAGGCAGACGTGGGGTAGGAAAGAGTGGTGGCACTGGGGGCATCGGTGCTGGGACTGGAGCCCGCCGTGGTGCCGGGGGTGGCTGCGGAGGGCGTTGGGGAGGTCCCTGCCTCCCCCGGCTGGCAGCCTGACGCGCGTTTATTATTGATGAAGCTAAACACGGTGAATTATTGATGCCAATGGGCAAAGAGCCGGAGCAGGCGCTGCGCAGAGGGGCTGTCCCTGCATGGGAGGGCACCGGCTGTGGGTACCGACTCCTGCGAAGAGAGGGAGAAGAAAAAGTGCTCTCCCGGGGTGAATTAAGCATCTAAATCCCAGTAACGCTGCCAGGAGCAGCCCACTGAGCTCCCCGAGCGTTCCCTTCGAGTGCACGGGGCAGGATTACGGCTGCTTCGCTGGCAGAACAAGGCGAGGGTCGGAGGCAGGCCGGGAGCGCAGGCATCCCTCTGTGCAGCTTTCAACGCTCACTGCGTTCGGGGAAGCCAATGCTGTGCCCTCCTCGGAGACCCCCATGGACCCCAACATGCCCAGCCTGGCCCCCGCCTGCTGCCAGGGACTGGACGGGCTCTGCCGAGAGCTGCTGGCCGGCGAGGAGCCCAGGCGCTCCGTCCCCTGCCCAACGCACAGCTCGTGTGTTTCCCCGGGAAAAAACAGCCTGTTTGCTCCAGGCAGGCGATCCGGGTAACAGTTCCCTTGGCAAAGCCGGAGCAGCTTATCCAGGGAGCTTTGCCAGCTCAGGCCAGCAGCCAGCGCTGGATTCTCACCCGGCTGTCGGGGCCAGTGGCCCAACTCCCACGCAAACGCCACGTAAGGCTCCGGGTGCTGAAGACGCCGCGAAGCCGGTGCTGGGTGCTCCTTTTTCCCTTCCTGGGCTGGGGAGCTCCCCAGGGGCTCCCCCAGCATGGGGCACGGTGGTCCCAGCTCTCTGTGGTTCAGTGCCTGGGCTTGCATCAGCGATCTCTCTTCTGGACACAAGCACATCCACGTAGGATGCGGCTGCACCGAGAGCTTTCCCGCATCCTCCTGCTCCCCGCAGCCTGGCCGAGCACCACCCTAAACCACTGTGTCACCCGCCGGGTGCCCTTCACCGCTCCGGGAATGGATCCATCCAAGTTGATGAGCAAGAGCCCTGGGAAGGAGAAGCCAAATCCAGACCTCACTGGCAAGGGGCCGGTCTGCTCTGCTGAGCCACGCTTCCAGATGGGTGCTGAGCCCAAGGAGCTGGGCACCAGACTGGCTGGAGCCCTGGCTGGGTAATGCCCAGCTGCCTTTGCACCGGGACAGACACGCCGCTGCTCTTGCTGCGGTTTCGAGCACCAGCTTGGTGCCAGGCGTGGGCTGCTCCTGGTCCCACAGCAGCTCTGAGCTGCTAATGCTGAACAGAGAGAGGGGGCAGGCAGAAAAGCCGGGGGGAGAGGGGAAGTAGGCAGACCCCAAGCCTCGCGCTCCCCATGAGTCCGACTGAGAGCCGTCCGCAAGCTCTGCCCACGCTGGACGGCCGCATCCTGCGCTTGCACTGGGTACGGTTCCCCCAGGCTCAGCCTGCAGGACCTGGATGTGGTTCTGCCTCTGATTTCCATAAAGCCTGGCTTCACGCTGCGCCTCCATCTCACGAGGTACTAATGATCTCTGTGTGGATTATAAACAGGACTTCTGGCCAAACGGCCTCGACATTGATTAACTCCTCAGGATTAACTCAATCAGTCCATCCTGTTCGTTTCCAGAATTGATTTGCTGGAAGGCTCTGGCAGGCAGGAGCTCTGCAGGCAGATCCAGGAGCTCAGGCTGGAGCCACGGAGCTGCCCTCCAGCATCGTTGGCTCTGGGTGCGAGCCTGGATCCCGCTGCAGAAGAGGGGCTGCTCAGCTGAGCAGGATCTGGCTCCCTGCGCTGAGCTGCCTCCGCTCAGATACGCCCAGGCTGGAGCTCGTGGTCCAGGACGTGGCAGTCCCTGTGGGGTACCAGACTGAGACCACCCCAATCCCATCGGAGCGCACATCCCGGTCAAGCCGGTCGGTGGCTGGGTGGGAAACAGAGGGACGGAAGGTTAAGTGACTCGGCTCGATGTCAGGCTTCGTCTCAGGGGCTGGGAGGCAAAGCGTGCCCGTCTCCCACCTCCCACGCGCCGCCTCTAACCCACCACGCCGTCTGCCACGGCTGGTGCAGCCAGAAACATCAAGGGATGTTCCCTCCGCGAGATGAAAGGGCTGAAAATGAAACCAGATGGATGCGAAGAACTTTGCAAAGATGCTGGTAACCATGGCGATGAGCTGCTTTTTTTTTCCTCCCCCCTCCCTTCCATCCCAGCTCCCTTCCATCGCCACCCCCAGCAGCAGGGGAGGTTTCGGCACCAGTTACATAAGGCCAGGCACAACAATGAGTCAGGTGCGGCGTGAACCCGCTGTCAGCCTCTGTGTCCCGTGAGGCCGAGGACGTGGCACGGGCTTGGGGAACTGGATGGCATCGCCCTGAGCTGATACCCACATCCCAGTGCCCCCCAGAATCACAGCTGCCCCCAGGAAACTGCTCGCAGCAGAGAGAGGATGCTCGAGGGATGATGGGGATTAATCCCAGGGGGATGATTTATTGCCCAGGTCCAGACCCAGTCCTGGAGCATCCGTGCAGAGTTCTGCGGCTTCACCCTCCCTGCGATGAGCAACCCATCTGGGGGGAAAAAAAACAACTTACTGACCTACTTTGCGCTGCAACGCCGCAGATTTTATACAACTTGATGGCACCATGTCACAGCTGGAGAAAAATGGGACAAGATGTGATGTGGCAGAGTGGAGGGCAGAAAGCCCAACGGGGTAACATGACAGGCAGTCCATGGGGCTGATACGCAGTCCGTGGGGCTGACACAGAGCCCATGGGGCTGACACACAGTCCGTGGGGCTGACACAGAGCCTGTGGGGCTGACACACAGTCCGTGGGGCTGACACAGAGCCCGTGGGGCTGACACACAGTCCGTGGGGCTGACACAGAGCCCGTGGGGCTGACACACAGTCCGTGGGGCTGACACACAGCTCGTGGGGCTGACATGCAGCCCGTGGGGTAATGTATCAGGGCAGCACTCACACCACGTCTGCCCCAGGGATGTGATGGCCCGGCACAGGCACGCTTACGGGCCAGCCAAGCTGGCTCTTCCCTTGCCATCCCTGTAGAGAAAGGGTCTCCCCTGCCCCAAACAGCCTCCTGGTCCTGCCTCCCGCGGGGGGTCTCGTCACCACTGGGTCGCTGGGGACAGTCGATGTCCCAAACGCCCAGGATGCTGGGAATGACAAAAATCTCCTCCTGTCCTGTCGCTGCTGGGGAGACCTTGAATTGTGGCCAGGGCAGCAGTGAGCCCGTCCCTGCTGAGAGAAGCCCTGGCAAACCCTTGGCCTGAATACGCCAGCCAAGAGCATCGTTTACCGCAGGGGCAGCACGAGCGGGAGCCGACGGCTGCAAACCTCCTCCTAACCCAGCCAGTCCCATCACCGCTCCGCACCCCCGGCCCCCTCCCTGCACGGAGCCCTGGACCCTCGTGGGGAGTAGCAGGGACCTGATATCTGCTAATTCCTTGCAAATCCTCGGAGGAGAGGTGCCAGCGAGGAGCGTGAGCTGTGCTGCAGCCAGAATCCGACCTGCCATAATAATTTGTTCAGCTCTAATCCCTTCCCTCCGGGGCTCACAAGTATTAACGATGGCACACGACGCTCCTGAGGAACGGGCACACATTATTACGCTCTTCCCAACCTCCCCCAGTCGCTCACTGTCTGCAAACTGGAGAAACTGCAGCATCGAGAGACGCATCACGAGAACGACTGTTCGAGGACGGATCTCGGATACACGCAAGAAAACGTTCGTGCCGCTTAGTCTCAGTCCTGCAAAGCCAACTTCCCTCCGGGGGAATGTGAAAAAGCCACTTTGGCTGGTGGCAAGCACCTGGATTCAGTCTGTTACGCCTGGCTTCCCCGTCCTGATAGAATTAGCGCGGCTTTATCAGGAATTAGTAGCCGGGAAGGCTTTATCAGCCGTACAAATAGAAAACCAAGGAGGCAGCTCGGAAATCCTCAGCACAGGCAGGGATGCCACCGCAGCCTGTGCCTTCGCCGGGAGGGAGAGGATGGGTCCCCCCTCGGCAGGCAGCGAGGACTGGGCCGAGGGGAAGCAGATAAATCCCGTTCCGTGAAGAACCGGCGCGGTGGGGCGAGCGGAGCGTCTGCAGGACACACGGCAGCCCGGAGCCGCGCTGGCCGCCTGCCACACGGCTCCCTTTAGGGAGGAAGAAGACCTTGAGAAACAAAAGGATTATGCAACGCGCAGCGGAGTAACCTGTGCCTGACCTCCGCGACCGAAATCCCGCTTAACCCCCTCCGTTTCCCAAACTTCCTAGATTGCCAAGGCAGGGGGGGTGGGCGGCAGGGAGGATCGCCCACCGCAGAGCCGCAGAAAAGCCGGCTGGATTCCTCCGGCAGCAAACGTCCTCCAGCAGCGAGCTGGAAGAAACCATTGCAAGGAGGCAGGAGAAGCAGCAAACCCTTCCCCCTCCGGCGGGCAGCGATGCGTGCGGGTACCCCGGCGATCTCCAACCAAAAATCCGGGCAGATTTGGCACGCACGTAGCAACAGCGGGTCTTCGGTCAGCGCCGGCAATCGTGTACCGCAATTGCATCACGACGGAAGCCATCCCTTAAGTTTCACCACCGGGCAGCTTTTCCTAACCCCGCGCTCCCAGCAGGCTCAGGCTACCGGGGCTACGGCAGTGCCAGCGATGCCGTGCCACCGCGAAGCTGCCCTGCCCTCCTTGCCATCCCGTTTTACCGCCTCTCAAATCCCTTCCCACCGGCAGCTTGGGAAAAAATCACATCTTTTTGGCCCATTTGCTCCCCGCGCGGCGCATCTTCCTCCCCTCCGCTCCACGTACGCCCCACGGCTCGGCTGGTGCTCCGAGTGCTCCGCACAAAGACGGGCGAGGAGGATGCTCACCTCACCTCATTTAGTGCCGAGGATCGTCAGCAGTCGGGGTCGCAAGCGAAAGGCTCAAACCGTGCGGGAGGCAGAGGAGGAGGAAAGCAGCAGGAGGCTGTGCGGGATGCAGGGTGCCAGCGCTGGCAGGCTGCTCAGCTCTTCGGCTCCTCCGGTTACATTTTTTTGCCTGTTTGCTGGGAAGGATGGAGCGATGCCTTCAGCTCAGCTCGTCGGTTTTAGACCGAAATCTCTCCTGCCATCTTCTCCCCGCGAGCAGCTTCATGCCTGAGCTCTGGGGTTCGGGGGTGCTGTTTGTCCTTGCGGTCCATGGCCACAGAAAGCCCCTGAAATCCCTCCTAAGGAGGAGGGCTCTCGGCGTGACAGACAAGGAGACGTGCCAGTCAAAGCGAGACCCGGCGCAGCCCCCGCTGCCCGCCCGCGGGGAGCCTGCCAGGGGCCGGGGGAGCGGGAGGACTCGCCCTGCTTTTGTGCCCCTTCCAGTGGGATGAGTTTCCAAATTCCTTTTTTACCTTTACCTTTTTGTTACTATTCTGGTATTTGCAGTGTCCCAGGGGCCACAAGTGTGTCAGTGCCCTGAGTGTGTCAGTGCCCTGAGCGTCAGTGCCATGAGCGTGTCAGTGCCATGAGTGTGTCAGTGCCCTGAGTGTCAGTGCCATGAGCGTGTCAGTGCCGTGTGTCAGTGCCATGAGTGTGTCAGTGTCCTGAGTGTGTCAGTGCCGTGAGTGTGTCAGTGTCCTGAGCGTGTCAGTGCCGTGAGTGTGTCAGTGCCACGAGTGTGTCAGTGCCACAAGCGTATCAGTGCCATAAGTGTGTCAGTGCCATGAGCGTGTCAGTGCCATGAGCGTGTCAGTGCCACCAGCGTGTCAGTGCCATGTGTCAGTGTCACGAGCATGTCAGTGCCACGAGTGTGTCAGTACCATGTGTCAGTTCCACAACCGTGTCAGTGCCACGAGCGTGACAGTGCCCTGAGCGTGTCAGTGCCATGAGTGTGTCAGTGTTTGGGGGTGTGGGAGTCGCGTCCCCTCAGCCCGCGGGACTGAATTCCAGCGGGAACACACCGAACCAGGGCAGGAAAACCAGGAGCTGGTGCCTGCTCCTGGCGATGCCTCCAGCAGAGCAATCCGAGGGATCTTTTTGGTGATCAGAGCAGACAGCGCAGATGACCGAGACCCTGTGGGTACCAGCGACACCCTCTGACCCCCAGCTGCCTTCTTCCTCCTCCTCTTTCCTCCTCCTCTTCCTCCTCCTGCACTTCGTTTTCCTGCTCTGTAGAACAGATAATCCCATTCACCGCCTCAGGAGCGGGCAAAGGCTGAACCTCTCTATAGGTGCCCTGGCACATCCTATACGCCGCTGCTCTGTGCACACACGTGTGTCAGGGGAGGAGGGGCGGGGGGGCCGGTGCCGGTCCCGGGCCGGTCCCGCTGCCTGGAGGAACTTCCCAAACCGGATGCCGGTGCCCCGCACTGCGTGTGGCGACAATTTCGGGGGCAGCCGGAGCGCAGCCCTCACGGGGCAGGAGGGAGGGCAGCGCCCTGGGCCTGGCCCGGCCCTCCCGCCGCGGCGGGGCCCCAACGCCGGCGGAAACGTCCCGGTGAGGAACGAACGGGCCTTTCGAGGCCGCTTGTGCCGGGCGAGTGGCTGGTGCGAGGGACGAGCCACCCCCCCGGGGCTCCGCAGGCCCGGGGGGCCCGGGCCGTACCGCCGCCGTTGCCATGGTAACAGCGCGGCCCTCTCCGGGAACTACAGGCTAGCGCGCATGCGCGCTCTGTGTCGCTCATGATTGGCCCGGCGGAGGGAGCCAATAGGGGGCGGTGTTGCTGGGAGGACGGTGCTGTCCGGGCGGGCGGAGGGCGATGGCGGCGCTGGGCAGGCTCTGGCCGCGGGCTGGCGGCAGGTAACGGCGGCCGCCGCCCGCCCCGGGGAGCGGGGATGCGGTGGAGCCCCCCGGGGGGGCAGCGCGGGGGCCGGGGGAGGCCGCGGCGGGATCACCCCGTCCCTCAGCGCTGCCAAAAGGCCTGTCAGCGGCAGCGCGGGGCTCTCTCTCCTCACTTCTGTGTTTTTGTATTTGTTTTTTTTTCCTTTTCCAAAGATTTCCTCTAGTGCAGCAAGCCTGCGCCCTCCAGCTCCGGGCAGCCTCAGCCCTCTCCAGTTCCCTGGGGCTGCCTCTCCGAAGCCATCTCCCCTTCCAGCCCGGCGGTGCCCTCGCCAGCCCGCCGCCCTCCTGGAGCCACCAGCAGATCCGTACCAAGGCACGCGGGAACGAGTACCAGCCCAACAACCGCAAGCGCAAGCGCACCCACGGCTGGATCCGGCGCATCAGCACGCCGGCTGGCATCGAGGTCATCCTGCGCCGCATGCTGAAGGGCAGGAAGTCCCTGACCCACTGAGGGCCATGCCCGCCATGCTGGTGCGGCACGAGGCGAGCCCCCGAGGCTTTGGCGTGACCCGGCCCGAGCGTTGGTGCTGAGGGATGCTGTGGCTCTCGGGAGTGCTGGCTTGAGGGTGACCTCCGAGGGTGACCTCCGAGGGCTCCGTTTAACAGCTGCTTTTGAAATTGTGAAATTATTGCGGCTTCGCGCATGTGATTCGAAGATAAACCTGTGAAAACCTGAGCTGTGGTGGAAGCCCTGCGGCTTTCTGTGCTGAGCGTTCGCGCAAAACGTCACGGGGAGTGGGAAGCTGCGTGTCCGCAGGGCGCGGCTGCCAGGGAGCCCTTCGGCAGGATGGAGTGGGGAAGAAGGGCTGAGGGTGGGAGGAATTTTGGGTTTGGTTGGCACCCGCCATGGCAGCGGTGTCTGTGCCCGGTCCGCTCTGCCACCCGCTCCGGTGCTCCAGGATCGGGCCCAGGGTGGCGGGGAGGAGTTACCGTCTCCTGGCCACTGTTCTCCCAGGGCCGCTAATGAGCCGCCCCGTTCCTGCCGCGTAATTAACGGCGCCTTCATTAAGCCGCGCTCCGGGGACGCGGTGCGGACTACAGCTCCCAGCGTGCCCTGCGCGACATCCGGGTCTCCCCGCTCTGCACCCCACCCTGCCGGGCCTTCCTGAGCGGGCCTTTCCTGCGTCGACCTAACCCCACGCTCCTCTGCGCCGTGCTGAGTGACGGGCACGGCGCCCAATAGAAGGCGAGAGTGGCCCGGCGCAGACCAATAGGGACGCGCGGGGCGGGCGGCGGAGGCAGTGGGCGGGTTGAGGCGCGGCGGCAGCGGGGGAGGGGCGGCTCTTCACGGCGGGCGGCGGCGGCGAAGATGGTAGGTGCCTCGCGCCCCCCGCCCGAAATGGCGGCGCCCCCGGCCCGGGGCTCTGAGGGCAGCGCGACCCGTCGGCCCCCGTCGCTGCTGCCCTGCCCGGGGAGGGGGTGGCTCCGCGGCCGCCTCCGGCCCTGCAGGGCCTGTTCCCTGCGGCGTCCCTGTCGGGGGCCCAGCCGGGTGCCGAGCAGCCTGAGGGGGGGGGTGGGTGCCTCACCCTCTGGGGCCGGGGGGGCCGGGGTGCCCCGGGCCGGGGGCATTGCGCGTCCCCAGCGGCGGCGGGGAGTTGGTGCTCCCCAAGGGGGTGTTGCAGGCCCCAGGGGGTGGGGGGCTGCAGCACCCCAAGGTGGCGGGGCCCCCCCCCGCCCCTGGGAGCGGGGGATGCTGAGGGGGGTAGGGGCGCCCTGAGCTGGGGACGCGCTCCTTGTGTTGGGGTGGGGGGGTGAGGGAGGCTGGGGCACCCCAGGCAGGGGGGGGTTCTCCCTTCTCGTGTCTGGGGGGGCTGTGGTGCTTCAGGACTGTTCCCCACCATGGCTGGAGGATGAGGGGCCCCCCTCCCGGGCGTGGGGTTTTCCCTGTCCTCAGGGATGGAGGGCTGGGGTGCTGCCAGGATGTGGGGTGTTCCGTCCACCCCCAAGGCTGGGGTGCGGAAAGGGGAAATTGGGGCACCTCGGGGGTGTGGGGTGCTTCATTTCTGTGCCCCCTAAGCAGCAACAGGCACCAGGGCTGGTGCCTGAGTGGTTGGTGTCAGCTGTCGTAGCCAAGAGCCTTCCAGCCCCCCTCCCTCCCTTTGTAGCGATGTAATAATTTGTGGAGAAAAGAGTTTTCCTTCTGCAAGCTCAGTAACTAAGGGAAAGACAGTGATGTCCCTGTGGTCTCCGTGTACTGGTGTACTGTGGCCGTTCCCAAGCCTGTGTTAGTGGTTTTCCTCCAACCCACGTCCACGTGTGCGCACATCTTGCTGGGATGGAGCCCTGCCTCCAGCGTCTGTGTGCTGAGCCTTGTCTTGCTGCACGTCGTTACCGCAGTTCCTTTCAAAAGCTAAGAATAGGGCACGGGTACGTGTTTTTTTTTTTTTTTTGTCTTTCTGCTTTTAGATGAGGACTGCCATCTCCCGAGGAAGCCGAGCACCCGTGTTGACACAGGAACAGTAGATGCATCTTATCTCTACCTCACTTCCCAGATCATAGAAGGAAGCAGTGTTGTCTTCCGACATTGCATAATCGAGATGTTTTGTTGTGTTTTTGGGTTTGACTTTCCCCAGAGGAAGTGAAGCACCTGCTCAGTTTGGGTGCTGGATTTTGTTTTCCACGCAGGACGCTCCGTCAGCTTCGCTGGCTTGGTGGGGGTGCACTGGCTTGGGTTAAAGAGTGGCAGAAGGCACACAGGGGGACATTTCCCCCTGTGCCATTCCAGGGGCGGTGTGAGTCGGTGTGCCTTGTGCCATGGGTGTGTAAACGTGGCAGCCAGGGCTTATTTATCTGGTGCCCTTAGTGCAGATAAGGATCACTGCACTTGGAGCAGTGTCTAATTCTGAATATCCAGGAACACGACTCCAAGCCATTCCCCCGAGGGGGTCTTTGTGGTGATCTCTGTGTGTATGTAGCAGGGTTGTGGTTATCGGAGGGGTGGTCTGTGTCACTGACAGCCAGACTCTTCAGCTGAACTGGTGACGAGTGCTTCACGCTCCCACGCTGGAGCCTGGGTTGGAGAAACATCTGTCCCACCTGCCCAGTGTCCCTGTGGTTCCGCTCTGGCTAAGTTACAGAAAGGTGGTGGCCGTGAGCCAGGGCTGCTCGTGGCTGTTGGAGCTGAGGTCTCCAGGTGTTGTCTGAGTGTAGATAACACTCCTTCCTGCTTGCAAGCCTGCACTTCGCTGGTTTGCATCCTGCTTCAGCTGTTTATGTTGGGGGGGGGGGGGGCAAACCCCACATTGACCATTTAAATTGCTTTTCGACTGAGAATTTTAACAGTGTTTTTGCAACTTACTCGACGTAACTCGCTCGGCTATAAAAGTCTGTTAAAAGACTGTGGAATCCCTGGTGAGAGCTGTCATCCCGCTTGTCCAGCCTCTTTCCAGGGAAGCCCGGGCTCTGCCAGACCTAATCCTCATCTGGAAAGTAAGGAATAGTCTGGTGTGAGGAACTCGGGGTGAGCTGGAGCTTGTTGAAGAGGTGCTTCCTGTCATGTGCTCCTAAACAAGAGCAGTTATTTTCCATTCTTACAAGTGGTAATAAAACCAAGTAGCTGTCAGGCGTTTACACAATAAAAGAAATCAGGGACACGTCCGTCTCTCTGGATTGGGACGGTGTAGTGGAGCAGGTTACTTTGCATTGGATTTGCAGGGTTTTTACCAACATTATTTCTAAAACCAGGCCTATGGGAAGGGCTCAATGTGGAAACCAGTGTGTCAGTAGAGTTCTCGTTAAGAACAAAAGTATGAATAATATTTTCTGGTTTGGCTGATTGTAGCTCTTTGTTTTGAAGTCAAGATGCGGCGTTAAGAAAAATAATGGCCTCTATTTAAATGGAAACAGTGCCTTATAGCCTGGCAGTTTTGTGGCAGCAGGATCAGAAATTAAATGATTTCTCATCTGCTGCTTTACTGTCCTTTTAAAATTGCTTATAGAGAAGGTGATGTGTGTCCTGGAGTAGAATCCCTCAGCGTGACAGAGTTTGGATCTTTAGGGAAGTGTCGTTTGGATACAGGCAGCTGGTCTGCTGGCTGAGAAGGGCCATCTCAGGGCACCTCTCCCCTCTGCTTGTCATAGAATCACAGAATGGTTTGGGTTGGAAGGGACCTCAAAGACCATCCAGTTCCAACCCCCCTGCCATGGGCAGAGACACCCTCCACTACACCAGGTTGCCCAAAGCCTCATCCAACCTGGCCTTGAACACTGCCAGGGATGGGGCAGCCACAACTTCTCTGGGCAACCTGGTCCAGTGCCTCGCCACCCTCAGAGGGAAAAATTTCTGCCTTATATCTAATCTAAATCTCCCCTCTTTCAGTTTAAAGCCATCGACCCTTGTCCTGTCACTACACACACTTGTAAAAAGTCCCTCTCCAGCTTTCCTGTAGCCCCTTTAGGTCCTGGAAGGCTGCAAGGTCACACAGGTCCATTTTACATTTATCACCCCTTTTCTCTTTTACCTTAAAGACATTGCTGGGCACCTTTGTGTCTCTGCTGTGAGCAGAGGGGCTCCAACACGCTTTTAAGCTCGGTTTTCTCCTGACCCAGTAGTGTTCTCCTCCCACCCTCCTTTTCCCACTTTGGAGAAAGAAATTCCTGTTTCACACTTAATTAAGGTTTAATCAAGCTGAGAGGGCTCTGCAGGGTCCCAGCGTCGCTGGCCTTGTGCAGTCACCAGTTTTGTTGGGAGCAGTGATCTAACCTCTTCCATCAAGACTTGGGATTTGTGTTTTTTGGGATGTACCAGCATTCTTGACGTGCGTAGGGATGCGATCCTTCAAAAAAAGATCAAGTTGGGCCAGGCCGATAAGTGTGTGATGAAGATTTGGCTTTTGAGGCTGTGTAGGCTTTCGTTGCTCCGTGGAGCCAGCCGTGGTCTGTGACAAGGAACATTAACTGGGAAAGTGAAAGAGCGACTGGTTTGAGCTGGTGTGAGGTTCAAGGGCTTGAGGCATCGGCGTAGCCGTGGCAGGGTTTCTGGGGTGATGCTGTGGTTTGTGCTGGTAAATTACCGAGATCTTCCCTTAGAGCTCGCCCGATTGCACACACACCTCTTTTTAATCACCTGCGTGGCCAAAGATATTTAATTAGCGTGATTTTAACTGAATTACTGAACTTTGGGGATATAACGAACCAGAAGCTGGGGGTTGGCATACTGTACAAAACCAATTTTTGGGTGGGTTTCAGCATCCAGCAGCCATCTCACCAGCTGGGGCCTGGCAGCATCCTTCAGCTCCTGCAGTTGTTTATCCCGAGGAGCAAGAGTCAGGACTAAGCAAACAGAATATCACTCTTTCCTTCCTCACCTGCTTCTCCGTTTGTATTCCATGTCTTTTCAGGCAGATTTTTTGAAAGGATTACCGGTCTACAACAAAAGCAACTTCAGCAGATTCCATGCCGACTCCGTATGTAAAGCATCAGTAAGTATTGCCACGTCCTGGTGCTGTGGGGGAACGTTTTCTTGCACAGCTTAAAGGATGCCAGAGGGAAATCGACTTATAAAATGAGTATTTTGTTTCTTGAAAAATGTGTATGATCGCAGCTGATAGTTCATGAGACTGGCAAGGAAAACTTCCCGCTTGCTTTGGTAAAGGAATTTGTCTTCACATCAGCCAAACCACATCTGTGGTGCTTTCTTTATGTGTATCTGTAAAAGTAGTCGTATGACCTGAAAAACATGTGAAAAATGGATTTTCTTCTTTGTGTTGTGTGTTAAAAAGCTGTAGCAGCACCGTGTCACGGAACAGGGCAGGGTATCACGATGCGTTTGTAGCCCACCTTAATGGGGCCTGTGGTTCGTTTCCCCGTGCTTGGGGGGAAACCCACCTTTTTGCTGTCTCCATCCTGTAACCGTGCTCCTTCTTCTACAGAACAGAAGACCATCCGTATATCTTCCCACGAGAGAATATCCATCTGAACAAAGTAAGTCTGCCCTGCTAAAGTTTGAGGTTTTTAGTAACTTTCTTCTGTTCCAATATTAAATAATCTCCCTTATTTTGAACTTCAGATCAGGTGACATGATTGAACTGTGATTAGCAGTGTGGGTCTGGGTACTGGGTTTTGTGCTTTTCCTCTGCCCTTGCGGAGCGATGGGTATTGCTGCCTGCTGTCCTTTTTTAAAAAAAAATCCTGTTTAGCCTGCAAAGTACGTGGGTGATCACTGCACCATCTCAAAAGTCTTCTTTAAAATGACCTCAGTGTGTTTCTCTCTCTCTTTTTTTTCTGGCAGTCATAGTAACAGAAAAGACGAATATACTTTTGCGTTATTTACACCAGCAGTGGGACAAAAAGGTACGGTTGTGTTTTCTTAATACTAACATTTTGTCTTGAATTGCTGACTCAGCCTAACTGACCTGAATATTAATCACAAAGTATCAAAGGTTAATTAAAAGAAAGTGCGACTCGCACTTTAGCGAAAGATAGCACAAGGAGGCTCTGTCTCTGCATAACACTTCCTTTTAAAAAAATGACTTTTTTTTTCCGTTTCGATGCAAGAGACATGAACTCAGTGTTTAGTCTAGAACTTGGGAGACTGCAGGTACATCTCCAACTTACTGCAGTTTTCCTTTGTGACCTTGGCAAATCGGTCTCCCTGCGCCTCAGCCTGTGCTTTACAGCTCGGGTAAAACTGCTCTCACCTCCCAGGACTGTTAGGAGAAGACAGATGAGCTCGTGCAGAGCATGAATGCTGTGTAAGTACCTTGGGTACAACATCTGAGTGCCTGTGTGAAGAACACCCAAATCAGCGTGCTCGAGGTAGTGGTTGAGACTAGGAAACCAGGATACCTGGGCTGGAAGTACTCGGAACAACGTGTTGACTTGGGAGTGGAGAAGTCAAAGTGTGAGTGTGGTCATGGGCAGAGCAGAGGTAGTGGAGAGAGGCAAAATTACAAGCAACCTTGAAGCTGAAGAGAAAGTATTTGTATGTGACAGAAGGGTTTGGGAGATTTTGATAAGTTCAGGGACTGACTCAGAGCAGTGGGAAAGAGGATCTTACTCGTGTTTATGCAATATTTGAGATCTATAAATAAAAGGTGCTGATATCGATGGTGGTTTCGTCCCACCCTCAAATCGGAAGAACAATCTAGAAGGAGCATCTTCTGGCTTTGGGCAAAACCCTCTTTGGTGTTTGCTCCAGCGTGTCAGTTAGGTCATCCCAGCACTATATTCCATCCGAAACTTTTACACAAAAACTTGTTCTCCCGACGCCAGCGCCCACGAGAATCTAAGGCTTTGGAGAGTTTCACTGTAGCTTTCTCTGTCCAAACAGAACGCAGCGAAGAAGAGAGATCAAGAGCAAGTGGAAATAGAAGGTGAGAATTCGGCGCCGCCACGGAAAATCGCTCGGACAGACAGCCAGGATATGAATGAGGACACTTAAACTCTTGGCTTCCTCCTCTACTACTTTGCAGGCACTTCCTGTTTTGTCTCAAAGTGTGTAAATTTTGCCCCTTGCCCCCATCTCTCACCCCTCCACTATGCAGCCCAAACCACTTCTGACTTCATAGGAGCCAATGTATTTATTTTTTTTTCTTCTCTCCATTTTTTTTTTTATTTATGCCGTAAAACTTACGGAGCAGTGGTGGAACAAATCAGTAAATGGTGTAGTATAACCTTAGTTCCTCCTTTCTCAAAATATACACTGTCACTTCCACAGGTTTTGTTGAATCTGTTACCTACTCAGCCAGATCCATCTATGGGAGCCTGGGTGGGAGACGTGGGTCGTTACGGAACCCCACAGTGGTTTAGGCTTTCCCATTCATGTACCATTGGCATATTACAAGTGGTTTAACTCTTCTTTGGATGTGCCCAGTCGAGCCATGAGTGTGGGGCCTCACTATTTTTCTCAAATATTCTGAAGCTGGCACTGCACTAGAAAAAAAAAAAAAAAATCATGGGCATCATTTAGGGTTATGTTGGTCTTAGCAAATGTGTTGTCAACTTGATCTATTATTCTTTTGGTCTGTTCTGTGAGGGCCACGGTCATTCGGCACCGTACGTTATCTCATGCATCAGTGGTCATGGAGAATTCAAGTGAAAGGTGTGTTGGTTTTGTTGCTCTTACATTCTAACCGTCTCTTGGTCTCGAACGGACTGATATGTGCAGCTGCTCCGTTGGGATAAAAGGATGCTCTTATCCTATTCTGAGTATTTGATCAACAGTGTTGTTTAAGCAACAGCTGATGGAATGGAGTTGGGTCGGCACCCCGCAGGCAGCGCTGGGCCGGATAAGTCTGGGAGCACCTTGACAACTCGATGGAGTTCTCTGATCAGCTGCCGGCTCGGAATAACGGCACGTTGTGCTTTCCTGCGATATCGGCGTGTCTGGAACGGAGTCGAGGGCTTGGAGTTGATCACAACGTGAGCTTCCACGGTCTCTGACGAAGACCGACCTCCCTTGGACTGTGACAGTTCAGTGCCTGTTGCCCGTAACCCTTTACTGGCTCCGGTAAGAGCCAAACTGGAGACCTGTGGGTCGTCAAGGTGGATTCAGAGGTTCAGAGACTAAAAGGAGACGAGCATCGTCACCCGAAGGGGACAGGAAAGGTGTAGCTTAGTAATGATGTCTTGTCTGCTTTAACGTAAGAGGCTGACTTCACACTGTGTTAGTTTAAATTGTTGCATTTCTAGCTGTGTTTTTTCCTCCTTCACAAATCCCAGACACCGATTCAAGAAATGGCACGAACGTTTTTCTAGACATCCTGGATAAGCCTCGTTCCACGCGGCTGCAGCGGCCGCGAGCTTTGAGGGTTTCTGCTGTCCCCTTCTCCCGGTGTCCCTGTCCCACCAAAGGGTGCCACGTGGGCAGGTTTGGGGGCGAAGGGAGATAAACTGTTGCTGACGACCATCTGTTGCAAGGCAGAACCTTAGGAAGAGCAGGGCACAGCTCACGTTGTGTTTATGAATGTACACGAGGCACCAAGTTTCGGATGCAGTGAGTGAATTTGATTTAACACTGAGTAGTTTAGAACTTTGTATCTGCCTCAAAAAAACCATTTTGCTGTGGCAGTAACCTCCGAATTACTGGAACATCGTTGAAAATGCCAACTGTGTTGGTGAAGATAAAACGCGCTTGGGTTTCCGTGCGATTTACCGGCGATGGCAAGAGGACTCCTCCCAGCGTCACGCTGTGGAAAGTGCTTTTGTGCAAAGTGCAAGACGTTGGCTGAAGATGCTGTGACAGCGTCCGGCGTCACCTGAAGCCGAAACTGAAGAATCCTTTGAAGAGCTGTGAGGTACCAAAAGAGGAAACGAACGTGCAGCTGGTGGTGAAGTGTGACCAATTTGTGTGTTTAGCAAAGCTTGAGAGCTGCGACCTTGCAGTCATGTTTGTACAGTGCTCTAAAAGTTGTAAAATGCTGTATAATTCTTGATGGATACGGCAAGGTTTGAGCTTTGCTGGCCTCTCTGCTAGACAGAGTGATGTACTATTAAAGAGAGTTGGCAGTTCCTTCCTGTTGTAAACCCCCGTCTTTGTTCCCTCCGTGTCTTGTTGGTTGTGGAGCCTTGGAAATGTTCCAGGTGTTTTCAGGAGGTAAAAGAACGTTGTCTTTGTAAAGCAGTTCTGAAGGGATGGCGAAGCAGGTCTTCGAAGGGACGGGACTTTGAAGGGTCACCGCTTGGGTGTTGTCGCGGTGGTGGTTGTGTACGAGCAGTACGGATTTGGCACCCGCAGTGAGTCTTTCTACATCCCATCCAATGTGAAGCGAGAGCTCCCATCCTTCCTCCTCCTCCTCCTCGCTTTCCGTGCTGCTCCTGGCTCGATCAAGAGCGCTCTCCTCCCGCTCTTGCACTTTGATCCTATATTTCCATCTGTTTAACACATGGTAAGTGTGTCGGGTTCGGATGTTGCACGGAAGATCTTTGCCTGACTGTGACTTCCTGGTGCCTTAGTGCATTGAAAACAACAAACGCCGCTTCAAAAAACCCCAACCAACGCGCCCCGGGTTTCCGCCGGCCGCACTGTTGGTACAGCACCCGGCTCCTCCGACGTCGGCTCTCTTGTTACGGAGTGACTGGGATTTAGCGACCCTCAGGGGTTTTTGTACATGTCCGTGTAGTGGTTTTTTTATAGTTTCTGTTACTAATGTATTCTAAAGGTTTGGGTTTTTTAATGAAAACTTAAGACGCTTTTCCAGAGATCAGAATTTGGGTTTTTTGGTTGAATAGTGCATCTTTCCTCAAAAGTCAAAGCAACAGGAACATGTTTCTTGATATTTTGGGACGATGAGGCCGTTCAGGAGCAGCCCCGTCCAGCAGACTGTCCTCTCCGCGGTGTCTGGCCTGTACTAACCAGCACTGGAGCTCGTGCCTGACGCGAGACGTACTGGGTGAGTTTAGGGTATAACAAGTTGGGCACTGCCCTTTTGTAACATAAAAACACGCTAGTGACTGATGTGCAGGGAAACTGAGGTGATGTTTAGGTAAATTCTTGATATCATATGGTTGGTTTTTTTTTTTAGTCTGAACAGAACTGACCCCGGGAGGTCTCCCCCAGCCGCAAGCAGAGCGGGTTTTAGGGTTCATGAGGGTCTTGAAAAACTTCCAAGGACAGAAAGAGGAAACACCTGTGGGACATGCCAACAGTAGCAGAAGCTTTTAGATGCGTTCAGATGTATTGCACTCTAAGAGGACGGGCTTTTAGAATCGTTACATAGGTTAGACCTGATTTTTTTTTATAAAAAGACTTGTTTTCTGAGCCTTGGTGAGACCCCAAGCACCAGCAGCGTCCTGGCGTGGATGTCTGGGATACACGTCCCAGTGACCACTGGGAGCTGGTTCCTGAGCCGAGTTGTGATGGATCCGAAGGACACGCCGAACCCGACCTGGTAAACGTGCCAAGGTGTTTGTGAGCTCCGCGGGCGCGCAGTTGTTTGGGATTGCGCCGACGGCTCCGGGCGGTGAAGGCTGGGAAGTTTGGAGTAGAATCGGCTGGAAAATGGGTTTCCTCCCCTCTCCAGTGCGTGCCTTATGCAGCAGGTCAGTTGTTGGTGTTTGGACTGTTTCCTGTGAGGCAAATCTTGGACATGCTGGACGCTAATCTTAAAATTTTCACTCTACTATGGGTAGTTTTAGCAGTTGTAACTTCAGAGCTTTATTTTTTGGTGAGCTCCTTGGCACTGGCCTGAGGGGCAAAGACTTACCAGGAGATTTTTTTCTAGCGCCGCAGCTATCAGCTGTGGTACCACTTACATTTCCTGCCTTGTTTGTATATCACTAGCTTCATTTTTTTAGTTTTAAGATTATTTTTTTAAAAAAAAGAGACCTGTGTGTCTATAAGAGGAAAACGAATTTGTTTTCCTGGGCTAATGACATCAGCCTGGCAGCAGGAATTGTGTGACACGCTGACCGTGACCAGAGGGGTTCCCACCAGTCTCTCTCTGCGTCAGGTTTCGGTTTATACTTTTTGATGTGTAACAGAGAGTGGGAAATCCTGTTCTTTAAAGAAGAGAGGGTTATGTTTTCCTGGGAGCAGCCGGGGGTGTTTTTGGGTGTTTTTTCCTGGCTTTGGTTGAGCACAGCCTGACCTTCGTGCCATGCTCACCGCGCTTTCGGCTTTCTCTGCCGCTGGTTCGCAACGCCTGTGCCCTGACAGCGGAGAGCGCGGCCCAACAGCTGATCTGGGATGGTTGCTGCTAGGAATCATCCGGAAAAAGGCTGAGTCAGCAGGCTGTCCAGGTGGACTGGCCGTGCCAGCCGACGGCCCGCTTGTGGGGCTGGTGGTTGGCATCCAGCCTGCTCCGAGTGACTGTCGCAGCGTCGCCTTGCAGAGCTCGTCGCGAAACGCGTGCGCTGGCAGCTGGGTTGTATTTTTATATAAAAAGATGTGTGTCATCTTGAGAGTTTAATGTCAGGAAGGAGACAGGGCTGCTTAGAGCCTCGTCTTTTTTTAACTACTGGGGGGAAAAAAAACGTCTTCTAGATACTGCAAAGGCTGGACCTGGCGTGCGGGGAAGAACGTCGTAACTGAAACGAGGGGCTGAAATGCTGTGGAACACTGAGACTCTGTTTTAAAGGCAAAACTTTCCTAGTGTGTCCCCAGATCTGAAGAACTAAGGCTCCCTGTGTGTGTGATTTTTAGACTTAAGTTGTTCTAGGAGTTAAAAAAAGAAAAAAAAAAAAGGTCTTATTGGCAGTCTTAATGCTTGTTGAGGAGTCTGGGTGGCTTCGACCTTTGTGGTAGAGTCCCAGGTTTTGCTGATGTAAACCTGAAAGTGCTTGTTCAGCTGGCGGGAGCGAAGGGCACCCCTCTCAAACCTGACCCTAGTTCGGATCGGGATTTTTGCCACGTGGGAGCTGGCTGGATCCCTTGGGTGACGCCGGGTGAGCGGGCACGCCTGCGGACCGATGTGGTGGTTGCAAACAAGGTTTTTCCGTGGGCCATCAGCCGCTCTCCCGCTCCAGCCCCTGCCCAACTCCTCGGCTGCCTTCGGAGGCGAGCCCCGGCCCCGTTCCACGCTCGCCGGCCCCGTAGGAGAGCGGAGCTGCCCTACAGCTGCCTTGCACACGGCGAGGACGGTAACTCGTGCTCTTGGTGCTGTAACTACTTTTATTTTCGTCGCCTTTGTGACCGAAGCAAACTTTATCTGCGTAGCCACTACCGGTAACGTTTCATTTTTGCCTCGTTGCTACCAGCTTCGTAAACATCCCCAGGACAACTCCTCCGTGCTCGCTCTCCGGTGAATCGCGGAGCCGCAATCCCTGCCACGTCGCTGCTAAACACGCACGGTGCTTCTGTTTTTCCAAGATGCATGATGTTGGAGAGTCTTAACAGGTCGGATAACTCTGCCCCCCTTTGATAAGTGATGTGTGTGAAAAGGGGCGAGGGGCCGGGAGCACGGAGGCAGCGGAATGAGCTGCTGGAGAGCAGGATTTGTTCCTTACCACCGGCTCTCGGGGATGCGGGGCCGGGGGGTGACTAATCACTGACTGTAAGAAGCGTGAAGGGATGGTCAGAGCTGAGTCACCCCCTTGTCCGTGCTACAGTTGTGCCGCTTCCCAAACGCATTCCGCTCCGGATTCATCAGCACACAGTGGATATTGTGTGCTGATGAACACATATCCAACCAGTTGGATATTTTTGGTTAAACCACCCCGTCCTCGGCCGGCGGAACGCCACGAGCACGGCTCGGAGCTTTCTGTCCGCGCTTTTCGCAACGCAGCGTCGAGCCAGTGAGTCTGGGTGAACTTCCAACCTGTCTTTGCAAGTCGAATTTTCCTCTTTTGCGGAAAATACTGTCTTGCGGGGTTGGGAGAAGGCGGTTTTTCCTGCAGGCTGCGTGTTGGCAGAGCGGCTGCCCTCGTGGGGTGACTGTACATACTGTTAGCCGAATGTCATGGCCATTGGATTTTTTTTTGCATTTATTTTTAAACTGTTACATGTTTGATACTGTGTATAATAAATTTGCAGAATTTAGAGGATTATAACTTTCTGCGTTCTTCCTCTGCCCGACGAAACACGCGAGGGCTGCGGTGGAGGGTGCTTGGCATCGAGCCGTGCCAGTGCCCTTGTGCCACTGTTGTCAAGAGGGCTGTGAAGGGTGACGGTGTCCCCGAGGTCCCCTTCCACCTTCCCCGGGGACAGGAGACCTGAGAAGTCAAAATGCTTGTGCAAGCTGCCGCAGGCAATAATTTAGCCCACGCCTCAGGCTTGTTGAAATATATTTTTATTGCATTTCTGCAGGTTTTACAAAAATATGACAAAATAAATTAAAAAGAAATAAATAACCCCCTTCATTTCTTTTAATTTCCACAGAAATAAAACACAGCAAGGGAAAAAACAAAACAAAACAACCTAATTCTTCCCTCCTTTGTACAGTAACTGCCCGGAAAAGTGAGATACCAGACAGGCGGCTGCTTGTAGAAATAATTTGTATAGAGAAATGTTTAAAAATGCCCTGGACTTGCGGGGTCCTGGTGGCAGTGGGACCCTGCCCTCTCCTCCAGCAAGCGCTACGGGGACGGATGGTGCCGGGACTGTTACTCTCAGGAGGGAAATGGGATAAAACAAACTCCCTTAAGACCAGCGTGTGTTCAAGAGCGGCAGAGATGAGAGCTGGCCCCACCAGCCGAACCCAAGCCGAGGAACGAAATGAAACGGAGGAAAGGGAGAGGGCTCTGTGCCCACAGCCCTGCCTGACCTCGGGGTACGGGCAGGCGGGCACGGGGTGAGCTTCGGGCTCTGCAGAGCCCCGGAGACCGGGCAGTGGTGCGGCAGGGTGTCAAGCTGAGGCAAGGTGGGTCTTTCGGGTTACCTGGTACCCCCAGCTGGGCCCGGGGTCTTTTCTCCTGCCATTGTTTAACGTGCTGCTGCTCCAGGGCATGGCCATGGCCATGATGGGCTTGTTGGGTTTCCGAGGGCCCGTGTGCCCCAGTTTCCCAAGGGTCACCCCAGAAATCTCGTCCTCTGCTCCTCACACCCAGGAGAGGGCATGGCTGGTGTGGGAGGACGAGGGGGCACCCGGGGAGAGGGGCTCTGCCCGACCTCTGTGGCGAGCCAGCCCTGGGACACGGCAAAGCTTGGGGCTGTCCCCAGCCGACACGAGGATCTTGTCCCCGCTGCGGTGCAGGGAGCCCACCCTGGCAGGGGGCACGGTGCCCTTGGACCTGGAGAGCATCTCCCTGCCTGCGCCAGACCATCCGGCAGCGCCTTGGCTCCTGGGTTGGCAGCAGGTAAAGCCTTTGCCCTCTCCTGCCCTTATTGCTGTAGAAAATGGCTTGATTCAAAGACTGAAAAAAAAGAAAATTACACAACGTGTGGCAAGAGACGAGGAGGGGGAGGAAAAAACAACCTGACGTTTTCTACAGCCCAGGCCTTGGGGAGAGAGGGGTACGCAGACCCCACCTGACTGCCCGGGCCTGGACCAGGCACAGTGATGGGGTGGCCGCCCCGGCGTCCCCCCTGGCTCCTGGCAGCCCCCCACCTCTCCCCTGCTTGCTTTGGAAATGGTTGGCGGCTGGTGGGCGGAGGGCAGAGCTGGTGGTGAGGGGCAGGAGGGAGCTGGCAGGGCTGGACTGTCCCCAACCAGGTCACCCATGGGTGCCACCGCCCCGGCCCGGCCCCTAAAGCGAAGCAGCACCGAGCAGAGCCGCCGAAAAGCGCGGAGCAGCCGTGTTGCAGCCCCTTCCCCGCGCAGCCGGAGCGAGGACGGCGGCTGTTAAAGCACTAAAACTAGACCCAGCGACGGCAAAACCTTCACCCCGGCAGAAGCGAAGCTGCTCCCACCCCCCCCCCCAAACCCTGCCCTTGCAGGGAGCTCACGGTCAGCCCCCCCCGCAGCCCCGGTCCTTCTCCCGGGCTCTGGCGTCACCTCCACGTGCGAGTGCCTTATTGCGAAATAATTCCACGAAATAAGAAAGCAGAGAGGGGAAGGGACCGTCCTGGCTCGCGTTGCAGTCGCTGGGGCCATTGCCCACACCCGGCCGGGCTCTGCTGACCATGGCACCGGTGCCAGCTCTCGCCTCCGCCGCCTCCAGCCGTGGGACGAAGAAGGGGAGAGAGTCGCTTGCGTTGGGATTTGTTTCGGTTTTAGTGCAAGAAACGCTGCCCACGCGTGGGAATCCAGGGGGCTGGTGCTCGCCCCCCTCCCTCCCGGCCGTCCGGGCTTCGGGCAGGAAAACGTCCCGGTGCCGGGAAGGAATCCACGCAGAGGCTGCCGGGAGCAGGACGGAGCGGGGCACGGCCACGGTGCTGGCGGGACGCCGGGCGATGGCTGTACGGCGGGGCTGTAGGCACGGGTGAATCCTCTCCGGCGAGCGCCACGGTCTCGTCCCTCCGTGATCGGAGACGCGGCGCTGAGCCCGGCGGGCTGGTCCTGGTGGATCTGGCAGCGCCGAGCTCCCCTCTGGCTCCTCAGGCTGGACCCCGACATCTGTTTGGGGCGGTGGGTGTGGAGCCAGTAGCCAGGACCAGAGCTGGACCAGGGCATCTCCCACCCGTGACCCTGCGGAGTGGCGCAGGACGGAAACCGGTCGGGATGCTCCGTCCGAGATGGCCCCTGCTGCTGCTCGTGCCAACGGCACTTTGCTCAGGTGTCCCTGGTGCAGGATGCGGCCGGACCCCCAACGGAGCTGGGGACGAGACGGCGGCAGGTCCCGGTGGAGGGGCTGGAGGGATGCGAGGGGACGTGGCAGAGGGGGACGGCGCAGGGCTGGGCGCCAGCGCTGGCACCCGGCGGGCTCAGCCCGGCCCTGCGCTCCCCACGGCGAGGGGAGGCGAGAGGGTGACGGTGTCCGCGGTGCCCAGGAGAGGGGAGCGGGCAGCCCCCCTCGCTCCTGCTCCCCGAAATGGTCCGGTTAGAGTTTATAGCCCCCACTCTCCTCCTCTGCCCGGCTCTCCGGCTCCTCCCGGCCCCCCTCCTCCGGCACCCCGTTGAGATGGGACTTGCTGGGGACCGGCCGCTCGCCCGTGTCCACCGAGGGGCCAGGCCGAGGCTGGGGGGAGGCGGTGGCCGCAGCGCCGTTGCCCCCGGCCCCTTCAGACTTGCCGAAGTTGAAGAGCTTGCCGGGGTTGAACGGCTTGGTGGGCGACTGGACCTTCTCGGTCCCCGCGTCCCGCTTAGTCTCGGGGGATTTCAGGAACTTGAAGCTGAGGAAGCCGGGGAGTTTGTTCTCGCTGCCGGTGGGGGACTGGGGGGACCTGGCGGTGGCCGTGCTGCCAGCCCCGGCCCCCCCGGAGAGGAACTTGCCCTGCAAAGGGATGATCTGCTTCAGCTTCATCACGTTGTTGGTGGCCAGGAGGGAGCTGGGTCGCTTGGGCTTGTCGGAGCCGTGCGAGGTGCCCCCGGAGCCCTTCCCTTTGCTCTGGCTCTTCTCGTGAGCCGGGTCCTGCCCGGCAGCCTCGGGCTTGGCCTCGTCGCGGCCGGACTCCCGCTCCCTGCGGGCCTGGAACTCGGCGTGCCGCTGCCGCTCCTCCTCCTCCCGCTTGCGCCGCTGCTGCTGCTGGAAGTGGTGCTGTGCCTGCCGCTCGTGCTTCTGTCGGCGGGGAGCCCGTCAGCCCCGCGGGCGCCTCGGGGAGCCCACCGGCCCTGCGGGCACCTTGGGGAGCCCACTGGCCCCACAGATGCCTTGGGGAGCCCACCGGCCCCAGGGACACCTTGGGGAGCCCACTGGCCCCACAGATGCCTTGGGGAGCCCACCAGCCCCGGGGATGCCCGGGGAGCCCACCGGCCCTGCGGATGCCTCGGGGAGCCCACTGGCCCTGGGGACACCTCGGGGAGCCCACCGGCCCCGGGGATGCCCGGGGAGCCCACCGGCCCCGGGGATGCCTTGGGGAGCCCAGCGGCCCCAGGGACACCTCAGGGAGCCCACTGGCCCCACAGACACCTTGGGGAGCCCACTGGCCCTGCGGATGCCTTGGGGAGCCCACCGGCCCCGGGGACACCTCGGGGAGCCCACTGGCCCCACAGATGCCTTGGGGAGCCCACCAGCCCTGGGGACAGGGGGGTCCCCGCTCCACGCTCGGCCCCAAGGAGGGTCCCACCCCGGCGTCGCCTACCTTGAAGGCTTCGCGGCGCTGGTACTCCAGCTTGGCCATCTCCTCGGCCACCCAGGCAGGGATGTCGGGGATGGCCACTTGGATGATGTACTTCAGGAAGAGGGCGAAGTGCTGCAGGGGGAAACGTGGGGTTGGCTGAGCATCCCCCCCATCCTGAAACGCACCCCGCAAGGGATGGGGAACCAGGGAGACCCTACAATAACACCCCGGGGGGGTTTCTCAGCCCAGTCGCGTTGCTCAGCAGCACAGGGAGCTGCCCGGGGTGGCAGCAGAGAGTTTAAGGGCTGAGACCCCATCCCTATGGGAGCCCTTGGCCATCAGAGCCAGGACATCACCGCGTCACGCTCCGGAGACACTACAATAACAGCCAGGCACGGAGCAGGCACCGTACCTCCAGCACCACCACGGAGATGATGGCTCCCTCGGGGCTGAGCCAGGGGAAGAGGCGCTGGAGCTGCCCGCACTGGGCGATCAGGTAGCAGTTGACCACGATGGCCAGGACGCCCATGGCCTCCATCACTTTCTGCAAGAGTGATGGTGCTGGGGATGAGCCCCCCGACCAACCGGGCCTCCCGCCGGGCCCACCCCCACCCTGATGCCCCACCCCACCTGCCACTGCCCAATGCTCTCGACCCGCTGGCCGAAGGGACGCTGGAGCCCCGTGCACAGCTTGAAGGCGTCGCTGCGGATCTCGATGACGTTGTTCACCAGCGCGCACATGGCGGCCAGGGGGAAGGCGGAGGAGAAGAGCACCACGTAGCCAAACTGGATGAACATCTCCTGGTAGTCCTGGAAGGTGTCCTGGGGAGGAAGAGGAGGAGGAGGAGCGCGTCGCAATGGGGCCGGGGGATACGCTGCATCCCGCCGGCCCCGTGCCCACCCCTCCGAGGCCGCTCACCTCGTACTTCTTCATGCAACTCTCCACCTCCGCCTGCGTCAGCTGCGTCGAGTAGTCCTCCTCTGGCGGGTCGATCCACGATGCCCGGTTGCGCTTCCGCCCTTCCTCCTCACCCTCCTCCTCCTCCCGGCTCTCAGCCGCCCGTCTCCTCCGGCCAGCCCGTGGGACCACCGCCGGCTCCGCCGCTTTGACCGGGCTGCCGGGGGGACCTTCGGCCTCCTCCTCATCCTCGCAGAGCTCGAAGACCGACGCAGGATCCATGCCCTTCTCCACCATGGTGGGGCTGCCCTCCTCCAGGAAGCTCTCGTCCTCGGGGCCGCCGGGCTCACCGCCGCGCCGCTCCGCCTTCTCGATGAAGCTCACCTTCTTCAGCTTCAACCCGCAATCCAAGGCGCTCTCCTCCTCCGAGTCCGACTCGCGCCGCTCTTCCTCCTCCTCCTCTTCCTCCGGCACCCCGCAGCCCCCGTTCAGACACTTCTTCTCCCCCCGCAGCCCCTCGGGGGGGCCCGGGGGATGGCGGCGGGGGGCCAGCAGGCGCAGGACGGCGTGGGCGAGCTGGCGGAGGCCGCGGAGGCTGAGGTCGCCGCGGCGCAGGCGGCGGTACAGGTGGGGCTGCGACACCTCCCTGACGTTCTGCAGGAACTGGCGGGTGATGAGCAGCGTGGCCAACATCTGCGCGGGGACACGGGGCGCGCCGTCACCCGGGGAGGGGGGACAGCACCTGGGGGTGGGGGGGGGTTATACGTGTCCCTGCATCCTCATCGCCTGTCCCTGCTCCTCCCCGTGCCCGCGCTGGTGGAGCACGACACCCAAGCCCCGTGCGTGTCCCCCCCCACCAGCCTGTGACCCCCCCATCGGTGACAACCGACGGGATGGGATCTCAGTGGGGCTGGTGCCGCGTGTGCCACCACCAGCCAGAGCAGAGCCGGGGCTGGGGATGCCTGTGGCCCTCCCGGGGGCAGCAAGGGTCCCGCGGTGGGGTGCGAGGGGGGGGTATAGGAGTGTAGGGGGATGCCCGCCCCCCCCAACCCCTCCCCGCTCCTACTTTGGATACTCCCAGTCTCCAGCAAAAGCCCAGGAGGCCCTTAAAGAAGATGAGAGAGAGGTGGAGGTGGAGGAGGATGAAGGGAAGGAGAGCCTCTTTGAGCTGACGCACGAGGCTTTGGGAGAGAGAGAAGATGAGCAGGAGCTGTGGAGGGGACAGAAGAACAGACAGACAGACAGACAGAGAGACACCGTGAGCAGGGGCTGGGGACCTGGAGCAGCCTCCGGCCCGGAGCGCGACAGCCAGGGACCATGGTGGGGACCCGCGGGGCCAGTGGCCCCCCAGGAGGGTGCTGGGAGCGGGGACGGTGGCAGGGCTGGGTTGAGGACATCCGTCTGTCCGTCCGGGCGATGCCGGGGGGGCTCAGGCTGGCCCCGCCGCCCCCCAGCACGGTCCCTTACCTCCTTCAGCCGCTCCATGTCTTTGAGGTAGAACCCGATGTAGAAAAGACTCAGGTATGAATTTACAAACTGAAACTGCGGGATGGGGGGGGGGACGGTGAGCACGGGGCAGCCACCGGGACCCCCCCCAGCCCCTCCATCCCCCCCGGGACCACCGGCTCCCCTCTCACCAGGACGATTTTGATGATGAGGTGTTTCTCGTAGGCACTCTGCAGGCGATAGTTCTCTGCAAAGCAGAAGGGGGAGTTCGGGGGGGGCTCGGGGGGGAGGTCCCAGCACCCAGCCCCGCTGTGAGCACCCCTGGGTGCCGCCCTCACGCACCCATGTCGTTCAGCCAGTACGCGACCTTCTTGTAAACCTCGTCGCAGGCGGTGACGATGACAGCCAGGACGATTTTGGGGAGGAAGCGGATGATCCGGGGCAGCTCCTGGATGCTCAGCACGAACTCCTGCGGGGACAGGGATGGGGACAGGGCTGGGGTCAGGGTGGAGGGGGCCAGCAGCCTGGTGCGGGCAGGATGAGGACCCACCTGGAGCTGGAAGCAGCCCAGCATGAGGAGGAAGACGCAGGAGAGGCAGGCGAGGCAGACTGGGAGGCTGACCAGGCACTGGAAGAGCAGCCGCTTCCACGGCGGGTAGTAAAACTCCTCTGCGCTGGTCACGGGGCTGATCCTCTTAATGCCCTAACGTGGGGGGGGGGACACGGTGGTGTGAGACCCTCCCCATGACTGGGAACCCCACAGGATCCTTCCTTGACCCCAGCACTGGTGGGACCCAGCGCAGACCCCCTCGGGGTGCAGGGGAGGGGGGTGTCACGAAGGTGCCGGTTCTCTGCACTGAGCCCAGGTGGCTCGTCGGGGTCAGGGGGGGCTCAGCCGGACCGCAGCCCCTGGCACCCCCACCCCAGGCATGGGACCCCCCCCCGAGGGCTCACCCTGAACTGGGGCCGGGGCTCCTCGATGGACTCGGCCGGGGTGTCCAACGTCCCCCACTTGTAGGCGAACTCGGCCCCGCGGCGCTTCCACTCCTCGAGGAAGAGGGTGGCCCAGATGACGTTGAAGATGGCGAAGACCACGCAGCAGATGTCCTGGCTGGTCTGCGGGACAGACAGCACCGACTGCACCACGGTCGGTCCTCTCGCATCCCCGACACCCCCCCTAGCCCTGCAGAGCTGCTGCCCACCACCCCACCACCGCGGCCATGGGAGCCTCCCAGCTCCGCAGCAATTACAGCACTAAAGCATCCGAGGGAAAGTCTGGAGCAAGGAGGGACAGACCCCCTCCCCCCGCCCCCCGCCACAGCCCCCCATACACAGGGATTTACCCCGTTTCCCGACCCCTCTCACCTGGTCACTCTCGGTGAAGGTGTAGAGGATGGAGCCGAAGACGGCGGGGTACACCATGGCCGAGGTGTAGAAGCCCAACCAAGCGAAGTACATGGCGATTTTCACCCCGAAGTAGTCACAGATCTCGTCTGGGGGGGGCGAGGGGGGCGTGAGCAGGGCTGGGACCCCCAGCTCCCCCCCACGCCACCCCTGCAGCCCCTCACCGAGCGGCTGGGCCTCGCAGACCGCCTGCACCCAGGACTTCATGAGCCGCTTGAGGATCCTCTGCTCGTGCAGCGGGAAGACCTGCTGGATGACGCCGCGGGCCGCCAGCTCCGGGACTGCGCCACGGGGCACGGGGTGAGCGATGGGCTGCGGGGATGCTGCCAGCGCGCCCCGGCCCCCCCCAAACATGTCCTCAGATGGCCCCAGCGTGGCAGGGTTTGGGGTAGAGACAATGAAGAGGACGGGCTTGGGGTGACCGTGGCACATTGGGGCTCTACACCTAACCCTGGCACTGCCCGGCCATGGCACGGCATAGCCACCATGCACCCACCACCCTGTCCAGCACACAGCCCTGGGGATGGGGACATGCGGTGACACGGGACCCTGTGCTTGAGCACAGGCTGGGCAGAGGGAGCAGGGAAGTGGGGTGGCAGTGCCATGCCGTGCCATGCTGTGCCATACTCACTGATGGGCTGCCCCTCGAGGAAGTGGATGTTGTGCAGCGACTCGCCCTGCTTGGCGCGCAGGTTCTCCAGCCAGTACCTGATGATGTTTTGCCGTTCCTGCGGCACCGTGGTGGGGTTGAGCGCGGGGCGATGGTCCCACTGCCCGGCCCCCAGCCCCTCTCCTGCCACACCCACGGCCCCAGCCCCTGCCCCTGTCCTGTGCACTCCCTGGACCCACCTCATCCCCAACCTGGGGGATGGCTGGATCGGTCCCCAGCTGGGCTGGGGGTCCCTGAGCCCCTTCCTCACCTGGGGAGGGGGGGAGAGGACCTGCCTTCTGTGCCCCATGTCCCCACATCCCTGCCCTGCATCCCAGCATCCATGCATCCCCACATCCCAGCATCCCCACATCCTTGCCCAGCATCTCCACATCACTGTCCCATATCCCTGCATCCCCATATCCCTGCATCCTGACATCTCTGCACCTTGTCCCCGCATCCCTGCCCTGCATCCCGGCATCCCTGCATCACCACATCCCTGCATCCTTAGCCAACATCCCCACATCCCTGCCCCATGTCCCCCATCCCTGCCCATCCCACCTGAGAGGTGAAGAAGTAAAGCTCGTTCTCGATGTTCTCGTAGATGTAATCCTCCTCGCAGGAGAAGCTCCTCATGCCGCCACCGAATTCGGCTTTCACCGGCTTCCGCAGCCCGATCTCGTCGGCCCCACGCAGCAAACTGCAGGGAGAGGGGACGCGGCTGGGGAGGCGGCGCGGGCCACGGCGGGGGCGGGGGACGCGGGGGGGACCCTACCTCTCGTAGGTGGCGGTGACGAAGAAGGCGTAGACACGGGTGTGTTTGTGGTGCCGGACCTGGACGATGAGCTCGGGGATGCCGAGGCGGATGTGGTTGAGGAGCCAGAGCAGCGTGTGGTCATCGGTGGTGTCTGGACGGCACCAGTCAGCACCGCGGTGGGGTTCAGGGTGTCCACGTCTCCCAGCACAGCCCACCCTGGTCTCCATCCCACCCCACGTCCCCCGGCCTCGCCATGGCTCTGCGCCGCCGTCCCGGTGGTCCACGCCGGCACCGTTAGCCCCAGCCCCTGCCCCGCTTTGCCCGGGCAGCTCCGTACCCGGGAAGGTCATGAGCACATCGCAGTTCTCCGTGGGCACCGTCTTCATCCAGGCCTTGTGGGACATGATGTAGCGCCCAGCCTGGAGCAGCCGCTTCCCGAAAAGCTTATCTGCCAGAGGGAGGGATGGCGGAGGGAGGGGGTGAGCAGCCGCGGGACCCCCGCAGGCATCCCCCCACCCGCAGCCCTGGCATCCGGACCCCAAAGTAGCCACGACTCAGGCACACGGGATGGGTGTGGGGACCCCCAGCGCGTCCCCAGCAGTGGCCATGGCAGCGGGTCGTGGCCTCGCTCGTGGTGACGCTGGCCCCGGCTCGGGTTTCTCCTCCAGCAGCTCCGGGCACCCAAAAAGGCTCTGACAGCTGCTGGGGAGGAGCTGGCGGCACGTCCTGGCACCCCTGGGGTGCCAGCTGCTGCAGGATGCCCTGGGGTGCCCCCCTGCCACCCCCTCAGCCACTCACCTCCGCCCGCAGCCCCTCGCTGGGGCTGGGATTCGGTAGAGCCGCGGCTCCAGGAGATGGGAAACCGCAGGAAAAATGGGGAGAGCAAAAAAGCAGCTGGTCTCCATGGAAACCCAGGGAGGCCCCGCGCCGCCGCGGTGAGGCGGGATGGGGACGGTCCCCAGGGTCCCCTTGTCACCCCCCGGCAGGGGCCGGCACAGTGACACAGCCCCTGTCCTGCTGTGGGGTCCCCACACCACGGGGACACGCTGTCCCTGTGCCCAGTGTCCCCATCACAGCTTTTGGGGTGAACAGGGACTGGGTGCATCCCAAAACACTGCCCAGAGCTGGCAGGGAGGGCAGGATGAGGCTCTCTGACACTGCTGGGGGCGGGCTCCCCACAGGACCCCCTTTCTCTCTGCCCCACACCAGCAGTGTGCCCAGCAACCTCCCTGCCTCAGTTTCCCCTGCTAAGCCAGGGTGGCAGAGCCAGGACGGGGCAGGTGGACCGATGCCCAGGGGACGTCACGGCCTCTCTGGCCGCCCCAGGGCTGGGAAGGTCCCGGGGTTCCGGAAACGTGGCTCACACTGGGACCTGCTGGCCCCGAAAAACAGGAAATGCCAAACCTGCCCTGGAGCTGATCCCAGGGGATGCACCCCGGCTCTGAGCACCCCTGGACCCCGCTGGGCTGGGGGAACGGAGCAGGACCCCTGCCCCAGCCAGGCTGAGACCCAACAAACTCATCGCCTGAGCCGCCATCGAGACGAGGCCGTGGCGCCGGGCTCTGAAAGGCCGCCCTGTCCTGGCACCGTGGGCGAAAGCCAGGGCCGGCGCCAGGCTGCAGCCAGCCACCCCCGGAGCGGGGCCCATCCTGCACCCCGGGCCACATCCTGCATCTCGGGCCCGGTGCTGGCGGAGCGGGCACGCGGTGCTGGTGGCAGTGGCTCGGCCGCGCTCGCCGGGCAGCTCGCCGATGCCGGCAGGGTGAGCTCACCCACCCTGAATTATTTACACCCGCTGGGAGCGGTGTAACCCGGCCGGCAGCGCGGGCAGCAGGCTGGGGGCACCGTGGGGCCGAGCCAGCGGGTACAGCTGGGCAGAGGCAGCCGTCGAAGCCTGCACACGCGTGTGCACCAGCGTGCAAACCGGGGCGCCGCTCAGGGGGTGCGCGGGGTGGGTGCCCACCCTGAGCCCTCAGCTGTGGGTGCCGGAGGGTTTTTCCTGCCCAAGGTCAACAGAAAAGACGTGGCTGAGCTGCAGAGGGGTCCCCAGCGTCACTCCTGCCCCCTCAACCTGGGCATGGAGTGCCAGACTCTGCCTTCATCCCGCTCCGGCCACAGGGTCCTTCTCACCCTGCTGCCGGCAAGAGCAACCCCCAGCCCCTTCCCGGCACCGGTGCCATCACCAAACCGGCATGCAGGGTCCACTGGCAGAGCGCGGGGCCAGAGCCCCCCAGTGTCCCAGCCCAAACCCCTGCATCCCGCCATCCCGCCGCCACCCGCTCCCCCGGCACACCGGGACCGTGCCGCTCACCTTGGCTCTCCGGGATAAGGTCACGGGAGCTGCAGCGTGCCAGGGCCGGGCACGTCGCTGCCCCGCCACCGAGCGGAGCCCGCGGCCGCCAGGGAAGGAGGCGTTTGGGGGGGCGGTGATGCCGCCTGTCCCGGGGGGGACACAAAGTGGGTCACCCTCCCGCTCGGCTGCGCGGCGGGCAGCGGGCCCTGCCTGCACCGCCCTGCCCTGGGGACCCCAACCCGGCCGCGGCCATAGGGACGTCACCTGCTCTCGGGGTGATGCAGGGGGGACCCCAACCCCAGCTTGCGGACCCCCACCCAAAGCCCCTATCCTGCACCTGCTGCCCAGCTCTGCCCCAGCCCGGCCCTGGGGTGGCACGGACTGGGTCTGGGGGGATAATGGGCCTGGCCTGGGGGGACAAACGGACCTGCCCGGGGGGGGTGCGTGGCCCAGAGGTGACACGGGGGGTGCGTGCACCCGATGCCGGGGAGGTCACCAGACTCAAACCTGTATGTGGACCCCATCCCAGCGGGGGCATGGACCAGTCTTGGCGGGGGGACACATACACACAGCCCCGATCCCTGGAGGACCGCAGACTCCCGGGGGGTGCAGAGACAGGACTCCCGGAGGGGGGGCACGGAGCCCTCCGGGGGTGCGGTCAGAGCCCCACCGGGGGCACGGACACCTCCCCCCGTCCCCGGGGAGCCGCATCCCGGCCGAGCCCCGCCGACATCCGCATCGAGCCGCAGGGAGCGGCCCCCCCGCACCGTCCGCAGCCGCCGCCCGCAGCCCCGACCCGACCCCGGCGGCGGGGCCCGCTCCCGCCCGGTGCCACCTTACCCAGGACGCCGGTCGGGGCCACCGGTTCCCCTCGCTCCTCGCCGGCCGGGGCCCGCCGGGGCCGGTCGCCGTCCTGCGTTGCCACCGGCGGCTCGGGCATGGTGCGGGGCTCCGCGGCGGCTCGGCGGCGGGGGCCGGTGCATGGGGCCGCCGCGGCTCCGGGCTCCGGGCTCGAGGCCGGTGCCGCCGGTGCCACCGGTACCGCCCGAGGAGCCGCCGCCGCCGCCGCCGCCGCCGCCGCCGGGCGGGAGGAGGGACAAAGGCGGCGGAGCGGAGTGCCGCGCTCCCGGCCCCTTTAATTGTCTGGTTGGCCGCCGTCTCCCCAGCGCCGGCCGCACCGGCCACGCGTGTCCGGCCGCGCCCCGTGGGATGGTCCTGCGGGGAGCGGGGCGGCGGCTCCCCCCACCCCACCGCGGGGGCTACGGAGCATCCGGCTACCGGCCCTGCCCCGGCCCCAGCATCCCGCCCCACCCCGGGGCTGCCCCCCCGCATCTCAGCCCCCCCCCGCATTCTAACCCCCCCCTCGCCTGCCCTCGTACCCCTCCGTGCCCCCCCCCCCCCCCCCGGCACGGCGGGTCAGGCTGTTCCCTGGAGCGCCCGGGGCGGGGGGGGGCGGGGGGGCGGGGGGGCAGGCGGGTAACCCGACCGGGCTGCACGGTGCCTCCCTGACCTTTCGGGAGCCCTCCTCTGCCCCCCACCCCGCTCACTCGGGGGGACCCCCGCCCCCGCAGGGCCGGAGGGTCCCGGAGCCCAGCGCAGCCCGGCCAGGGCACCCCGTGAGCCCCCCGACAGTGTGGGCATTGGGGTGGGGGCACCCCTGTGGCGGGTCCCGCTCGCCCCCCCGCCCAGCTCCGCGCACTCCCGCGGCTATTTTGGGGCAGGGGCCGGGTGCCAGCGCTGCTGAGCGGTGCCACAAGGAGCCGTCCCCTCCTCTGGCATCTGTGTTACGGCAGCTGGAGGGGGGGAGACAGGCTGGCGCGTCTCCCAGGCCAGGCCTGGCCACTGTCCCCGTCTTGGCTGGGCACGGGTTGCCCCCCCGCCCCTGCCCAGGGGGTCCGGCAGAGCCTCGACCCCTGGCTGGGACCCCCGCAGGGGGAGTCCAGCTGCCTGGCGAGGAGGAGAAGTCTGAGCCACTCAGAACTGGGGGGCAAGGGGAGGGGGGCACAAGAGAAAGCTTCTGCACTCGGCGGTGGGGAGGGGGTCCAGGCTGGCCTGGTCACTCGGGGTGTGCAGGGCCGTGTGCATGGGGCCCGTGCACCCCAGGACCTCGAAGTCCCTTGGGGAGACCCCTCCAGCCCCAGAGCTGACGCTCTCTGCCGCGGCTCCTCCTTGGGCTCCTTGTCCCACGAGCACGGGGGGGTCGGGAGGGCTGGGGGTGTCTGCAGGGATTTAGCAGAGGAGGCGACATTGATGGGTCTCCAGCATCCTGCACCCCTGCCTGCACCCCTGCCTGCACCCCTGCTAACATCCCTGCCTGCATCCCCGCCAGGATCCTGGCCTGCATCCCTGCCTGCATCCCTGCCTGCATCCCGGCCGTGGCTCGCTCCTCCCTGCTCCAGCGCCTTTGTCTGCATGGCCGTCCCCCCTGTCCCCCCCCGCGCCACCGCAGCCGCCCGCAGCCGCCCCAAAACCGCTGCAAACCGAGCCGAAAATTTGGGAACCGTGAGGGGGGACCCCCAGAGCAAGGGGGGACCCCATCTGCCCGGTTGCCCACACCCCATCCCCTGTGCACCAGCTGGCTTGGCCCCCCCCCGAGCCCTTGGCCCTGAGCAGGAGGGGAGGGGATGGGGACAGGGCGGGGGCGGCTTGCGGGAGCCCCCACCCCACAGCCCGGGGGTCAGCCCCGGCCCCCGCTGCGGCGGTGAGACCCCGGGACGTGGGGAGGGGTCCTCGGGGGAAGAGCAGCTCCAGCTTGGCTGGGTGCAGAGCTGGGGCTCAGTTGTGTCGGGCGCAGGGGTGCCCAGCGCAGAGACCCCCCCAGGGTGAGCGGGGGTCCCCAAAAAGCCCAAGCGCTGCCGGACAGCCTGTGCCAGAGTGGGGGCTTGGGGACCCCCGCCCCCGAGGGACGGGGACACCGGTGGGTGCAGAGGGGACGGCAGGACAAGGACGGGGCAGGGGTGGGCTCTGCCACGGGGGGGACAAGGTGCTGCCCCCCCCCCCCTCCGGGCACGGGGACCCCCTCAGCTCAGCGAATTAACGACGCTGGGATATTTTAGGGTGAAGCCGGGGGTCGCGCGTGTCCCGCTCCCGCAAGGCGGCCCCGCAACCGCTGGGGGATCCCCGGGGGGGGGTCGCTGCACCCCCCACCCTCTCCCCCTGGCGGGGGCAGCACCCGGGGGGCGCGCGGTGCCTCCGGGGGGAGGGGGACGCGCCGCGCCGGGCGGAAGCGATCGACCGCCACAGCCTCAAGCGTCGCGGCGTCATTGCTGCGCCGCCGGCCAATCAAAATGAAGCGTCGCAAAGAAGCCCGCCCCTCCCTTCCGCGCTGGCCAATCGGCACGCTCGGGTGGGCGGGGCGAGGCGCCGGCGCTGAAGCCGCGGCGGGAGCGCGGCGGGGGCTCATGGCGCTGCGGAGGGCGCTGAGCGCGGCGGGGCGGAGGTGAGGGGGGTCCCGGGGGGCGGGGGGGGGGGAGTCTGGTGAGGGGGTGCGTGGGGAGGGGGAGCGCCTGGAGGTGGGGGGCACGTGGAGAGGGGGTGCAGCCTCATAGAGGGGTGCACAGGCAAAGGGGGGGTGCACCCCGGTGCCTTTTGGGGGGGGTCGGGGATGCGCCCCAAAGCAGAGGGGTGCGCACGGGGGGTGGGTGTGCACGGAGGGGGCTGCGCGTTCGGGGTGGGGGGTCTGCAGGGTAAAGGGGTGCAGACCTGCACCCTGCCTGTCTGCCTGCCCCGGGGGTGCACGAGGAGGGGGTGCAACCTGCGGTGGGGGGCTGCAGAAGGAAGGGGTCCACTCCCGCATCTTAGGGGGGCGTAGGGAGGGCTCTGCACCCCAGAGCCCAGTGGGAGCCCAGTTGCAGCTGTGGGGTGTGTGGGGAGGGGTCCGGGGGGCGAGTGGAGGGTTGTGCATCCCTGCACCCTCTCTGCCCCACCTGGGGGTGTGGGTAGGGGTCCCCTCACCCTGCATCCCCTCTCCGGGCTGCCTGCCCTGGCACAGAGGGGCTCAGCACCTGTGCTCCGCGGCGTGGGGGGACACCATCTTCGCCGTCTCCTCGGGACATGGGCGGTGCGGGGTGGCCGTTATCCGCACCAGCGGGCCGGGCAGCCGCGGGGCCCTGCAGACCCTCACCGGGCACCCGGAGCTGCCCCCGCCCCGCGTCCTGGCCCTGCGGCGCATCCGTGACCCCACCACCGCCGAGCCCCTGGACCGCGGCCTCGTCGTCTGGTTCCCAGGTGAGGTTGGCATTGGGTCTTGGTGGCCGGTGGGGGTCTCGGTGCCCAATAGGGGTCTTGGTGCCTGGCACAGACAGGGCTCACCCCCTCTTGGCTTCCCTGGCACTGTGAATCTGGCCAAGCACAGATGGTCCCAGCTCAATGCTGGCCCCTTTGCACCGATCCTATATAGCTGCAGCACAGCTGCTGGTGGGGGGTCTCTCCTGACCCCCCCAAAAGCCCCTGGGGGGTCGAAGCATGGATGCTGCCATGGGAAGGGAAGGGATGGGGTGTGCCGGATCTGGCTGGGGGCGACCTTGCAGTGCTGGGCTCCTCCGATGCCCATCCACGCTGTGTCCCGGCTCCGCAGGTCCCCAGAGTTTCACCGGAGAGGACTGCGCCGAGCTGCACGTGCACGGCGGGCCGGCGGTGGTGAGCGGGGTGCTGCGGGCGCTGGGTGAGGCTCCCCCCATCCCCTCGGGTCCTACCCCCTGGGGTGCTGCCGGAGGGTGCCCCCACTTCAGGGAGGGAGTCTCACCCCGGGGCTGGCAGGGCGCTTGCCGGGGCTGCGTCCCGCCGAGCCCGGGGAGTTCACGCGCCGAGCCTTCCGCCGCGGGAAGCTGGACCTGACGGCAGCCGAGGGGTTGGGCGACCTGATCCGGGCCGAGACGGAGGCGCAGCGGCGGCAGGCGCTGCGGCAGATGGAGGGCGAGCTGGGCCGGCTCTACCAGCGCTGGAGCGAGACCCTCACCCAGGTAAGGGTGTCGGGGCGCGGGCTCGGATCCAGCTGCCTGGCTTCCTCCACTGGTGCCCTGGGGACATGGGGCCAGGCTGTCCCCGCTGACACCCCCCCAACCCCAAGGCTCTCGCCCACCTTGAAGCCTATATCGACTTCAGCGAGGATGACAACGTGGAGGAAGAGGTGTTGTGCCAAGGTGAGGCTGGCAGGGCAGCGGTGGGGCTGGGACACTCAGTCCCTGCTGCCCCCCCCCACCTTGGCATGACCCCTGCTCTCTCCCCACAGTGGATGCCACCGTACGGGCGCTGGAGCAGGAGATCGGTGCCCACCTGCAGGACGGGCGCCGCGGGGAGCTGCTGCGCGGGGGGGTCCATGCTGTCATCGCCGGCCCCCCCAACGTGGGCAAGAGCAGCCTGCTCAACCTGCTGTGTGAGCATGGCACAGGGGGGCTGCTCCCAGCCTGGGCCGGGTTCCCCCTCCCTGGGGACACGGCGAGGGCAGGGGGGGCCCCAGCATCGACTCTGTGTCGTGTCCCCCCCACCCCCAGGCCAGCGTCCGGCAGCCATCGTGTCGCCGGTGGCGGGGACGACGCGGGACGTGGTGGAGGTGGCCCTGAACGTCGGCGGTTACCCGCTGGTGCTGAGCGACACGGCCGGGCTCCGCGATGCCACCGACCCCGTCGAGCAGGAGGGGGTCAGCCGTGCGCGGGACCGGTGAGGCCGGGGGGTCCAGGCTGGGGGTACCCCCCACTGCAGGGACTGGCAGGATGTGGCCCCCTGCCCTACTCTGCTGTCCCCCTCCCCAGGCTACAGCAGGCGGACCTGGTGCTGGCCGTGCTGGATGCTGCAGCGGTGCCCACTGAGCCGGCCGGGCTGGGGGCTGCCCTGCGGTCCCTGCTACCCCCCGCCGCCACCCCCTGCATCCTGGTCCTCAACAAGGCCGACCTGCTGCAGGGGGTGGGAGGCCCCTGTGTGATGCCTGCGCCCGGGGAGACCCCCTGCCCCCTGCCACCCTCCTCTCCTGCAAGACGGGCGAGGGGCTCGACCACCTCCTGGAGCTGCTGGCACAGCAGCTGGCACGGCTGTGAGTGCGGCGGGCACGGCAGGGGACCCCGTCCCGGCTCAGGGGGGCTGCTCAGGCTGTATTTTTCCCTCCCCCCAGGTGTGGAGACCCCCTGGCAGGCTCGCCCAGCCTGACGCAGAGCCGGCACAGCCTCCACCTGGGTGACTGCGCGGCGGCGCTGGCGCAGTACGGCCGGGAGCGCCAGCGGGACCTGGGGCTGGCGGCCGAGCGGCTGCGGTTGGCACGGCGGCACCTGGGCCGGATCACCGGCCACGTGAGCACCGAGGACGTCCTTGACATCATCTTCAGGGACTTCTGCGTCGGCAAGTGAGGGGCACGGTGGGGGAGTCCCCTGGCCGCTGTGCCACCGGCATCAAGGACCGTGGGCACGGGAGCTCCTGGCTCCGTGCCGGTATTAAACCGTGGTGCCTTTGGTGGCTCTGGCGTCCTTCCCCCTCCCTGGTCCGGCATCCCAGTGCCGGGCTGCAGTGTTTTCCAGGCCGGTGGGAGTGTGCCCCAAGCCCCAGACATGGAAAAAGCCACTGGGAGAGGCCCCATTTCCTGTCCGGGAGGACAAACACGGAGCTGGAGCAGCTGGAAGGAAAAAGCCACCCCAGGCTTCCCCCTGGGGCATCCCCTCCTACCCTGACACCATGGCACAGGGGGGCACAGGGCTGGGCATCCCAGCGGGGTCCATCCTGGCACCCCAAGTGCACCCCCAGCCCCAGGGACACAGCGTGGGGGTCTTGGGGTCCCCCCAGGGCACAGCCCCAGCCCGGGGAGCTGTGGGATCCCCCCACCTCTTGCATCCACCTGGCAGCTTTGGGCTCTGCACCCCCAAAAGTGGGGCTTCCCTGGGGACCCCCCCACTCCCACCCCCCAGCTGGGGCTTGAGGCTCCAGAAGCTCCTGGAGCTCCGAGATTATTTATAGTGAAGCTCCAGGAAATCCTCTGGCAGCGAACAGGTCCCTCCGGTCCCCCCCGGCCGGGCTGCACGGGGGTGGCATGGGCAGCCGGGGCCATGGGCCGCAGGGGAGCCCCTCCATCCCTGCCATCCCACCCTGGCACCATCCTCTTCCAGGGGCTGCGCAGGGACGGGGGGGACGCGGCGATGTCCTCTGGCAGCGGCAGCTGGTGGGAGCGTGTGGCAGCGGCTCGAGGGACCCGAACGGGCTTTGGGGGACCCCAATGGGACCTGGGGGGACCCAAATGGGACCTGGGGGCGCTGCCTGGGGCTGAGGCCACAGTGGGAATGTTTCGTGCCGCCGGCGCGGTGCTGGCGTGCGGGCAGCCCGGAAAGGCTCTTTCAACAGGAAGGAGCGGGAAGCGCGGCCGTAAATCAGCGCGCGGCAGCCGGCAATTCATCACCGCGCTCGACGCGACCTTCGCCCGCCGCCGCGTCCCGGCCCCCCGCCCCGGTGGGCCCTCGGTGACAGGATGGGGCTGCCGCGGTTCGGTGGCCGAGGGCTTCCTGCTGGCTCGGCCTCGCACCCTTCCTGCCGGGAATGCCGAGGGCCGCGGGTCGCCCCGTGCCACCGGCGCTGGGTTTCCTGGTGGGGGGCGATTGCCACCCCCGCAAAGGGGCACGTGAAGCTGGGACGGGATGTTCGCGCTCCCTGTCCCAGCCGTGGCCTTGGCACCCCCCCCCAAATAGGCATCCGGGCACACGTGCGGCGAGTTGTGTCGGTGCTCGGGGCCGGCTGTATTTACGGCTGCCAACCGCCCCGTCTCCAAGTGTACGGGTACATCGCCAGGGGGTGCGGGAGGGGAGGGGGACAGGGGAGGGTGGCCCTGACCCCCACCACGCTGCGAGGAGGATGGTGGCGGTGCCAGTCGCTGGCTCCTGGTCAGGGTTTGCCATCCGTGCCGTGGGAAGCACCTCCTGGGCTTATCCTCCAGCCCCTCACCGCTGCTTTCCGTGCGCCACTCGGCTGTTAGCCGCTGCGGAGAGGGCAGGATCAGGCCCACGCCCCTTTTACCCCCCCACCCCTGCCAGCCTGGTGGGGTCCTGTGCCAGCCCCCCCTCACCTGGGGTTGGTCAGGGTGGACGTGTACTGCTCCACGATCTTCTGCACCGACCGCTGGATCTCCTCCGCGTTGATTTTGCCTGGCGGGATGGAGCAGTGGGACCTGAGCCGGGCTGGGTGCACCCCACGGGGAGACGGTGACCCCCACAACCAGTCCCCCCCCCCCGACTCACCCATGTTCCCGAAGATGCCCTGGTTCCTCAGAGCATCGGTGTAGGAGCCCACACCGGCGAAGGGGCCCGGCCGCCCGCTGCCCCCTGGCAACCGCGAGCCCGTGATGTCCAAGAATGCGTCCAGCTGCGGAGAGCGGGCGGTGGTGGGTGATGCTGGCACCGCTGCCCCCCACCCTGAGTGCAGCACCTCTGGGCGAAGGGGGTGCTACAGTGGCTTGTCCCTGCTCAGGGTGCACCTGCGGCTGTACGGAAGCGTGCGTGCGAAGGAAAGATGCGTGTGCCAAAGCGCGTATGGGAAGGGAAACGCGTGTGAGAAGGTGCGTTGGCAGAAGTGCGTGTGCAAAATAAGGATGCACGAGCAAAACGGCATGTGCAAAAGAAAGATGCACGAGCAAAATGGCACGTGCAAAAGAAAGATGTACATGCAGAAGTGCACATGGAGAAGAAAACGCATGCATTTGCAGAAGTGCATGTGGAAAAGAAAGGTGCAGATGCAAAGTTGCACGTGCAGAGGAAAGGTGCAGGTGCCCGGCCCCGTGTGCTCCTGGCACGGCCGCGGAGGGCACCAGGGCCCATCCGCCCGCCCCGGCAGCCCCCTCACCTTGGCGCCCAGGCAGATGTTGAGCTGCTCCTTGAAGTACTCGGCCTGTGCGGCCGCTTTGCTCTTCTCCGCCAGCTCCTTGCCCAGCTGCTCCTTGTCCACCAGCAGCTTCTTCTTCTCCTCCTGGCCGCCCTTGACCTGCTTCTCCACCTCCTGCAGCCGCTTCTCCAGCTTCTGCTTCTCCCCGGAGCAGTTGACGTGGCACTGGCGCACGTCCATCTCGCAGACGCTTTTCCCCACGTACTTGGTCTCCCGTTCCTGCTGCCAGAGGAAAAGGTCCTCCGTCTGCTGCGTCAGCCGGCCGAGCTGCTCGGTGACGCCGCTGCAGCCGTACAGGCCGAGCATCTCCTTGATGCGCTGGAAGGAGTAGCCGACGGTGGACCTCAGGGTGCTGCACTGGTGCTTCAGCTGCTCCAGGTTGGTTCTGGTGGACTCGCAGAGGGTCCTGGTGTTGAGCAGGTCCTGCTGGCACTGCTCCTGCTCTTGGGTGGCTTTGGTCAGCGCGGCACCCGCTCGGCGCCCGTTCTCCTCCACCTCCTTCTTGCCCTGGGCGGTCTGGTCCAGCTGGTTCCGCAGCTGCGCCTTGTCGGCTGCGCGGCGAGGGGGCGGACGCGGCGTTAGGGTGTGTGTCCCCCCACCCAGCTCCCACCTCACATCTCGGGATGACCCCCTGGCCTGGCCCCAGGAGGAGGTAGACCTCCCTGCGCAGGCTGTGGTGGGTCCCTGAGGGGGGCTGGGGGTCCCCAGGGGGGCTGGGAGGGGGGTGCCCAGGGTGGGGTGGAGGGGTGGTCCCTTACCGCTGCAGCTGGCGTTGATGAGGCTGATGGTCATGTGGCACTCATCCAGCTTCGTCTTCTGGTAGAAGATGATCTTCATCATCTCCTGCAGCTGAGGTGGGAGGAGGAAGAGGAGGAGGGGGGGTCAGAGCGTCCTGTAAGGACAACCCCACCCCGTTACCATCACCTCGCTCCCCTCGGGTGATGGTGAGGGCAGGAGGCTGGAGAGGAGGAGGAGGAGGACTGCAAGATGGGAACCCCCTCAGCTGGGGAAGACACATGGGCATCACCAGCAGGCTCTGCCCCCTCGCACCCTCTTGCCCACCCTGCTGAAGCTTGCAGCGCTGAAGCAACGTCCCAGCTCTGTGCAGCACCCATGGGTGGGTCGCTACCCCCTGTAGCCCAGGAGGGCTTTGCCTTTCCTCCCTGGGGATGGGTGGGGGGCGTCTCACCTTGGAGGTGGGGTTGAGGCCCTGGGTGCTGTTACACTTATCCAGGTCCCGTTGCACCTTCTGGGCGAAGACCTGGAGCCCTTGCTTCTCCTTGAGGGTGGCGTTGAGGGTGCGGGTCAGGTTGACGTTCCTCCCGCTGAGGGTGATGATCTTGGTGTAACGGTCCTGCAGCTGCTCCTCCAGCAGCCGGAGGTGCGTGTCGGTGCCCGCCTGCGCGTTGCCGTACACCATGAAGAGCACCAGCCCCAGGATGATGAGGAACTGGATGAGGGAGGTGAAGAGGAAGATGTACTTCACGTAAAACCCACAGTCCCGCTTGGGCATCGCCTCCTTGGCCTCCAGACCGAACTTGGCCATGGCGTAGCTGCTCTTCTCCATCGCCGCCGCCGCCGCTCTGCGCGCCCCGCGCCGCGCCAGCGCCTTTCAACGGGCACCGCGCCGGGGCGGAGCTTGCTCCCGTCGCCGTGTTTATATTGCTCCATTTAATATTTCCTTCTGCTGGGCTCCTTCCTGCCGCTCCGGATGCTTCGGACCCGCCGGCTTATCACGATGCAGCTTCTGTTTTACGGGATGACTATTGTTCCTGGTTGCTAATGAACCGGGGTGAAGCCTGGGAACCCATTCCCCCCACCCCTGTGCCGTGGCTCGATGCTTCCCCCGGGACCGGTTCTCACCCCGAAATAGCCACCGGCACAGTGGGCACCAGGGATGCCCAGGGAATGAGTCCCCAGGAGCTGGCGCTCACTGATGGGGTGACAGAGGAGGATCCCACCGCCCGTGCTGGGCACTCTACGTTGGTCCTGGTGCTACATCCCTCTGGTTGGGACGGTGGCACGCAAGTCACCGCCGGACCCCGCTGCTCACCGGATCGGTGGCACGTGGGGACCGATGCTCCACATCTGCCCTCCAGCACCTCGTGGGCAGCCCGCGGGTGAGGGAAGGATGCAGCCAGGCCCTGGCTTGCAGGTAGGGGGGCGGTGGGCTGGGGTGGGTGATGTGGGGCTGTGGCATGATGCCACCGGTGGGAACCTGTGCCTGTGGCATCTGCAGGTGCTGTCACCCTGCAGAGCTGCTGTCCCGCCGCGGGGCCTGGGGGCCGCTCCTGGTCCCTGTCCCCCGCCAGGGACATCTGTGCTGGGCAGAGAGCAGCTGGTGGAGGGGGGCAAGGGGCAAACCCACATCTCTCTGTGCCCACCTGCGGGACCACCGGGTCCCCTGTCTGCTGGGGAAGCACTGGCCAAGCACATGGAGTGTGGGTGGCCGTGGCTCTTGCAGGGATGGCCACCCCTGCCAGCACCGCTGCCACGGCGGCTCAGCCCAGCCTGGCACGCATGGAGAGAGCTGGGGGTCTGCAGCTGTCTCCCCCCCCCATCCTCCTCCAGGTCTGAGGTCCCCTGGGCCCTGCGGGTGAGGGTGGGCTTGAGCCCATACCATGGGAGCCCTGGGCTGGGGTGGTGGGGCTGCCTGTGCCCGGGACCCCCCCTCCAGCTCTGCAGGATGCCCAGCCCGCGCTGGGGGGGTTGTTTGGAGTGGGGGGGGCAAGGTGTGGGGCTGTGCTGGGCGCTGACCCTGAGCCACTCGCTGTTTCCTGCCTTCTGGCTGTGCCGGGGTCCCCGGGGAGGGGGAAGTGTCTGCGATGGCCGGGATGGTGTCGGTCCCGAATCCATTCTCAGCTACTGCCGTTTCCTTCCTGAGCTGCAAATAACCGTGAGTCACCCCCGGCCCCGCCGCGGGGACGCTGCCGGGGCTCTGCCGGACCCCCGGACCCCCCCACACCGCTGGCTTCGCCGGGCGGGTGCTCCCCCTGGCAGCCCACCCCAAAGGGCTCCCCGCAGCCTCCTGGGGTCCCTGGGGATCCCGATGGGCTGCCCAGCTCCCCCGGCACTGCAGCCCCCACCTCTGTCCCGGTTCCCAAATACCCTCCCGGTGATAATTAATCCATCCCGTGCCAAGAGCTGGTGCTGTGTTGACGTCGGGCTGTGGCGATGCCTCTGCCCCGTTCCCCTCCCTGTCCCGAGCTGCTGCAGGGTGGGGGTCTCCACTCTGGGACCACCAGGTTTGGGGTTCTGGGGTATGTGTCCCCCCTAGAACGGGGTCCGTAGCCTGGGGAGCTCCGACACAACTGGGGACCGCCCCGCAGAGGCATTTTCACCTGGAAAACCACCTCCTGGCACCTTCCTCGGCCCCGCGAGTGGGGCGTAGTGGGGGGCACGGGGAGGCGATCCCCCCTGGGAGCACAGACCGGATGTCTGCCCCCTGCACAGGATACTGGGGCAGTGGCAGCAGGAAAATCGGCAACTTTCCTGGCAACCTTCTTCAAAGTGGATCAAAGATGCTGGGAAGCGACGGCAAAACAGCGGCAGCTGCTGATCCTTGTCCCTCCCTCGGCGGTGGCAGAGCCCAGTTAAAGTCCTGGGGTGCGTGCGATGCCTGGGCAGGGCTGGGGGGACAGCTGGGCTGGTGGCACTGGGAGATGGCCCGGTGAGCAGAGCAGCCTTTATTGTCCAAACGCCTGCCCAGGCTTCCCAGTTTCTGGAGCACCGGGAGCGTGGTGGTAAAGCCCGGAGCTGGTTAAGGAGCAACTCCGAGCCCTCGGTGGGGAAACCATCCTGAGGTCGGGCTGAAACTCTGCCCAAAAGCTGGACAGCCAACCAGTATGTTCTGCCATCTGGCATCGGGACACGCGGTGGGATCGGGACACGTGGCATCATCACAACAAGCGGCAGGATCAGGACACATGGTGGGATCAGGGCATGCAGTGGGATCAGGACGCATGGTGGGATCAGGACACACGGTGGGATCAGGGCATGCAGTGGGATCAGGACACACGGTGGGATCAGGACACACGGTGGGATCAGGACATGCAGTGGGATCAGGACACATGGTGACCACCAGCATCACTCATCTGGATGCTGCGGCTCCGGTGAGACCCGGCCAGGGCTGAGCCGGTGCTGGGTCCCAGTGCTGAGGGGTGCTGTGGGACTGGGAATGATGGGTTCTGACGTGTGGAATAACACTCTATCATCGAAATTACAGAATCGGTGTGTTTATTCAGCGCTGGACGCACGGGGGATCGCTCCACCACAAAACGTGCGTGCCCACCAGGGTGGCATTCTCGTATTTATACAGAAAAATGTTATATAAGCATAAGTTTTCCCCGAATAGATAGTTTTATTACAATAAGCTCTGAGAAGCCATTTCCATAATCTCCACCTTTAACTTTTCCCAGTTGCGCGTGCACAGTGCCTTCTGGTGGTCGTGAGTAGGGGTCTCGGGGATGAAGGCTGCATGTCTTCCTTGTGATGACCTTGTTTCACCTCCTTGAAAATTAGCAAAGTCATGATGATTCTCTGCAAAGTCATCAGGACTGTCCTTGTTCTCCTTCTTGGTTCCTGCTTATTTTACACGAGGGTTGTGCAACTTACAGATATATGGCTTGAGCTGAGCTGGCTTAAAAGTGGTTAAGGGAGATTAAGCACATCTTAGACCCTCTATCAGCTCAGTGGGGTGGGGAGGGACCCCCCTGCCCCCAGGGAGTCCGGGGCTTCAGCCCTTCCTGCAAAAAAAAGAGAGAGCAGGGAGTGAGTCCCCACACAGCCTCCCCCATGTCCTGCTCCCTGGGGACACCGGTGGCACTGGCACATGCCAGGAAGCGTGGCCGTGAGCAGCCAGGCTGGCTGCAGCAATGATGCCCCCTCCCCAGGCTGTCCCCAGCGGTGAAGCCCCCTCCCCAGGTTGTCCCTGCTCCCCCAGCCACGCGGGCAGAGAGCACCCACGGAAAGTACCGGGACGGGGGGCACCTGCGCCCGGTTGCTCGATCCCTTGTCCGCCGCCGCAACGCATCGACCTCGGCCGCGTAGTCCCGTCTGCAGGAGAGTGGAGTCGCGTGAGGGGGGTCCCTATCCCCAGGGTGGGGGGCCGGAGGGTCCCCATGGGGAGGGAAGGACGGGGCAGGGTGGTGGAGGGGCTGGGGTGGGGTTGGGGTGGTTTGGGGGGGTGGATGCTCTGGGGTGCCCAGCCCCTGGTGGAGGACAAGGACCGTACAGGGTGGCCTCGAGCTCTCTCTGCCGGGCCTGGCACTGCTCCCCGCGCGCCTGCAGCACTCGCCGCAGCTCCGCAGCCTCCTCCAGCCGCTGCCGCAGCCCCCGCGCCTGCTCCTCACCCCGCGCCAGCTCCTCTGCGGGACGGAGGGGACAGCGGTGTCACCCTGACACCCCAAATCCTGACACCCCAGACCATGACACCCCAGATCCCAATGCCTCAAACCCCAACACCCCAAACCCTGACACCCCGACACCCAAAACCCTGACACCCCAGACCGTAACACCCCAGGTCCCAATGCCTCAAACCCCAACACCCCAAACCCCAGCACCTCAGACCCCAGCACCCCAAACCTTGACATCCCGAACCCTTATACTCCAAAACTCTGGCACCCCAATCCCTGGCACCCCAAACCCCAACGCCCCCAACCCCAGCACCCCAAACCCCAACACTACAGACCTCAACACCCCAAACCCTGACACCTCAAGCCCCAGCACCCCAGACCCCAAAACCCCAACACCCCAAACTTGAGCCCACCCTGCCGGGCATTGCCCCCAAACGGTGTGTATCTGGGGGACCCCCGGACGGGGTCCATGCCCGGGGTGGCGGGGGGGACCTGCACCCCACGCCGCTGCTCCTGGGGGACGGACAGAGGGACGGGATGTCCAGCCCTCACCTTGCAGTGCCTCCTTGCCGCGGGCCAGCTCAGCCCGCTGGCGCCGCAGGGCCAGCGCCGCGTCCCGCAGCACCGTCGCGTTGGCCTCCAGCCCGGCCTGGGAGAGGGGACACGGCGGCGTGGGGACGAGTGGACGGTGCCCCCCTGGCTCTCCGTCCGCTGCCGCAGCCCTCCGCGTCCCCGAGCCATCCCCACGCTCCTGGTGGCCTTAGGTCCCCCTCATCACTTTTCCCAAAGCGGGTAAAGATGTGGATTCGAGGAATACCCCTCTTCCCTGGAGGGATGGCTCAGCCTGATCTCCCTGAGGATGCTGGTGCCCCGGGATGTCACGGGAGCCCCGGGCCACCCAAGCACCCCATGGGTGGCATCACCGGTGCCTGGGAGGGGACGGGGCTCCCCTGAGCCGGGTCCCCGAGCGGCTGCACAGCCCAGCCCCGCTCCCGGCGCCAGCCCCGGGAAGCCAGAGCACTTTTCCAGCCTCTTCAGGCCATTGTTCGGCCGGATGAACTTGGAGGGGCGGCAGGACCCGGCTCTTCCTCCGGGCTGTGGCCGCGGCGCTGGGGCCAGGCCCTTTCCCAACCGGAGCCGCAGCTAAAAATACCTGGGAGGAGAGGGATGGCAGCGCTGCACCGGCTCCGGCCCCCGCTGCGGCTTTGGGACGGGGTAATTATACGTGTGCGGAGCAACTCGGGCACGGCTAAGAATAGCTGCCCCTGGCCGGGCACGGGCACCTGGGGAGGGGGATGGTGGGACCGGGGTTGTGCCGAGACACCGGGAGCAGCCGGGGCTCCCCTTTTGGGATGTCCCGTGCAGGAGGGTGGCCCCGTGCACCCCCGGGGTGCTGCCGTCCCCATCCCAGGGCTGCGTCTCCTCCGTCCTGGCTCATCTTCCCAGCCAGCCTTTGCTCTCCAGGATTTGCCCATCTGCAGCTTCATTCCCGTCGGTGCCAGGACTTCCTGCCAGCCTGGTCAAAATCTCACTGCGGACGCAGCAGCACCTCGGTCGTGGCTATCGAGCTCCCCCAAAACCCCCCTCACCACCGCGGCACCCCGCACCCCGCACATGGCCAAGGACCCCCCGCCCGGTCCCCATCCCCACCAGCACCTACCACCCGCTCCCGGCAGGACACCAGGCTGGCGTTGAGCTTCTCACCATCACCGCGGGCCTGGGCGAGCTCCCGCTGCAGAGCATCCTCCGCCCGCGCGCCCGCCGCCGCTGCCCGCTGCAGCCGCCCGCGCTCCCGCTCCAGCTCGGCCACGCGGTTCCCCAGCTCCCGGCTCTCGTTGGCCGCCCGTTCCCGGCAGCCCCGTAGCTTCCCTACCGCCTCCGAGCGCCACACCATCACCGCCACCGCCACCGTCACCGCCGCCACCAGCACCAGCAGCGCCGCGCACAGTGCCAGCACCTTCAGGGTGGCCTTGGGCACGGCGGGGTCCATGCCCGAGTGGGACACAGGGCTGCTTGCCCGCTCCGGCGGCGGCTGCCCGGGATGTGCCAACATCCCCTGGGCAGGTCGCTCTCTGGGCTGCCGTAATTGCCATGTGTGGATTTTGCTTTTTTCTCCCCAAACGCCACTTCGGGCTGCGGTTTCTTGCTGGTCACGGCCCAGAATAGACTTTTTTTGTGCTGGAGGTGGGAGGATGCGCTGCCCCTGTGCCCACCCGGGGGTCATGGCTGCGGGACACACAGGGAAGCAGTCGGGGTCCGGCGGGTGCCCGGGGTGCTGAGGCTGCCGTTTGCCCGAGGGGGTCTCTGCAGCACCCCCCTGTCCTCACCGTGCAGCAGAGTCGGGACTCCGGGTCCCCAAGAGGTGCTGGAGCAACGAAATGCTGGATTTTCACAAGGTTTTATTGGAAATTGGTTTAAAAATCACCTGTGGAGTGCCCGTGGACCCCTTTCAAAAATCTGAACTGTTTCGTTTTCCGAAGAGAGGGGCTTTTTCCAGGAAATCATGTGGTTCCAGAGCGTGCAGCACCCGGGGGAGTCCGATGGCCCCTGGCATGCCGGAGTCTTTCGCAACGCTGGTGCTGTGCCCCTGCGTGCACCAGGGCTGGTATCGGCAGGGCTCGGGCAGAGAACATGGGGGACCCCACCACAAGGCAGGGGGTGATTCCTGCCCCGTGTCCCAGGAATATGGGGGGAGATGGGGCAGCTGCGGGTGCATGTGCAGCCCATGGAGCTGCTGGTGGGGCCAGTGCCCACGGTAGGGGGGGGACAGGGCAGAGCATCCCCAGGGCAAGGGGGAACAGGGATGGAGGGGGCATAAATGGGGCATGGGGTACCCAGAGCACGGGGGGCCTGAGGTATGGAGAATATGGGGGTTATGGGGTATTGGGGTACCAGGGGTATGTCAAATCAGGGGGCATGGGGTACTCACGGTGTTGGGGTACCAGGGGTATGTCAAATCAGGGGCATGGGGTACTCAGGGTGTTGGATACCTGGGGTATGGAGAATTAGGGGTATTGGGGTACTTGGGGTAGAAAGTAACTGGGGTGTAGGGTGCCTGGGACAGGGGCTACCTGGAATATGGGCTGCAGAACATAGGATATGGGATATGGGATGTGGGATGTGAGATGTGGGATGTGAGATAAGCGATGCCAGATATGGGATGCCAGATATGGGATATGACATCCAAGATATGGCAACATGGGATATGGGATAGGGGCTGCAGAATATAGGATGTGGGGTGCAGGATGTCGAATATGGGATGTGGAATATGAGATGTGGAATATGGGATGCAAGATATGGGAATACAGGAGGGATTCAAGATACTGGATGTGAGATACGGGACACAGGATGTGAGAATATGGGATATGGAATATGGGATGTGGAATGTGAGATGCAGGATAAGGGAGATGGGACCTGGGAGATGGGATATGGGATGTGAGATGCAGAATGTGGGATGTGGGACTGGGGATGTCACCGCACCTCACACCAGAGCTGGTCACCCAAATAAATCCAAGTTTGGCCAAGGCGGTGCCTGCCGGGAGCAGGCCAGGCTGGTGCCACCGTCCCTGCCAGCGTGACCATGCTGGGGAGCTGAGACCCCCCTGGCACAGAGCCCTGGCACAGGCAGCCCAGCTCCGGGGATGCTCCTGCCACATCCGGGCACGTGGAGCCGCGGCCACGGCCTCACCTTTCCTCCCCCCCCACCCCTCCCGAAATAGCTGTTCCGCTTTTAGCCGTTCTGTTCTGCCGCTTCAGGCTGCGAAATTGAAAACACACAAAATATTTACCAAACTTGCAGTTTTTTTGAGTCAGATTCTCGACATCTGGAGAATGAAAAGGCTCTGGCAGGTTCGGCGAGCTGTCAGCGTGAAGGCTTGAAACGTGTTGTTATTATTATTTATGGAGCCCGAAGAGGAACGAAGGCCAAAGGTTTCAAAAATAGCTTGAAAAAAAAAACGGGAATGGATGTTTTTTCCAGAACCAGCTCACTTTGAACAGCGACATATTGAGCTGCGACTCTTCCAAAATATATCGAAAAAGCAACTGGGAGAGGAATGTGCACCGGGCAGCGCTGCCCCGGAGCCGCCCGGCGCGATGGGGCTCGGCCGGCGTGCGGCATCCTGGCTCAGCCCCGCTTGGGCAGGCGAGCGGGGGTGCTCCGGGCAGCCCCTCGCCCTCTTCCCGCTGTTTTCCCCCCAAATTCCGCCTTCCAACGGCCTCTTTCCCAGGGAACACACGGCGATAGCCCCCGTTCCGGGAGGGGTTGGGGGTCTCTTACCTCCGGCTTGTCCGTGTTTGAGGAGCGGTTGTTTTCCTGCTCCGGCAGGTTGTCCGGAGGGAGCGCCCGGAGCGGAGCGACGTCTCTTGGCCAGATGGCTGGAATTCAGCAGCTGGATCCCGCCTGGTCCTGCCATCGCGGCAGAGACAGGGACCTGGCACCTCCCGCATCCCACTGTGGCCGGATGCCCAGGGATGCTCCAGATGCCTGGAGATGCTCCAGTTTGAGGTCCCCAGGGATGCTCCAGTTTGGAATCTCTGGCGATGGTCCAGTTTGGGATCCATGGGGATGGTTCAGTTTGGAATCCCCAGGGATGCTCCAGTTTGGGGTCCCCAGGAATGCTCCAGTTTGGGGTCCCCAGGAATGCTCCAGTTTGGAATCCCCAGGGATGCTCTGTTTTGGGGTCCCCAGGGATGATCCGTTTTGGGGTCCCCAGGGATGCTGTGGTTTGGGATCCCTGGAGATGTTCCAGTTCGGGGTCCCCAGGGATGCTTTGGTTTGGGATCCCCAGGGATGCTGTGGTTTGGGGTCCCCAGGGATGCTGCAGGGCAGGGCAGGGGGGAGCCGCCGCCTCTCCCCAGTGCGGGTGCCCTGGGCAGGATGTGGCCCCTGACGCAGCACCACCGGATGTGCGCGAAGGAGCGCAGGCAGCGAGGAGGGGGCACGGGGGCACATTTTTGGGCTGCCAGGGGCCGGGGCCAGACGCGGGGGCAGCTCAGCCATGGGGAGGTGGTTGGGCAGCGCAGAACCCCCCCAGCACCTCGGGGGGGCTGAGAGGAGGGTCCCGGGGTGGGGGTGGGCAGCACCTCTGCTCTCCCCTTTCATCCCCTGCCAGCGCCTGTTCCCTTTCAGCCGTGCGCGTGAGCTTCCCTCCTATTTTGAGCCGTCTTTTCGGCCAGTTTCTTTTATTATTTTAATTCAGGCACTGTCATTATATTTTCCATTATTTAAAAATACAAAAAAAAAAAAAAGAAGAAGAAAGGGAGCGAGCGAGCAGCTTCCCGAGGCCCTTTCCAGCTCCCGGCTGCTGCTCAGAGCAGCTTTTGTTCCCGGCCAGCACCGGGACGTGCTCGCGGGGCGCAGCGCGGCGGTACCCCCTTCCCATAGTCCTTCCCCACCATGGGGCCAGGAGGGGTTTGGGGGGGATGGACACCAATGTGGGGATGCTGTTGGGTGGGGGGTCAAGCAGGGGCCCTGGCAGCACCGAGGGATGTGCCCATGTGCCAGCACAGCATCCTGCTCATCGCGGCTGGGCTCTGGCAATCCCTAATTGCTGGTCGGGGGGACCCACATCACCCCATCATTTGCCCAAATCCGAGAGGGGGATCCCGGGTATCCTTCCCCACCCCCCCAGCCTCCCACCTGCCTGTGGCAGAGCTGAGCTGGGAGCGTCACTTGTGCCAAGAGGCTGAGAAAGCCAAAAAAGGGCAGTTTTGCTGCCAACATCGTCACGTTGCAGAAAACCCCTCTGGGTTCTCCATCCCACAGCCTGCGGGTCCCATGGGGAGTCCCCACGGGGGTCCCCACCCCCCTGGTACCCCACTGCGGAGCCACCATGGGTCGCGCAGAGCCGCGTGCCAGTGGTTGGTGCTAACGATGATGAGAATTAGAGATGAAAGTGTCCCAGCTGGAACTGTGGGCGCGCAGCCCCGGAACCAGCCGGCACTGGGCGGGAGGTTTGGCATCACCTGCAGCCAGGAGGGGCCGGGGGGTTATTTTGGTACCCGATGATGCTCCGCAGCACACGGGTGGGGTGCGGGTCTGGCCGGCCTCAACCAGCACCGAGGGCACCCGGGGCCAGGGTGGGGACCGAGGGGCTCCTTGTCCCCGGGGCCAGAGGGTGCGGGACCCCCAGGATGGGGTCTGGGGGTTCAGCTCCTGCGTGGAGGGTCGCACGCCCTGGGGTGGGGAGAGCAGCAGGAGGATTTGGCTGGAGCCCCCAGCCCAGCCCCTCACCCTGGGCAGTTTTCCAGCCCTCAGGACCGGGAGGCTGGGCTGGACCCCCAGCACGGACCCGCCGCAAGCCCGGCACATCCCTGCCCATGTGCCCCTGGCAGCAGGGGGGAGCCCCCGGCCACCCCCTCGCCTCTCCCCAGCCCCCAGTGCCCGGAGCACCCCATGGCATGATGCCAGAGATCCCAGCTGGTGCCATGCTGTGATCCAGTGAGACAGAACAGGACACAACTGGGAGAAAATGGGGGGGTAGGACCCCCGCCATGAGGTCACAGCATTTCCAGTGCCGCGGCGTCGCCCACCCGACGTGCCAGCATCCAGCCGTGGTGGGCATCCATCCAGGCAGGATGGGGAGAGGGGCTGGGATTTGGCTGCTGGTTTGGCCAACGCTCCCCCCGTGCCGTCCCCCCACTCCGTTCGCCCCCCCCCCCGCCCAGTACCTCGTGTCCCCTTTGATCTCACGAGCGGCCGCATCCAGTATAAGGGGGAAAAAATGCCGCGTCTCCGCCAAACCGCGGTGTAAAAGGGAAACGTCCCGGGGGCCAGGGTGGGGGTTTGGCCCCGTAAACACAGCCTGTTCCATTACGGCATCCGCTGGGATGGGTGGGAGGGGGCACAGGGCAGGGGATGCCCGCGAAACCCACCCAGTGCCATGAACCGGAGGGGACGGCGGGATGCCAGCTGGACGGACAGACCCCCACCCTTTGCCCTGGCTGGGGTCACCCAGTGGGTGCCCAACTCCTTGCGCTGGGCACATCGCCGTGTCGGCGGGGAATGGGCTGGATGGGGCCCCCCCCTTAGGCTGCCACGTCCCCCAGCCGCGGGGAGCTGGCACGGCTCCCCCCGTGCCGCCGCCAGCGCCTGAACCGGGCCCAATGCAAACAGGAGCTGCCGGGACGGTGCTACCGTGTGGGACGGGAGGCGATGGAATGGGGGGGGGGGGACACACAACACCCACATCCCTGCGTCCCCCCACCCGGGTCTGGGCACCCCCGGAGAAGCCCGGCAGCCAGGCGGGTGGAGACACAACCGTATATTTCGTTAATAAATAATGTACAAATCCGCACGCGCCCGCGGTGCCGCGGGGCCACATCCGGCCATCGCCCAGGAGGTGGGGGGGGGGGGGGGATCCCCGTGGTGGGGAGGGGTCTTCAGAAATGCCTTTTTTGTTTGGTTTTTTTTTAATCTCTCCTGGGAAAAAAGGTAACTGGGGCAAAACGCTCCCCGAGGGCAAACCAGCCAGGTGGGTGGGGGGCAGGATCGGGCCCGCCCAGGCTCAGCTGAGCCCCCCAGGAGCTGACACCGCGTTGTGCCAGGGCGGCGGGCGCAGGGGGAGCCCCTGGTCCCCGGCCTTGGGGGTTCTCCCCAAAAGAACCCCCCTGTTTCCCTGGGGGGGTGCAGGGGCGCAGCGGGGGGTCCTGGCACCCTCGGTCAGCGCCAACCCTGGCATGGGACCCCAGCCGCTGGGCATGGGGAGAACACTGGGCAGGGGCCCCCCTCCCATCGCAGCCCCTTCCCCTATTTGCTTCCACCCCCTCTTTTATTCTGTTTTATTTGAACCCGGGGGGCCGTGGCCCCGCTGCTGGCACCGCCAGCGCCGCGGTCCCCGGGGCTGAGCACCAAGAGCTGCCCCGCACGGGGCTGGGGGCAAGGGTGGGGGCAGCGCCGGGTGAGGGGCTGGCGAGGGGTGCCCGCTGTCCCCCCCTCCCCGCAGCCCGCTGCCCCGCTGCCCCCTGAGGGTCCCGCTCCGCGTGTGCCCCCCCCCCACCTCGGTCGTTATAAATGAGTGCGGGTACAAGCGACGGCGAGAAGGGAGGGCAGAGCTGAGCCAGGGATGGGGGGCACGGCGGGGGGGGGCCGCAGCGCTCACGGCTGCCCCCGCATCCCGTCCATCCTCTGCCGGCTGCCGGGGGTCTGGCGAGCGGCCGCGGGGCCCAGGGCTCGGGCGCCGGAGGCGAAGTCCATCACCTCGGGGGGGGCCCGGCGCATCTCGCTGGCCCCCATCTCCTGCCGGATCTCGGCCAGCGCCTCGGCCGGGGCCGTCAGCAGGCGCTGGAAGAAGCTCTCCTGCCCGGCCGGCCGCTCCTGGCAGGTGAAGGTGACGGCCGTGCCGGCGTCCGCCTTCATCTCCCGCGAGAAGCCGTCGGAGGTGCCGTCGAAGCAGCGGCCGATGGCGATCTCCTTGGCCAACCGCGGGTTCTGGTCCGTCACCGTGTAGATGCCGTAGTTGTGACCCAACGGGTCGACCGGTGCCAGCATGGTGAAGGCGGCCGTGTGGTTGTTCTCCGCCACCGGCGGGTGACGGCTCAGGTACTCCCGGAGGAGCCCGTTGACGGCCGTGCGGCGGCAGCTTCCCTGGGGGATGATGGAGACCAGGGTGCGATCCACCAGGCTCTGGTCGAAGAGCATCCCGCTGCACTTGAACTCCACGCAGGCGCCCGAGGTGTTCTCCAGCGACGTGTCCCGCACGCTGCGGGTGTCCCGCAGCCCGTAGAGCTGCCCCCGGGTGCGGGGGTGGCTGCCCCCCACGTTGCGGGACCTCACCATATACTCCTGCGGCCCCTCGATCTGCACCTTGATGAAACAAGCCCTGAACTCCTGAGGGTTGGGCCACCACGAGAGGTAGTCACCAGTCCAGGAGGTCAGGTCGCTCTCTGTGAAGGGCACCACGTTGTACTCGTACTTGTCCACCTCCACGCGGTAGAAGCGGAGGTGGTTGGCGCTGACCGGCGCCTCCTCGCACTCCTCGAGGCCACGGTAGGGGTAGATGGGACCGTTGGTCTCATCAACATTATTGGGGTCAGGCTTGGCCACGTTGATTTGGAAGGCTGTCTTCTTCAAGTTGGGGTCATCATGGTCCGACCGACGGTAGCCCAGCTTGCCCAGGTAGGGCTGGGACACCCCAATGGTGTTGGGGTTTAGAGTGGGGCTGGAGGCCACGGCTTCCAGCTCCTCCCCGCCCAGCATGGCGGTGACGTGCGCCGAGTAGGCGTCAGGGCGCTGGCCGTCGCAGAAGGCGGGCAGGCAGGCGCCGTTGGGACCCGTCACCACGCTGTCGAAGCGACCCCATGCCCGGGGGTTGGCGGGGTAGCCAGGCTGGGGCTCCAGGTTGACCAGGCTGATGACCACCCCTTCCAGCTGTTCGTAGGAGTTGAACTTCTCATTGCTGTAAGCCCTGACCTTGACGAAGCACCGGCGGTCCTCCGGCACGTCCAGGTTGAAGAGCCGCCGCTCCCGGATCTCCAGGTTCCCCACCAGGAAGGTCCTCTCCTCCCTCTTGCCCCGGCTCCCCGCAGCCGGCCGGAGGACCCCCTCCTCCTCCCACAAGCCGGTCTCGGGGTTCAAGGACCACAACTTCATCTTCCGCAGGTGCTCCGGCATCCAGACCTGCCCCGCGTCCATCCGCACCTCCACCGGCCCCGTCTGCAGTGCCGCGCCGGTCTCCCCTTCCTGAAAATCCACGGCGAACATGCCGTAGGTCCGCAGAGGGACGATCTCGCCCTCGGCGTTGGCGAAGCTGAGGTCACTGGAGGCGGCGCCGGCCGTCGCCACGTCCCTGGGGTCCAGGAAGGTGACGCTGGCTTTGACGGTGCCCGTGAAGACCTCCCCGGAGGGACGGAGGAAGGTGCCAGCGGGAAAGACGAGCTCCCCAACGGGCTCCCGGCCACTCGCCTCCCCCAACGGGATGGCGTTGCTCCGGCTGCTGTCCAGATCCACCGGCTCCTTCTTCCGCAGCATCTTGACCTCCTGGTAGACGGCACCGCCGCGGCGGTTGAAGGGCAGGACCTTGATGGCATCCACGAACCTCTGCTGCCGGTCGACGAAGCGTGCCACCAAGCGCTGCGTGTCCGGCGGCACCTCGATGGTGAAGGAGCCCTTGTAGCCGGTGAAGCCGACCTTCCTCCCCCCGAGGAAGATCTGCCCGAAGCGCAGGGGCTCACCGGTGTCGGCCGCCGTCACCCGGCCCTGCACCAGCACGCGGGGCTGGGCACAGGGTCCGCAGCCGCACTCGGCCACCACCTTGACGGGCAGCGGGGAGCCGGCGCAGGGGATCTCCCGCATCTCCATCCTCCGCACCCCGCAGCAGCGCCCCGCGTCCGCCCTGCAGCCCGAGCGCTCGGCCGGGCCGCCGGCACACGGGACGGGCGGGCAGCGACCCACGTTGTAGTAGCGGGAGCCGGCGGTGTCCAGCTGGCACTCGCCGGGCAGCTCCACCAAGCTCGGCTCCGGCTCCGGCTTGCAGCTCTGCTGGCCCTGGGCTGGGGGGGACGGCGGGGTTAGGGTGACTGTCCCCATCGTGCGCCCCATCCCAGCACGGCGCGGTGGCTGACGAAGCCCGTCCCGTTCTCACCCAGCACGGTGAGCTGTGCCGGCGCCGATCTGATGGCACCCGCCTCAGAGCTGGCTTTGCAGTGGTAGGTGCCAGCCTGCGCCGGCACCAGCCCCTGCAGCACCAGGTGGCTGCCGTACCGGTGCACCGTCCGCTCCAGCAGCGTCCCGTTGTGGTACCTGCCGGGATGGGGACGGGGTCAGTGGGGACGTGGCCTTTCCCCACCACCCCAGTGCCAGTTTTCCGCCACCCGGACCCCTCTCACCAGTAATATTTCTTGGGGACGGGGGTGCCCGAGGCTTTGCAGCAGAAGGTCACGTCCTGCCCGGCCACCCGCACCTTGGCCTTGGGGTGCAGCACCATGAAGGGCTTCTCTGCCAGGGAGGAAGGTGGCAGAGGGTGCAACCAGCCGTGGCCGCCCCCCCGGATCTCTCCCCGTCACCCTGGAGGGGTGCACGGCTCGACCCCCCGCCCCGTGCCCAGCTGCTCACCCAGCCTCTGCAGCACCACAGTTGCCACTGCCACACCGGAGCCGTTGGAGACGACGGGTGCCAGTCCCGTGGCGAAGCCCTCGCGGTGGGCGCTGACGTTGGTGGCGGTGCCCTCGCACAGCCCCGTTGCGGTGAAGCGCCCGCGGGCGTCACTACGGGCCAGCAGCACCGGCGGGCGGCCCTCCAGGTAGACATGGGCATCTGGCAGCGCCGCGCCGGTGGCGGAGACGACGGTGCCCTGCAGCGTGCGCTCAGGGCAGGCTGCGGGGTGGCACGGTGCTCAGCCCCCGCACCGCCAGCAGCCGGACCGCGCGGGTGTGGGGGGGCACCGCGGAGGGGGTCCCCGCGTCCCCAAGGGCAGGTACCTGGGCAGGGCGAGGTGGCACATTTCTGCACCTCGGTGGGGCGGCCGGCACACGGCGCCTTCTTGGTCATCTTACAGCTCCGGCGCCGGACGCGTGTGCCCGCACCGCCGCAGCTGCGGGAACAGGGACCCCAGGTGCCCCACTCTGCCCACGCCGACTCTGCAGGGCACACACCGGGTGGGCATCAGGCATCACACTCCCCCCTCTGAGCCCCCAGCCCTGGGGACACCAGGGGGTCCCCTCACCCTGGGAGGCTCCATCCATCCACCCGTGCCCCGGCCAGCCCCGGCTCGGCTGCCGCGTGCCCCTGCCAAGCTATTTTTACCAGCGGAGCCCCTGTTATTGCAATTAAGCTGACGAAGTGTAGGCGGCAGCGGCTTCGCCCCAGGAGTTGCCGCGTTGGCATGAGGGCAACCGCCGCGCGCCAGCAGCCTGCGGGACCCCTCGTGCCGCTGGCGGCGGGGACCAGGAGAGGAGCTGGAGGTGGCCAGAGCCAGATGGTGAGAGGTGGCTGGGGGGCAGGTGGGTGCCGGTGGGGTGCGGGGGTCCGTACCTGGGCAGGGGCTGGCGCGGCACGGCCGGCGCTCCACGGCTTTGCCCTTGCACTTGAGCTCCTTGAGCGCGGCCGCCCGCCGGGCGTTGACGCAGCGGCGGGTGCGGGTCTGGGTGCCGCCGCTGCTGCAGGCGCTGCGTGAGCAGGGGCTCCAGGAGGACCAGTGTGACCAGTAGATGTACTCTGGCCGGGGAGGGGGGGGGGCACAGAGGTGTTAACTGGGGACCCACCACCTGCGCCCATCCTGCGTTGGGATGATGCCCAACGCCGGCACCCGCGGGGTGATAGATGGAGGGAGGGGGAGCGCTTGGCAGCACCCAGTGGGATATAGCGGGTGTGGGGGGGGACAAGCAAGGAGTGAGCTCAGCTATGGGGATGGACCCCCCCCACCAAAGTGCCAGCGGGGTCCGGGGCAGGGGTCTCACTCACCCAGCGGGCAGAGGAAGCGGACGTGGTAGTTGGAGCAGGTCTTGCCCGGCGGCTGCTCCTTGTTGACGCAGCGAAAGCCCTTCTTGGGGCTGGCATGCACCACCTCGCCCACCGCTGCCGGCAGCTCCCACCCGGTGGTCCGCGCCTGGATGGCCACCGGCCGCCGGCAGACGCGCTCGCCGTAGTAGAAGCGAATGGCGTCCAGGCTCTCGTAGTCGCCGTCCCCCCCGGGGTGGTCGATGTTGAACCAGGACGTCCACTCGGCCCCCCCGCCTGGGACAGAGCCAGCCCTGAGCCCCCCACCCCGTCCCTAAAGCACCCCGGGGTGTCAGCGGGGTTGGGGGCACCGAGGGCTGCTCAGACAGAGGACGCGTGGGGAGGAGCTGGGGGACGTGGCGTGGGGACCTCGGGGAGCGCGGCGGGGTGGGCACTGCGTGCCCGCTGCGAGGGTCCTTTGGGGACAGGGCAGCGGGGGGAGATGGCACCCCCTGGGCTGACGGGAGGAGTGGTGGCCCATGGGGGGTCCCCAGTGGGACGGTGTCCGGCGGGGGCGTGGGGACAGCCGTACCTGCTGTGTCCAGGTCGAGCTCTGCCAGGCTGGGGGCTGCTTTCCAGGGCTTCCCCGCACCCCCGCTCTTGCCAGGCTCCGAGTCGTTCTCCAGGGGCTCTGGGGGATGCAGAGGGTGAGAGCCCCCGGCCCCGGGACCCCCTCCCTGCAGCACCCAACAGCACCCAGCCGGTCCCTTGCCGAGCTGCGGGCACCCAAGCGAAGCACAGCCAGTGCCAGGACGTGCCATGTCCCGGCGGGGATGGGGAGCCCCTGCCCTGAGCCCGCCCCAGCCCCACATCATCAGCCAGGCGAGGGGCGCAGGGCAGGATTTACCAGATTTACCGGCTCCAGGGGGCCGGGCTGGTGTCACCACCCAGGGACGGACCGAGGGGCGGCCGAGGCTGGTGCCGCGTGGCGAGTGCGGCCACGCCGGGGCCCACGCCGCGTCCACGGGCTGCATGTTGGCGAAATGCTGCCTGCGAGCTGCCAGCTGCTGCCCAGGGCGAGCTCGGCCCCGGGGGTGGCGGGGAACGGGGAGACGAGCCGGGGAGCCCACGCACCCGCCACGAGCCCGGCGTCACGCCGAGCCCCAGCAGCCAAACCGGGGGGCGGCAGGAAATTGGGCTGTAAAACCACAACCGTGGGGCGGGCGACCGCGCTGGCAAGTGGAGATGCCACCATGGCAGCGGCCGGACTGGGTGGAGGGTGTCCCCCAGCCACATCCCACGGGAGTCACCCCCGGGGGGGCCGGGGTTCTCAAGGGTGGCCCTGCCCCTTGCGTGGGTCCAGCCATGCAGGGGGGGACGGATGCGGGGAGCAGGTCCCTGGAGAGGAACCTGGACCCTGGTGTCTGTCACCCATGGGCACCGGGCAGGATGTGACCAAACACCCGAGACCCCTCCCCCGTGCAGCCTGGATCACTGTGAGGACCCCAGGGGCATGTAATGCCCCCCCCAGCCCTCCCGGCATGCAGCGGGCACCATCCCACCAGCAGCAGCAATCCCATGGCACGGGGGTCTCGGCTCTGCCACCCCCGTCCCCCCACCCAGATAGACGGGACCTGGGGGACAGCGGGGACCCGCTGCAGCCCCCATCCTGCCACTGGATGCGTTTTGTCCCCAGACTCGGGACATTCCCAGCTCAGCCCTCAGCACCTCACAGGGACCCCCGCGGGGCTGGGGGGCAAAAAGCCCCCACCGAGGAGCCAGGGTGGCCGAGCCAGCCGGGGCTTCCCGCAGGTGCTCGGCCATTGGGCAGGGCCAGTGGGCATGTGGCGGGGGGCACAGCCCCGTCCCACCGGTGACACGGTCCTGGAGCCCGGCCAATGCATCTGCCCACCGGCAGATGCCAGAGGGACCATGACCCTGGTGCACCGCTGACCCTGGCACACATCTGGCCCTGGCACACATCTGGCGAGCGCTCAGCCCCATCCCCATCCTGCCCCGCATCGCCGTTACCGGTCCCCAGGAGGGCACGGATGCCACCGGTCGATGGCACAGATGGGTCCCCACACCTTGGTTAGGCGGCAACCCCGGCCTTACCTGGTGCTCCGGCACCGTGCAGGACGGTGAGAGCCAGGAGGGCCAAAGCCAACCCCCCCATGGCTGCCCGTCCGGCGGCGGCTCGGCCGGCGACTGCGAGCGCGGCGGCACCGCGGGTCTATATATGAGGCCTTTCCCCCTCGCGCCGGCAGACAGCAGCAATCGGCTCCTGGCACGCGAGGCCGTCGGCTCTGCCGCCGCTGGATCGGTGTCAAGAGGGAAGCGGGAAGGAGCCCTCCCCGGTGAGCCGGCCGCGCGCTGCCGCTCGCCGCTCCAGCCCGGGAAACTTGAGGGTTTGTTTTTGCAAAGCTGCTAAAATTGGATGCGTTTGGGAATGCGGCGGGGAGGGAAGGGAAAAAAGCCCGAGCGAGCCCGACCCTGCGGTCGGGGCCGGGGTGCCAGCGCTCCCCTGGCACCTGCTGCCTTGGGGCGCAGCGGGCTGGGGTGGGGGGGGGGTGTCAGTGGGCGCCCGTGCCGTGACCCGGCTCACGTGGCTGTGCCGGAGCCGCCCGTGTGCCGACGCGGAGCTGGAGCTGAGGCTGCGCAGAGCTCGGTGCACCCATGGCCCCAGTTGCCCACCCCGGGGCTGCGGGGTGCAAAGAGCCCGGCGGTGCTGGTGTGTAATGGTGAGCGGGGAGTGATGGGTGGGGACCCCCTGGATCACCCCCAAACCGCGGCCGCCCATGGTTTGGGACAGCAGCCCCCTCCCGCAGCCCAGCCAGCGGAAATCCCAGCGCGTTCCCTGCATTCCCCGAAACTCCAGCTGCACCCAGCTCCCCGGGGAGGGGAGGCAGGTCCCAGTGCCGTGTCGCGGCCGAGGCCACCCTCTCTGCTGGGACAGGTGGGCACGGTCCCCAGCGGTGGCTTGTCATTGCCCTCTCTGTTAATTGAAGCCCCCCACAGGGAGGGGGCTGCCCGTGTGGGGGACAGGGACCCTTCCCCAGTACGTGCGAGGGTTCCAGGCTCTGGGGAGGGTGTGACAGCACTGGGGACCTCACAGCCACCCATGGGACCCTGGTGGCTGCCCATGTCCCCAGGCAGCGGGGCTCAAGCCGCGTCCGTCCCCAAAATCAGGCTGGCGACAGGTCCCAGGGGACGTGGCACAGGGGGTCGAACTGGTGCGGAACCGAGCGGCGGTACGAGCCCCCAGCCCAAACCCTGCCAGGACGTCACCAGCCCCTCGCCCCGTGCAGACACTGACCCCCGGGGAAGAGCCACCAGCAGCTTTATTGGCGGGGGGCTCGCAGGGCCACCACGCACTCGGTGCCAGGGTACTCGGGCGGGTTGAGCTCGAACTTCTTCTGCACGTCGTACGGGAGGAAGCGCCCGGCCACGAAGTGCTGGCGGCCCAGGAAGCGGCGGGCACACTGCTTGGGCGCCGCCAGTGACACCAGGACATCGGGGCTGATCCCGCCGCTGCTCCCGGCCTCCACGTCCCACCCTGCAACGGCAAAGAAAAGATGCGGTTTGGGGTTCGGGGGTGACCCCCGGGGATGTGATGCTGGTGGCAGCGCTGAGCCGGTGGAGGGTGCTCTGGGGTGGCGGAGGTGGGGAGGGCACAGGGGTGATGGGGCACGGGTGTCCCCCCTTTGCAGCACCGGCATCGCTGCCCTGGGCGGCTCCGGCTGCGTCTTGGCACCACGCGGGGTTTTTCTTGGTGGGGATTCACCGGCGGCCGTGCCGAGGGCTCCTGTTTGCTCCCGCGGCGGAGCCGGGGGGGGACGCGGCGGGGGGGGGTGATGGCAATTCCAGGCCTGGCTACCAGACACCCGGGTGTTTTCAAATTACATCATGTCTCAGTTCGGGGAGTTTGTTATTTACCGTGGATGCCCTGAACGCATCCGCGGGGAGCAACTGCCAGCGCCGGCTCCCGGTGGGGACGGTGCCAGGCTGGGAGGGGGGTGTAGCAGGGTAGGGGGGGTCCCCAGGGCTATCCCTGCCCTGGGAAGGCACCGTGGGGGCTCCCCAGCCGCCCACGGTGACGCCACGGTGGGCAGGGTGACGAGCATGGGGTGTGGGGTGCAGGACCCGGGGCGGGGGGGGGTCCCATCCTGCCCGGGGGGTGCTGAGGACCTGAGGGCACGTCCAGGCTGACGATGGGGATGCGGATGTGCTTCAGGGTGGCCAGGATGGCAGCGCAGGGCTCCCTTCCCTCGCCCGCCTCCGCCTCGGCACCCAGCACAGCGTCCACCACCGCGTTGTAGGCGTCGTTGATCAGCTGCACCTGGTGGGGGGGGGACACGGTGGGCAGCGGCTGGGGGGGGGGTCCCACAGCCCCCACCCACCATGGGATGGGCACCGAGCCCCGCGCAGGGATCTCATCTTCCTGCCTAAATAGGCTCACCCAGCCAAAAAAATGTATGTGTGTCCCCCCAAGCCGAAGCGGGAGGGGGGGGACGAGGGGCGCGGTGGCGGGGCAGAGCTCGGCACGCCGAGACGTGCCGCCCCGGCCAAGGCGGCGCTTTCGGGTCACATTCCTCTCGCCGAGCCCGGCGCTTCCAACAACAACAGAGCCGGCGGTTGGCGGGGCCGCCGCAGCCGCCGCTGGATTTCGTGGCATCCCCGGGCTCCCAGCAGAGCCGGGGGCGGGTTGTGGGGGGGGGGGGGAAGGGTAATAAAAAAAAAAAAGAATAATAAACTCAATCACATCAGCCGGTGAGCGCGGCGGTGCCGGGGGGGCTCACCTCGGTGGGGAGGTAGGAGAGGAAGGGGATGTCCATCTTCTCGCACTGCGTCGTGAAATCCCGATACAGGGGGTCCGGGGAGCGTTTGGGGTAGAAGATGGTGGGCTCGTAGTCCTGTGTGGTGGAGAGCAGCGATGCGGTGGTGGAGCCCGGCACCGCTTGGGGATGAAGAGGAGGAGGAGGAGGAGGAGGGGAGGAAGGTACCTACAAAGATCCGCAGGTGTCGGGCACACACCAGCCCGATGGCCCCGTTCTGCGCCGGGCCGCACACCACCAGCACCGTGGGCTGCTTCCGCGGCAGGGACGGCAGTGGGAAGGCCTGTCGGGAGCAGATGGGGATGGGTCAGCCCTGGGGATGGTGCCCAGCACTGGTGGGGGGGGACATCTGGGCTTGAGGGGCAAACGGACCCGCGGCAGGGATGTGCTGCCGGTGGGAGCACCGTGCGTGGTGGGATGGGGATGATGCCCAAAGTGGGATGGGGTTGGCACCCAGAGTGCGATGGAGATGGCACCCACGGCAGGATGGGGCCCATAGTGGGATGAGGATGATGCCCATGGTGGGATGCAGATGGTGCCCACAGTGGGATGGGGAAGATGCCCCAGGTGGGACGGGGCCAATGCCCAGGCCAGGTCTGATGCCCGGGGCGGGACGGGGCTCCCCGCCAGGCTGTGGGGAGGTGGCCGCGTGCTCCACATACCAGCAGCCTGCGAAGGGCGGCTCTGTTTATCCATTGACGGATTTTTTCCTGCTCACGGAACCTGGCTCCTGGTCCTGGTCCCATCCAACCGCCAGTGACCCGAGCGGCACGGCCCGAGCAGCACGACCCACGCGTGGCCACCGGGGTGCTGGGCGAAGCCGCGCTTGCCCGGCCCTGGTCCTGCCCCAGCCACCCTGCCAGCAGCCGTGGGGCTCCTGGGGATGTGCCAGGAGGGGATGATGCTGGGGACCCTGGCTGGCACCCCAGCTGGGGTCCACAGATTCTCTCCCTGGCTCAGACCCCGCGAGGAAGAGGAGGATGCGCGGCTGCAGGAGGAGGATGCTCGGCCCCGCTCTCCTGGCTGGGGCTGGCAGTGGAGCCAGGGATGCCGCGATATGGGGGGGTCCCTGGAGGAGTGGGCAGCCCCATGCCATGGGACCAGCCTCAAGGCAGCCACAGGATCCAGAGAGGCTCCAACACCCAAATATTTCCCCTCCCCGGGAAACTCCTCTGCCCCTGGGGAAGGCGAGGGCAGAGCACGGGCCAGACCCCTCCAGTGGAAAAGCTGAGCTGGGCACAGAGCTCACCAGCTGCGAGGCACAAAGCCACCCTTGATGCTGCTCCTTCCCTCGCCATTCCTGCCCAGAGGATGCTGCTGCCTCCTCCTCCTCTTCCTCCTCCTCCTCCTCTTCCTCCTCGCACCCAGAACTCGGGGGTCCCAGCAGCAGGAGCGTTGCTGGGGAGCCCCGGGGATCCCCCCCAGCACCCTCCTCCCCGCACACAGCGAGGGCAGCCAGTGCCTGGCAGTGCCAACGATCCAGGGAAGGGCTGAGCATCCCCCTCTCATGGTGGGTGTAACCCACCACCCTGAGGGTCCCCATTTCATACTGGGGGAATGGCAGAGGGTGGGTGAGGAGCCCAACCCACCCCCCCCCAGGGAGAGGCTGCAGCCCTGGCACAGCCTGAGCGACACGTCCTGCTGGGCTCTGCCACAGACCCCTGGCTGTCCCCTGTCCCCAAACCCTGGTCCAGGACAGGGGGGTGACCACAGCCAGGGGTGGGAAAGGCCACAAGGGTGGGGGAGCAGCCGGCGGCGAAGCCCCCAGCCCCAGCGGGGTGTCCCTGGCCCCACTGGCCGCCTCACCTTGGTCACGGCCATGGCACAGGCGTGTCCCCAGATCTCGATCAGCTGCTGCCGCCCAAACCGATAATCCTCCAGCAGCTCCTTCTCGATGGCCTCCGCCTCCGCCTTGCTGCGGGGAGCGGACAGCAGTGAGGATGGGGATGTGCCCCCACCCCTGGCACCGAGCCCCTTGGGACCCCACTCCGGCCCCAGGGCGCCGGGCAGGGGATGCTCGGGGGCATCGGACGAGAGGGCTGGCGGCTCGCAGGGCTCAGGGTGGGCACAGCCGACTGCTCCGGGCTTGGGACGTGAGCGGCCGGAAGATTTGGGGGCCCAGCACCGCAGGGTGGGGGCTGCATTTCGTGCGAGGTACGGCCCTGGCAGCGTCCCCGGGCTCGCGGGGATCGGGCTGTTACATAAAAGCGAACAATGCTGCGGTTGTTCCTTCGCTGCCAAGCCCAAAAGTTGGCAGAGCCGGGGAGCCTCCACATCGGACAATAATTGCTCACATCTGTTGGCTCACCTGCGCCGCGGATGGGAACAGCGTGTGCCGGATCCAGCCCACCGCCGCCGCGCTCCTTGAGGAAGGGGATGGTGAAATCCGGCCCCCGGGAGAGGCCAGAGTCGGGATCCCAGCGGTGCAGGGGTGAAAATCCGCAGCCCCGTGGGGGAGTTGGGGGGCTCCGGCCATGTTCCCGTTTTGGGGGGTGCACACTCACACCTCGCTTGGTCCCAGCCATGGGGAGGGGACCCACCAGCTCCCCACCACAGGAACTGGGAGCTGGAGGGGTTATGGGGCCGGGGTCCTGCCGGGTCCCTGGCCATGGGGTGGCCCCGCACTGTCCGTGGTGACCCCACGGACCAGCCATGTCCCCTGGGTGTCCTGGCAGCCCCCAGAGACCATTTAGATCCGACATCCCCTGGTTGTTCTGGCAGACCCCAGGGAGCCCCCATTTCCCAGCCATCCTGGGTGACCCCACCTCACCCCACTCCCTGGGTGTCCTGTCAAACCCATGGACCCCACAGACCTGCTGTGCCCTGGCCCCTCTGGCAGCTCCCCCAGACCCTACAGACCCCATCCCTTGCCATGCTGCCAGATCCCATTGACTCCATATCCTCTGGCTGGCCTGGCTGACCCCATAGACCCCCTCACCCACCCCCCAAGTCCTGGCAGACCCCACGAGACCCCCGTGCCGTGGCCATCCTGGCAGAACCCCAGAAAAGCCTAATCCATCCCATCCATCCATCCCATCCCATCCTGCCCCATCCCATTCCATCCCACCCCATCCCATCCCATCCCATCCCATCCCATCCCATCCCATCCCATCCCATCCCATCCCATCCCATCCCATCCCATCCCATCCCATCCCATATCCTTTGGTGCCCTCTAGTGAGGCTCAGCCCGGCCCCAGCCCCACACCAGGGTCCTAGGGGCAAATAGTGGGGCAAAGGGGCCAAACGCAGCCCCCGGTGCCCCCCCGGGCCGGGGCTGGCACAGCTGCGCTGTCGGTCGCCCCACAAAAGGCACGTTTCGGCTCTGACAAAATTCCCCGGTTCTGCTCCAAGGGGAACATTGTCTGTAATCGCTGCTGGCAGCGAAACCTGGGCCCCGGCCCGGGCTGGCACCCACTGTCCTGGCACCGTCCCCGGGGAGGGGGGGGGACACAGCACGGGGCTCCCTGCGGGCCTGGCTCGTTGCCCACCCAGAGAGCAGCGTCCCCCCCTCCAAAAAAAAAAACCCTGCTCTGGGCTCCGTGTTCGCTCCCAGCCCTTCCCGGGGCTGAGAGCTTTGGCTTTGCTGTAGGGTCTGGGGACCCTGGGGGGGCGGAGGGGTCTGCTCCCATCCCCTGCGCAGAAGTGGGTGCCCCTCAAAGCCCGGGGAGACTCAGTAAAGCCCCGTCCGACCCAGTTCAACCCAGTTACCGGTGCGTCCCGGAGGGGCCGGTGGATGGCGGGGGCTGCTGTTGCACCCATAGGGCAGAGGCCTGGGGGGGGGGGGCGGGCAGGAGGGAGAGGAGCCGAAGGAGGAGGGGGTCGAGAGCATCTCCTGTGCCCCCTCCCGTGCCCCGGCCCCGGGCACCCCGGGCTCCGCATCCCCAGTCCGCGTCCCGGCTCCGTGCCCGCTGCTCGTCCCTCCTGGGCACCGCTCGGCTGCGGGACCCCCCCGCCCCCGCCGGGCTGCAGGCGGGGGGGACACCGGGGGCAGCAGCCCTGCCCGGGGCCGGGGTCCCTCCGGCGGGTCCCCCCCGCGCCGCTCCCCGCGCGCCCGCCGGAGCCGTCCCCGCCGCAGCCATGGAGACCCGGGATGCAGTTGCTCTGGCAACCGAGGCTCTTTGGGTACCAGCCCCCCTGGCCCCCCGGCTCCGGGGTGCGAGAAGCCGGGCTGGGATCGCCCCGGGGGACCGACCGTCCCGGGGGACACGCGTGGGGCCGGAGCGGCCCCGTCCCTGCCCGGAGGAGCCCGGGGGCATCAGAGGGGGCAGGAGCCGACCCGAGGGGGGTCCCGCCTCACCACCGGGAGCCCCCAGGACCCTTCCGGGGTCCCCATCACGTCCCGCGGAGACCCGGCACCGGCCGCTTCCCTGCGGGCAGCGGGGACCAGCCCAGGGTGCGCCGGGGGGGGGCACTGGCGAACCGCAGCAGCCCCGGTACGGGTGCACGGTGATGGGCACAGGTGCGGCGGGACTCCCGGTACCCGCCCGGGGCTCCCATGGCGCGGTCCGGGAGGGCTCCCCGGGGCCGGGGGGGGGCCGGACTCACCTGAGGTACCGGGGGGGTTCCCGGCCGGGGCCGGGCACGGAGCTCATAGCGGGCAGCGGGACGGGGCAGCAGCGGAGCCCTGCGGGAGCGGCGGCGGCGCGGACCCCCGGCTCTTCGCAGTGCCGCCCGGGGGAGGTGGCTCCGGCTGCCCCCGCCCCGCCTGGCCCCCCCGCCTCCACCGGGAGCATCGCCCCGGCCCCCGGCCCGCCCCGCGCCCCCGCCCGGTGCTGCCATCGGGGACGGGCACACGAGCAGCGGCACCCGGTGCGGGGGTGCTGGGCGGCACAAACCGTGTCCCTGGGACCCCCCCCATCCCCAGCCCGCAGAGGGGAAGCTGCCCACACCCCGCAGCGGCCCCGGGAAGCACCTTCCCCTCACCCCGAGCAATGGGAACGTGTCAAAGCCTCAAACCCGGCGGTTTGCAGCCCCCCACACCCCTGTGAGGCATCAGCGAGCACGGGGCGAGCCGAGAGCCCGCGGGGCTGCCCCCCACCCACCCTCCGGCCCCCCATCCCCTGCCAGACCCTGACACGGAGGGATCTGTCCCCGCTGCAGGGGACAGGCAGGGCAGGGAATGCAGGTACCCGGCTTCACTCGGGCACTTGGCATCTGGAGCACAACCCGGCTCAGCCACACAGCGACTGGCCACCTCTCGCAGCCCACCCCACACTCCCACCCCAATCTGGGGCTCCGGGAGCGAGAGCCGGGACCCCCCGGGCACACACAAGCCAGAAGAGCAGCGAGTGCCCTGTGAGCAGGCCAGTTTCCCACTGGGGGATACAGGAACACGCACAACACCACTTCCAACACCGCGGATCCGAGTGGTTTTAATAACAGACACTGGGAACAGGCGCCCCCGCCACGGCACCGGGGGAGGTGGCAGCCCAGGAAGCACTGTGCCAGGCTGTGCCAGGCTGTGCCAGGCTGTGCCATGCCTCAGACGTAGTACTGCAGCCCGAACTTCTCGTTGTCCAGCTCGCTGGTGGGGCGCAGGTAGTAGAGCTCGTCCAGCGTCGGGGGCACCCAGCGGTCGGTGTGGAACACGGATTCGCCAACCTGGGGTGGGGGGAGAGCCGGAGAGGGGCCGGGCACAGCCGCCTCGCAGCAACTGGTGTGCCCCCCCTGCGGTCTAAGCCCTGACTAGGGGGGGCGGAACGAGCTTCACGCCACAGCGCAGCCCCCCACACCGGTTCCTGGGGGGCTTCTTCAAGCTCAGCCACTCGGAGCTTTCCAAGAGATCCCACCCAGACCCACTGGGATGGCTGGTTCCCACCCCAGCTGCACTGGGGATCACTGGGAGGCAGCCCCTGGCACAGCCCCCCCCCTTCCGGAGCACCTGGGAGTCACAAACCTTCCAGCCGGGAACGTCCTTCATGATTTTGGCCTCTTCGTCCAGGTTCTGCCGCAGCAGCCGGAGGGTCCTGCCGGACAGAGCAGGGCTGAGCCCGGTGCGGCGGGACGCAGCGCCCGGCAGAGCCCCCCCCCCCCGCCCCCCGGTACCGGTACCTGCGGTCCGACTCCGCCTGCAGCAGCGGCATCAGCGCGATCCGCGCCTCCAGGTCCTCGATGAGCAGCCGCCTGCGCCGGGATGGGACGGGGGGGTCAGGGCTCAGCGGGGAACCGGTGCCGGGGGGGCCCGGGCGGTGGGAGAGCACCGGGGATGGGCCGGGAGAGGGACTGGGGGGAGCAGGTCCCGGGTGGGGGGGAAAAAGGAGATGGGGGGGCGGGGAGATGAGAGAAATCCGGGAAGGGGGGGCGGAACCGGCGCCAGTGCCCTGGGGGGGGGGGGGCGGAACCGGAGCCCAGTCCCGGGGCCGGGGCAGAACGAGGTGGCAGAACCGGGGAGCCCCGGGCGGGGCAGACGGGAGCAGCGGGGCCGGGCGGAAGGTGCCGGGAAGGGCCCGGGGGGGCGCCCCGGGGGGGGGCGGACGGCACCTGCGCTCCCGGTTCCACTTGACGAGCGTGTAGTAGCCCAGCAGGAGGCTGCCGACGCCGAGCGCGAAGAGGCTGTAACCTGCGGGGGGGCCGGCGGTGAGCGGCGGCACCGGGGAACCGGCGGGCAGCGGCCCGGGCCCGCCCCGCGGGGCCCCCCCGGCCCCGCTCCCGCCCGCCGCCCACCTGAGACGCCGCGGCGCGGGAGGTGCCGCTTGTAGTCGACGGGCCCGTACCCGCCCGGCGGCGCCATGTCCTGCTTCACCTTCGGCGCCGCCATCCCGGCGGCCGCGCGACGTCACTTCCGCCGCGCTCGCCGGGAAAGCGCCGCGGGGTGGGGGGGGGGCGCCACGTGACAAACCCGCCCCGCCCCGCCGAGCGGCGCCTTAAAAGGGCAACGCGGGCGGCGAGCGCCGGTGGGGCCCACCCGTGCCCGTCCCGGGGCGGGCACCCAAATAACCGCGCGCCAATCAGCGCCCCCAGCCTCCGGCTGTGCTCTGCCCACCCCCCCAGCCCGAAGGTCCCCCCAGCTCCCGGTGGCACCGCAGCCGGCACCCACCAGTCTGTGCCAAGCCCCCCCCAGCCCCGGGGGTCGCAGCTGTGCCCCGCACCGCAGGGCAGGAGGAGGGCGAGGACCCCCGCAGGGCCCCGCACCCCCAGGAGGGTTTTTCCCCGCACCCTCCAGCTCTATAAACCCTCGGAAGCTTCAGATCAAGGTCACTCCTGTCTTAATCCCTAATCGGTGGCCGTAATCCCTCGGTTGCGGCGGGGATTTTATAATCTGGCAGATGGCACGGCCGAAGCTGCCAACCGAGATGCTGGGGGCAGCCCCGGGTGGGGGGAGAGGGCACCCTGGGCAGGGGGGACACTTGGGCCAAGCCTCGCGGGCAGCAGCTCCCGCCTTTCTCCAGCACCGCTTTGCTCCCCGACACCGGCGGGATGGGAGCAGGATCGCTGCCTCCCAGCCCAAATCCTGCAGCTGGGATCACTGGGCTGGGGGGCACAGAGGGGCCCCCAGCTCCCCCTTCCACCCCGGGGGCCAAATTCCTGCGTTTGACTCTGACCGGCTCTGGCGGCGTCGCAGGACCCGAGTCGCAGGGGACGGTGCGGGAGGGGGGTCGGGGTCTTTGGGGCAGGGGGGTTGCACAAATGGGATTATTTCCACAAATGGGATTATTTCCACAAATGGGATTATTTCCACAAATGGGATTATTTCCACAAATGGGACGCATCTCATGAGGTTTCCAGGCACCACCTGAACCCACAAACGCTGATTTACGCTTCTCTAGGACTGTCCCCACAAAACCTCATGGATAAACAGCATTTATCCCTGGGAGGGGATTCCTTGTTCAAATACTCATCATTTAGGCAATTAGGGCTTTTGCCAAGTGATAGCTCCATATTCCCATGGGATGTGCCAGGATGGAGAGGGTTTGGCAGGATCCAGCAGCCCCTCACCCACCTGCTCCCTGCCCCGGATCCATCCCATTCGTTCCAGTCTGGGATGGCCTAAAAATGCATCGAGTGCCTCGTTTTCCATCATTGCCAAAGCCCGGAGAGAGGAGCGGGGGCTTGACCCAAAAAACAGCTTTTTAATATTTTATTTGTGTTTAAAAGGGTTTTTTCTACATCCCTGCCTGGTACGTCCTGAGATGCTGCGGCGGCAACGAGGGGCTCCCTCCTTCGTCCTCCTCCTCCTCCTCCCTCCCGAGGGATTCAGCTGCTGGGGGCATCCTATAATTTCCAGCGGCCGCATTTCCTAATGCAGCCCCTAAACCGGGAATTCTTCAGGGTGGACTGGAGTGGATTTAACCCTTCAGATGCCGGCAGGATCTAAATCAGCGCGACAGAATTACCTCGGTGACTCTTGAGGACTCCGACCCCGTCGTATCCAGGGGAGGTGGGGGGGGGGCACCCGGCTCCGCTCGGGAACAAGGCTTCCCTTGCAGGGAAGGGGCTTCACCCCTCGCTGGAGCCTCCTCCTCCTCCTCCCTCGCTGCTCTGCCCTGCACGCCAACAGCGGGACCTTGCAGGATGCTCCTCCCTTCGCGTTGGCTCTCACAGATCCAAAAGTGGGTTTTACGACGCCAAAACGGGTTATTCCTGCTTTCACCCGGCACCAACCGCTCCTCATCCCCAGCCATTCCAGGCGTTTCCAGCAGGAAGGCTCCCCCGAGCCCAGCCAGGAACCGTCCCTCTGGAACAGCTTCCCGCTGACCGCAGTGCAGAGGACCACGGCTGCGAAGGGCCATCAGAGCTATTCCTGGCAGGATGGTTCCGGGATGCTCGGAGACAATCCGGGGGTTTCCAGCTTTGCCCAGTGACGAGATGTTGGCGCAAGACAGACGGACAAATGCCCGGGGCTCGATCCGCCCCGTGCACGAATCTGGAGTCACCGCTGTGGTCCTGCCCTCGACAGTACAAACGCTGGCGCTGCATGTGGAAACCTGAGCTGAAAAAAAAGAAAATAAATGTATTTTTTTCCCCCTTCCTTCCCACTGGGCTTCGTTCTAGAGCAGGAACCGTGTCCCTTCTTCCCTCTCTCCTCCCAAACAAGTGACTCTGGAGCACGGGCTGTCGGCAAATCCGCATGTTTTTGCAAATCCCCGCGAGTTCAAAGACAACGTGCACAGCGTCGGGGGCTGCCAGTGCCAGGAGAGCCCCGGGCACGACGGGCCGCTGAGCGATGCTCCAGCTGAGCGATGTTCCAGCTGCGTCGGTTTTATCCAGAATCTGGGCCGAAGAGATTTTGGCAACCTCGTTCTTCCGAGTTTGTGATCTGCATCTCCCCTTTCCCCTCCCAGAGGGGAGCGATCCGCCGGCTTCTCGAGTTATCCTGGAGCATTTAAACAAACTTATTGATGCATTCCAGTATTTCAGGAGGAAAATGGAGTTAAATTCCTAGCTTTGGAATTGCAAAGCAACCAGGACCGCAGTTCTCTGGCTCCCAGCCCGCTCATCTTCTCCGGCTTCCTTACTTGGGAGGCTGAGTTTTGATGGCAGGACACGTACAGCAGATATGGGGAAAAAAAAAAAGGTAATGGAGGGACAGAGATTCCCAATTCCAGGGTGAGAAGAAGGGCTGAAGAGGCGTTTGCATCTCCTTCCTGCCCAGAGCGTGCGCCCCGTCTGCATCCAGAGACGGCATCTGCGAGGACGCGTAATCCGTTGGTGGCTTTTAATTTCAGTCCATGAAATTCCACGTAGGACTTTCTGCCTTCTCTTCTCCTCCTTGTCCCGTTCTCCCAGCGGCCTGTTTTGGGGGCAGAAACTCTGTGTGGTCCCCAGAGGGACGGGGTGGATGACATCCACGACCACGTCCTCTCCGCCAGGCGAGGGTGCCGAACGAGCCGTACCTCCGAACAAAACCGAAACACCCGGAATAAGAGGCAGATCCAACAGCTGGTCCGTCTGTTTATTGCCATTCAAATACTAAAAATCCCTCACAATGTAACACAGAGTTTGATTTCAGATTCTTCCGCCACTGACACTACCAGGTTTTAGTGGGAAATTATATTTTTTTTTTTAAATTTTTGTTTTATTATCAAAGATTTAGAGTCACAATAAATGCGAGTGACAAAACCAGACCCTGCGCTGGCGTAACGCTCCTCTGTTACACTCCTTTGTTCGAGGATTAGAAATTCTCTTTTTTCTCATTTAAAAAAAAAGCACAATGCAAGTTAGTTCACTAAATTCAATATTCAGCGTAACTCTGCCTTACTGCAGTTCCTTGAGGTCTTTTTGCATTATATATATATATTTTTTAATACATTTTTTAAAAAAAATGCCTTCTGCACCCCCTCCTTCCAAAAGCATAAGTGACAAATGAGCCAAACGAGGGTTTCTGACGAGCCCTGCCTACGCCTGCTCCCTTCCACAGCCCCAGTCCCCATTTTCCATTCTGAACTGGACTTTGGTCATTTTTTTTTTTTTTCTCCTTAGTAAGCAAAAAAAATGTGACAACTAGGTCTGAGAATTCAGAGGTAAATGAACAGTTCCCTAAAACGAGGATCAAAACATCTATAGAAAACACCCCACAACCCCAAACGACCTCGATTTTAAGATGAATCGGAGTCTTCCTCACTACTACAGCTGGAATGGCATTTACAGGAATCCCCAGAGTACAAAAATTAGCAAAGTCACCCTTTTTCCAGGAACTGGAAAAGCCATCCAAGGTTCAAGCAGACCCCTCGTCGCGTTTCTGAGCAAAGGGCTGCAACCTCGCCAACGCTCAGAAACCGAACGGGTAATAAATTAGGGTGTATATATATATATATAAAAAAAATAAAATCAAATCAATAACAGAACCACACAGCTCCCAAATTGCAACACGGGTTTCAAATGAAAATCCGGGGTTTTATTTCACAAGTTGCTAAAATCTAAGTACAATAGTCGTTCTCATTATTACCGTATTATAAAATCTCGGAGTCGCAACGTCTCGAAGAAAAGGTTATATGGCTTGCGAGAACCAGCGCTGCCCGGCCCTCTCCCCAGGAGAGGGGCACGAAAGCAGCGCCCGGGCGATGTCAAACCAGCTCATGCAGCAGTTGGCAGCGAAGCAGAGGGAGGCTCGGGGCAACGGATGCTCCACCGGAACGGTGCCGGGTTACAGCCAGGCTGTCGAGCAGCACGGTCAGTCTCTGGTTCTGGGGGAGCTGGAAGGAAAAGGGTCTTTTTTTCCAGGAGGGGGCCGAGGAGGTGGCTGTCGGCCAGCCCTGCGGCAGCACCCATAGCCCTTTCGGAGGCGGAAATCCCAGACGCGGCGGCGGCAGAAATGAACCAAAGATTTGTTCCCAATGGCGTGTCTGACCCCCCTCCTCACAATTCCCAAACGATTTAACCTTTAGGGCGTAACGCCCTTACGTGGCTGTTCCATCTAATTGAGCTTTTCTGTTTGTTTGTTGGTTTTTCAGGTGTTTTTTTTAATTCTTTTTTTTTCTGCAAGAAGAGGAACGTACAGACGGGGAGGAGGAGATGTGGAAAGACTGCAGCAAGTGTTGTGACAACTCTCTAAACCTAAGCTGGAACCTTCACCAGCCCAGTTCAACCCTGCTCAACCCAACCTGCAGTTCTGACTACAACGGGAGCAGCAATTCTTCTGGCATTTACCCCACGGGCACCACCTCAACCTTCTCCTGGTGCGTTTAGCTAGAACTCTGCAGAAACACGTGTGCAATAAGTATATCCTCTAAGCCACCTGCAACACTCCAAGAACCACAGACTGAAGCCAGCGTCAAAACTCGGTTGAATCCCAACAGCCTGACACCCGTGTCGTGTTTTCTGCTCACTCAGAAAGCCCTCAAAAGAATTCTGCCCTGACACTTCACGTGTTTGTGGGGGTTTATTCCACGTTAAACCAAACCAGACTGCAGTCTAGCATTGCTGAGGGAGTTTGTAAGATAGTATAGACAGATTCGTTTTTCTTCTCAGTTCCCAATCTTAAAATAAGTCTTCTCAATTATTTTAAGGCTTATTTTAAGTCTCCCCTATCCACTGTGCTGAAATTAGGATTTACAAGCTGCTGTACTGAACTGGTGGTATCCAAAAAAGGTTTTGACATCGCTTTTAAAACAGGCAAGTTTAACAGTTCTGCCCCTCCTTCCATTCCCCTTTTTTTCCAGCCTCAGCGGAAGCTAAAGCTACCCCAACGCTGGAGGGAAATGGTGAAGTTGTCCAGGCTTCCCCAAAAGACATTTGGATTTTAGTTTGAGAAGTTTTGCTTTTTCCTTTTCAAACAAATGCACTCTTCCCGGGGGATGGAGCAGCGCGAGCCATCGCATCGCTGAGGAGATAACGCAGGCGTTTGTCAGGAGAAAGAAAAAAAAAAAACCCCAAAAACCTCCACGCAGGTAAGGAACTGAAACTTTTTCATAATATTTCAAAGTGCAAAAATAAAACGCACTCAATTTCTCTCTCCACATCTCCCAATCCAAAAGACCTTGGAATGAAAAGAAAAATTAAAAACTCAATTCCTCTCATCCCATTTAGCTCTTAATATACATTTGTAAAACAAACCAACAAAAAACTGAAGTCAAATTGAAACTCTAGGGCTTTATACAGCAACAAATACCCTTTTTCAAAACTAGGCTGTCTACACTACGGAACAGCTTTCAAAGTATCTAAATACTGATACTCACACAACAGAAGAGGGGCTAAAATGAACCAGTTTGCTTTCCCACTAGGCAAGTTAGATCCGAGGGGGGACGACCCTATAAGTTACTGGTTTGAAGTTGGATCTAACAGCAACTGCTAAGAAAATAGATTCAGCATAGACCGAGTAGTAACCCCTCCCCCTTTTCTTTTATATATAGATATATAGATATATATATATAATTTTGCAAATAATTCTTATCAGCACTACTTCTAGCACTGATATGCAACGTTAAGTAGTAAGGCATGTATTTCTGCCGCTTGAATTCAACTTGAATTTGGGAGAAGCACAGGGAAGAAGGAGGGAAGATGTCGAGAACTTCAAAAAAAAAAAACCAAACCAAACTGGACCTGATGGATTTGGGTTTAACCTGGGGAATCCCCACAATATATTAACCTGGCCTTAAAGCAGGGTGACCTAAAGCTCTATCAAAGATGATGAAACACTGAAGCGATGGACAGCGGAGCGTGCTTGGTTCGCCTGGAAGAACGGAGCTCCAGAGGGATCAAGGCTGGAGGTCCTGCCCCCGACGTGCCGGCACGGTCCGTGGGCCACCAGGCACGGCGGCTCCTCGGCGGCGTCGGCAGAGCACGGAGCCTCCCGCTCCTCCGCTCCCCCTTTCTGATTGCGTGCAGCTTCTGGAATTCCTTTTTTTTTTTTTTTTTTTTTGAGTAAAATTGCTCAAAACAACAACAACAAAAAACCCTCCAAAAAGAAAATAATCAAAAACAGTTTCACTTTTAAGTCTCTGGGAACACACGAAAGGCCCAACTGCTCTTCGCTGAATTAGAACGACTGAACAAAGGTGTTTTGTCTATTCAGTAAATTAAGATTTTAGACTACCAACAGTTCAAAGTCTATTCAAAACAGAATCCAACAAAAGTGAGAGACTCCTGCACTGGTTCCCACCTACCAGACAAGTTTTGGTGGCAGCCAGTCCCTCAGGAAAAAAAAAACCAAAACCAACAAACAACAAAACAACAAACAAAACGTACTCAACTGGAATTTGAGTTTGCACTTATTTATCATTAGCTCATCAGAAGAAGATTTGGGAACATTATAATCTGTAGACTGCCTTCCTGGCTGGAGGAGGGGCAGGGAAGAAAAGCAAACACGAACTCGGCTCACTAAATGCATCTGCAAGACCGGGTGGAGATTCCTTGAACTGACATCCCCGCTGGATCGCGAGCGAACACCGCGTTCCTGGAGAATGGGTGGTTAGTCATAAAGAAACCGAAGGCAGAGAGTCGCTCAGTCCTCCTTTTGTGCTGGTGACAAAAAAAAAACCTCCAAACTAAAGACATAAAAGCCAAAAAAAAAAAAAAAAATATTAAGAATTCTTCCCCTTCCCTGACAGCCTTCATCATCAGTCAATCATAAGAATCTGAGAACCAAATGAGCTTAAGTCTTTCCCACCCACGTGGTGTCATTTTCTCGTAGCAGGGACAGCAGCACTCGATGGGATGAGGAGTGGTCTTCTTGCATCCTATAAAGCCTGGGGCGTTTCCAGCTGGGATTAAAGCAGATTCCACTGTAATGTGGTATAAAAAGGATGGCAGAAACAGGAAAGTCTTCCTCTCGGGCGTTCCTCTGCATTATTTCCACGTGGCGGACTGTGGGATGGACCGTGGGGGAATCATATCCAGGAGATATTCACGCTGGCGGTCTACTGCTGAAGATGACTTGTGCACAGCTAAACTAGGATTAACAAAAGGTAAAGCCCCACCTGACAAGACATAAAAGAGAAAAGAGAACAAGTGTCACGGCGTGGTACCAACATGATACAAAACAGTGGCAAAAACACACTATTCCCGTTAAATCTGCATGAAAACGGATCAGCTGGGCACTATTGGCCACGAAGGGCAGACACCTTCAGAAGATGAAAGCTCCCAAAATCATCCCAACAAAGAGGAGCAAGATTTTGTACCAGAAATGAAGATTTGAGCAGGCTAGAGCTCTCTGCAATGAAATCACATTTTAAAAGATAAATTAAGCTGTCAGGAATAAAAAAATAATATCAAAAGAAATCCATTCAATACTGGGCAAGAAAGCAGATCACAAAGGAGTTGGTTGCTACACTGTTTCCTTCCTGGAGATCCTAATCATCATTTAAGAAAACAAATGACTCTTCAAGTCAGATTCTTGTGTATAAAAAAAGATTAGATTAGAATTTATAATTTCCATTTGCTCGAAGCAACAGCTTTAGTTATTTCAAATCCTGAGGAACGCTGGGAGTTCCGTTGTATGTTGCTTCCAGCAAGGAGAAAAAACCAGTCAAAGGACTAAACTAAAGTCCCAGAACCGAACGACCAACTCCTGCAGCGTGGTATGGACTCGAGGACGAACAGTCTGACATTACACCTACTTAGTCTATCTACAAGTGTGTAAAGCAGTAGTTTTTATCTGGTAGCACCACCTGATGGCCCCTTCCCATGAGCATAGAATCATAGAATCATAGAATCATAGAATGGTTAGGGCTGGAAGGGACCTTCAAAGGTCATCTAGTCCAACCCCCCTGCAAGGAACAGGGATATCTCCAACTAGATCAGGTTGCTCAGGGCCTCGTCCAACCTGGCCTTGAACGTCTCCAGGGATGGAGCATCCACCACCTCTCTGGGCAACCTGTTCCAGTGTTCTACCACTCTCATAGTAAAAAATTTTTTCCTAACATCCAACCTGAACCTACCTCCCTCTATTTTAAAACCATTACCCCTTGTCCTATCATAACTGGCCCTCCTGAACAGCCTCTCCCCATCTTTCCTGTAGGCCCCCTTGAGGTACTGGAAGACCGCTATAAGGTCACCCCGGAGCCTCCTCTTCTCCAGGCTGAACAGCCCCAACTCTTTCAGCCTGTCTTCATAGGAAAGGTGCTCCAGCCCTCTTATCATCTTCGTGGCCCTCCTCTGGACCCTCTCCAACTGGTCCATGTCCTTCTTATGTTGGGGACTCCAGAACTGGACGCAGTACTCCAAGTGAGGTCTCACGAGGGCAGAGTAGAGGGGGAGAATCACCTCCCTTGACCTGCTGGCCACGCTCCTCTTGATGCAGCATAAATGACACCAGAAGCAAGTGCCAACAAAAATACTACGAGGAAAGCCTCGCCACCATGGGGCTTTCACGCAGGAAGTGCCAGAGAGAAAGCATCCTTACCCAAAGAACTACCATTGTCGGGCAGAGTGCCGCTAGTAAGTACAAAGAAAAGAAACTTGAGAGAAAAATCTACCTGTGTTGATGGGAGTCTTCTTCCAGGCGGCAGCGCTGCCCTTGCTGACAGGTCTCTCAGCATGCTTACCTGGCCTGCTCCCAAGTGCTGCTGCAGACGAGGCATTCTGCAACTTGGGGGACTGGCTAAATGCATGCAGCACGCCTCGCGGAGCCCCAGGACCTCGAGACATCTGGCTAGAAGTCTGGGAAGAGAGCAAATGGTGAGAGCATAGGAGTCTTCTGGCTCTCCAGTACAACAGCCTCGAGGAATCCCTGCTGCCCCTCTCTCCTTTCTTGGCTTCTTCTGCCAAGTCTGGAATGCATTGCTATAGTCTCAGGGCTGAAAACTTCTAAGACATCTCTATGAGGAATTAAGAATCAGGTTTCTACTTCTGAAAGCATCTGTAAGGATGAGGAATTATAACCAACTGCAAAGCAGCACAAAACGTGCTGGGTAAGCATCTCCATACACAGGCAACACTACTTCCCTGTCCTCAATAACCAGCACCTCGATGATTCCAACTCAAAGCAGCACTTTGGCAGCTTCCATCTTTCCTCCCCAGCTGAATGGTGGTTTCATGAGGTGTGTGAGATCCAGCCCCTGTCATGGATGGTTGCTACCATCACCTGAAACCTTCACAAGCAACGTTATGTGTTCCTGGCTCAAGTCAATTTTGTTGTTTTTTTTTTTTCCCCCCATCTTAGGTCAATTTACTTTTGTGTCTTTGGCACTTTTCATGTGGTACATCCTAAAAAAATTCAGGCACAGCTTTTGCAGGACACAAGTTCAACACCCTGGGTAATGACACCACCACTCTCTCCTGTTCTTCAGGTACAGAGAACATAACTTATGCTTCCCCACATGACAAAAGCCTCTTTAACCAGCCCAGTTTTAACCTCACGAACCGTGGAGTTTCCATAAAGCCAAGTTCACCCATCAGTTTCTTGCCTGCACGCCGAGCACCGGCGCTCGGGGCCGCGGAACCCTCGCCCCATCACCACCAAGACCCGGCTGTGGTGCCCGGCGCCGTACCTGCTTGAGCGAGTGGTGCTGCCCGATAGGGTCTGACTTGGTCTGGACGGGAGACGCCGTCTGCTGCAGTATCCTCTGCTCGATCTCCTGCTCCTGCTGCAGAGCTTTCACGAAGGCAGCCTTCAGTCGGTTCGTGTGCTCAGCTTTCAAGGCCTTTTTCTGATTCGATGTCATGCAGGTTTCACACATAATGGTTCCGTTCTTCTCCTCCCTCCAGCGGCAGGTGAAGTCAGTCTTACACTGAGCACACATGTAGGGCTCGCGAGACGATACGGCGACCGAAACTTTACCTGGAGAACACAACCAGCTTAGCCCAGCTCCACCTCTGGCTTCTACGGACGAATAATACTTGAGAAACCTCGAGAATATTCCAGCATAAAACCAAAAAACCACCAAAGCAAACCCTCCACCCTTCACTCCCCTCAGTCTGAAGCCTTTGGCATTACTAATCTTTACAGCCTTCACTTCAGCCAGTGTGTGAGTACGTGTCCAGCAGATACTTCTTTAGATACTGGTTATAGAATTTAGTGGTGATGGACAAACAAGTGGCTGATAGGAAGTCAACAGCTCTGGGGAAAACTGGATGCATTTGAGAGAAGTCTTTACAATCAGTGTCTAGCCTATGAGAAATCATAACCTTTTTTTTTTTTTTTTTAAAGATGTTTTTTAGAATTTTGAATAAACCAGTTTGACAATTCTTACGGGAAGTGAATCCTAGATTTGACAGAGTATGACTATTTAATCCTGTGAAGCCTTAAACTCTTTGCTGCCTGCTACTGAGGTAAAGTCCAGATGGGAGAAGTCTCCTGGCCTTTGAGGAACACTTGTAACCCTATCTCACCTTGAGTTTCCAGCAAATTCTGCACAACTTCTTCCAATCCGACTAAGTAAATAAATTCGTTATTGGCTGCGCTTGGCAGGAAGTTCATCTCTGGAGCAGGTGGCTTGGGAGGAGGGATCTCCAGCAGCGTCTTCTCCAGCTGCTTGCGCAAGGCGAGCTTGGCGGCGGCTTGCCGGCTGGCCGGCGAGTCGTTGGAGTTGACGATGGAAGCGGCGCTGGTGGTGGTGGCGTTGGCCTGAGCGGACGTCACGGTGGTACCTTTGATGGAAGCTGGTGATGCCTGGGAGGAAACAGGACACGGCTGAGCGACACGCGCTCCTCTCCACCGGGAGGGCCCAGAGGGAGGAAGCGGCGCTGGCTCCGACGCTGCGCGGGGCTGGTTGTGCGCGGTGAAGGCTGCTGCTGGGACTGGACTGAACCACTTCCCTCTAAATCCTGTTTCTGCACCGTGACGGAACAGATCACGATACAGATGTTCACTGCAACGCTGCACCCATCACCTAATACTGATCCTTCTACAGAACTTTTCTTTACTGATCATTTTTATAAGGCAGTTTTAGAAATTCTAAAGGAAAAGACCACAAAGGAGTCCTTTTCCTTATGATTTTGTCAAAGCACTGACTTCAAATTGTTCCCTTTATCTGCACCACTCGTATGACAATATCCGTGCGAGATGTTAAGTTGCTGCTTCAGTATCTCTCGCTGTTTCAAACAGGAGCACTGGCCCGTTTTATCTCTGTTTACCAGAACACTCATTTTCACTTCTTAAGGAAGAGGAAAAAAAAAAAAAAAAAGAAATATTCTAATGGACGGCTTCTTATCGACACCAAAAGTGAAATGAACGCAACGTGCAGTTCACTGAAATATTTATTTCCTTCCAATATTCCGTAATTCTTCATTCCTATGTAGAGGAGGTGAATGGGAACAGAGGAAGGGACTGCAGGGGAAGAACAAGGAGCAGCCGAAAGCAACTGCACCAGTTAGAGGACAGCAGCCCACCCCAATGAGATTCAGTAACCAGACAACCAGTAATTACAACCGTTCACCCCTGTTTTTCCAAGATGAACGTTGCACTTGGCACGAAACACCTTCTGGAACTCACCTGCGGGATGTTGACAAGCAGGCTGGTGTTGGGGACGTTGGCGACGCGGATCAGGCCCTGCTGGATAATTCGCTGTCCCTGAATTTGTACGCTGGGGACCGATGCCCGCGGTGCCAGCAGCAGCGGAGGCGGCCCCGTGCTGGAGTGCTGTCGGATGTTGTGGATTTGCTGGGAAGACACAGAAATGGGCTGATGCAATGGTGCCATGAACGATGGGGAGGGACAGATAGCGGGAAGTCAGCGGTGGGAGTCGGATGGGGTGACACGAGACAGTGGAAATGAGGCAAGGCAGGGAACGCAAAGAAAGTGTGATAATTAACATAATTAACATCTGTGATGTTTTTTCCCTTTCCCTCTGTCCAAATGAAACAAGTGGAACGTAACGCGAAGAGAGATGCTTGTATGTGAGGCCATCGCGTTACGGCCAAAACAGCTGTGCCAAAAATCCGAGTTTCCCAGTCAAATTTCTTTCAAAATGTAGAGCTGTTAAGCCTGTCTCGTTTTAAAGGCATTAGGAAAGCTCTTGCTCAGAATGAGGTTTTCTCCATAATCAGAACAGAAAGAAAATGGAATATCCAATCTCTGCCTTCCTCCTTAATGCTGCCTATCCAACAGATAAACGCAGACCTTTCATGGCAAAATAAATCCCCACTTAACAGGGAAATATTTTTTTCCCAGTAGCCCACGGAAGTCAATTTTAGGAGACCATATCAAACGGAACATTGCTTCCCTACTCCTTTAGTGACACCACTGTTTGCTGTTACAGGTGACAAAGACTCCGCAAAGCAGCACTTTCAGACTCCCAGTTGACTATCTCATTTCGGCAGCTCTTAGTCAATCACCAGACAGATACAATGAGGGGGGAAAAAAAAAAAAAAAAGTGAGTTTTACCATTTGAAAAGGTGAAATTGATATGACAGAAAGAATAATGAGGGGTAAAAATGGAAGAAGGAGGGATTGTGGTTTGTTTCCTCTGCTGCCGCTCTCCTAAAAAGCGGGTGAAGCTGGGAGCCTGTAAATTAACTTTCGTAACAAGGGCAAACAAACTGCTTTGGTGCAGCTACGGGAAGCAGCTCTGCAGGTAAGAGCATCGTGCATCACCACGGGATCTTCTTACGCTTCCCTGGAAGCGCTGTGGGACAGCACAACATGCAAAACTGGAATGACGCAGGGTCAATACACCTAGCCATATCCAGAAATTCCAGCAAGAACTTCACAGGTTCCCTCCCCACGAGCAGAAAGATGACTAAGAAAACAGCTAAGATGCAGTAAGGAGAACCAGAGCGGCTCTACCGCACGGTAAGCACTTACCTGTGCTCCTCTGACAAGAGGTGGCATTACTATCTGCGTGTTTTGCTGAGTTCCTAATTTTGAAGATGTCTGCTGCCCTCCACGGACCAAGGGAGGGGGAATAACAGTGCCTGGTATACGTGTAGAAGAGGTCTGCAAAACAGAAAGTAGTTTACTCGCAGGGTTTTGTTCGGGTATATTGATGTGCACACGCTCTGGTCTGCTGCTCGGCGTGCCGACAACGCGGTGTCCGAGACGCCGCGCAGCGCAGGCACGCGTAAAGACGCGACGGCAGGCTGGCTACGCGCTCGGGGACTGTTCTCTCTCATCCTGCACGGAATTCAAAAGGTAAGGAGCGATCCTGAGCAACGTTTTCATCCGCCCTCCCACCTGCTGAAGAGCTGCTGTGCCGAGACGCGCCGGCCACACGCCATAACCCGCGGCCGGGAGCAGCGGCACGCGAGAGCCGCTCTCCGCGCCGGCTGACGCGACGGATGCGCTGTCTCGAGCCCACGGAATGACTGCAGGACAAGGTGATGGCTGGGCTGGCTTTGGTGCAGTTAGAGTGCAAAAAAAAAGGGGAAAAAAAAGTGTTTGTTGGAGGGGGAGTCAGAGAATGGGGAGATATGAACTGCTGTCTTCAAGGAGAAGTGCGGGGCGGACAAGTTGGAGATGCAGGAACGTTGGGAGGTGAGCAGACCGGGCATGTGTGTGTGAGAGAAGGAAAAAAAAAAGACAGGAAAAGGGGAAAGCTTTAGAAAAAATGAAAAATAAAAGAAGTCAGGCTAAAGACATTTGAAAAATTGCCGCCCATGCTTTTTGGGCTGCAGACTGCATTAAATCCTCAACATTTCTCCTGATGCTATAAAAGGTGGGATGGTTTCACGCACCACTTACATTCCTGCAGACCACTAACGCTACGGAACCGACCCCCAGAAGCACTCAGAAACCAAGGAAGACCAAATGGTGACTCCACTCCTACCCACAGGAATTAGTAGAGTTTTTACAGTCAAGCAAAAGCAGATGGAGGTCAGGTTAACCGGCCCCAACCCCGCAGATTAGACAGAATCACTCCAATCCTGGATTCTCAGCTCCCAGCTCTCTGCTCTGGCCAACCGAAGTCTCGTTGTCTGTTCGCTGAAGATTGAACTCGTGGCCCAGTTCCTCTGAAAGTGCTGTCTTCAGTGAAGGCAACTTGCCTCGAGGAAGAGATTACTCCAACTGACAGATTGCTCTAGGTTTTGTGAACGTTTCCTAAACGGATAGCAAATTTACCCCTTCCCTGGAGTATGGCATTCGGGGGGATTTTGAAACAAAGAGTTGCTGTTTTCCAAGTGAAAGCGTTTTGTGCTGAAGCAGTTTTGAAATTAGTTTTGAATCAGCCCAAGGTAGATAACCAGAAATGTTTTAAATCCAGAAGTGCGACAAGATGCTAGACTCGAGAGAAAGATTAGGTTGACAGATGTCAATTGCCTCTGCTTGCTTTTTTTTTTTTTCTTCCCCAAGGCTTTCCAACATTCCATTTAATTTAGCCTCAACCAAGATTGTTCCTACCACCATGTGCCACTCAGCCACCGGGCCAGGAGAGAAAATCGTTATGATTCACTCGGCTCTTATGGTTAATCATGCCGAGGGCACAGGTAAGTCCCATGAGGGCATGGCAACAGGCTGCCACAACATTTCTGTGACATCTCTCCATGGCATCCTCTTTGCCAAAGGTCGTTAGGACTGGTACGGATGTATTTTATCAGGAGAGTGGATCAGGGTGGGCAGTCGCTGAGAAACAAGCTTATGAGAGCTACCTCCGTGTGACATCCTGCTTTCATCTCCCACCCCAAGCGTTCTTAAAAAGCTTACAGCGGGGTTTCGGGAGTTAAAAAAATATAAATAATAAATTCCACCTGGCTCCAAGCCATTAACGTGATGGGACTGGTCTTTCCTGTACCGTGCACCTCCTCCTCTGCTCCGTGCCCTAAGCCTGGCAGCCTGGCCCACCCCACTGACCTGGAGGGACGGCTTGCCAGCAGGAACGCTCTGCGGTCCCCGCACCAAGGGCGGAGGGGTGGCCACAGCACTCCCAGAGGAACCAGCAGGCTGGAAGAGGAAAAACCAGAAAGAAAGCAGACGAGTGTAAGGGTGTAAAGCAGAATTACAGAAGCTCAGGGAACAAAAGCGTTTACCTCCTTGCGCCTCAGTAAGAGAATCTTCAAAGACTGTGGTTTTCCCCCTCCCCCATCCCTCTCTTCCTCCAAGCATCTCAACATGCGTATTTAAACGGAGAAATTATTAGGTAAGTATAGATAAGATTAAACCAGGAAAATAAGAGTCTATACACCAAAACCAGAGCAACGTGGAAATCTCTTTCAGCAGCCTCAGCTTAGAGCCCCCTTCAGTCTTATCCGCCGTTACTACCAGCCTCAACTAATCAGCACCGAGCATAATGCAAAGTGAAAAAAAGTTTAGGAAAAAGAGTTCAGCTGTTGAGAAGTTCAGGCTATGCCATTTCACCCGAGTTAGTTCAAACATCCAGAGCTCAATGCTCGGCAGCGAGTTGAGCGATGCGGGTACTTGTATTATTTAATCCCATCTACTGAAGCCCTCGGAAGTCTGGGAGAAAGATGCCAGTAAACCAACCAAAACCAGCCAAGAGAGCTGTGCTAACATCCATCAGCACCGTGAAGTGCCCTTAAACCCACACATCATCCCATCCCAAAACCCACCCAGTTGGCACCGCGCGCTGTAATTGGTACAGACACTGGAAATTTAGCCAGTGCCTCGACGGCACTGGGCATGGGGCGTTCGCACCCCCCCTCGCCTCCCACCCTCCTCTGCTCTTCTCCTGCCACCCTCCACCTCCGCCCCTCGGTGCCCGCAGGAACGGCACACGTAGCGAGCGGAGCGGGCAAGCGCTCTGACAAAAAGGTAGACTTTTTTTTTCTGGGTTAAAGTTTCTGATTAAAACAGTTCTCCTCCCAGCACTCCGGAAATCGTGCGTGGTTGTGTGAGCCCGAGAGGTGGGCAGAAAAGAGGAGGAAGGGAAGGGAGTGCAGAGCGGGAGGGCCGAACCGCTCCTTCCAAGGACTGCCTGGATTTTCCCCTGGATGATGGGAAGCGCGCAGTGAACCGCAGACTGGCTTCCCCTGGGTCAGCCCCCAGAGCCTGGGGCTCAAACACCGCAGCTCCACCAGTCAGCACCTTGGTCACGTGCAAGCATCTCCTCCAAAAGTATCTCAGCAATATCTACGTGGCACTGAGGACCAGACAGAAGTGTTTACTAATTGCAAGTGTATTACGTTCATAAATGCATCTGAGTTTTAATTAAAAGGTCTTCGGCTTTTGAATACAGTTGACAGGATAAACTGCCTTGTTTGGTCTTAGCAAAGACCAAAAAAACGGAATTCCACAAAAAGGAGCCGCTAACGGGATAAGCCACTACAAACTTCACAAAGATTTTATGAAAAGTGAGATATGCCTTATTTGCGGGCTACCTTACGTTCCACAGGTCATGGCAACCACTGCAGTTATTCGGATTTTTTCCCTTCCATTTCAAAAGATGAGATGTTAAGTATCTGCAGGAAAATAAATACCTTCTGAGTAGTGGTCTCCTTCTGGATTTGACTTTGCCGTAACTTTTTCAGTAAAACAAGTTTTGCTTCTTCTAACCGTAACTCTTCTTTTAGTTGTTTTATCATTCTCTCCCGTTCCTCCGGACTGCTTTTCTGCAGGGTCAGGTAAGGCAAGAGAGGGTGGGAAAACAGGGAGAGGGAAGAGACAGATACGTAACAAGTTACAACAAGAACTTACAGCGTTGTAATTGTCATGTAGGTCTTGGTATCACTGACACGCCTGCAATATACGGACACAAACTGAGTATGGAGAAAGAACTCGATGAAAAAGAAAAAGTTTTTACTTGTTTTGCTAGGGAAAATATCTCCAAGTCAAATGAAGAGTCAGGCAACAAATCTGTGTCATGCCATGCCGAATAAGGGACATTGCATCCACTAAAAAGCCAGTTCTGGGAAAGATGCACTTTTTATGCACATAAAAATCAAGAAGGTCAGAGTCTGAAAAAAAAAAAAAAATAAAAGAGGACAGCAGCTTTTAACAGCTTCGACATTCCTCGCTTGCGAATCCATCTTCATGAAAGCACGTCTCCACCCGACCCTGCGACCGAAGGAGCCCCCTGGGCACAAGCAGCGTGTTTTCTCCTTTCGGGACGGCACGACTTCACGCGCGTGAAGACGAGCCCACTCACCATGAGCGCCTCCGTGTTGGTCTCTTTCAAGGCTATTTTTGTCAAACCATTCATCCTGGGGCTGGAGGGCTCGTTGTCGGATAACACTATAACGTCCGGCGAGGGGACTCTCTTTTCTCTCTTGACTTCACTGCGAATCAGAAGGAAAACACAGAGAAGGAGTTAACAAAAAGCAAACAACTACTTCACGCTGCAAAGCAACGTTATTTACAACCTTCTGCTAGATGAATCCCACATCTCCCAAGTTCTGAACCAACCCGAGATGGCCCAGCTCAATCCATTTCTGCGCTCCCTGTGGATATTAAGCCTCCCAGGACAGAAGCATGCCAGGAGATAAGCTGCAGCCACAACACATCACAATGGTGAATTCCTTCAATTAGAAGCCTTTCCATCAGCCGCTGCTCCCCCCTTAGAAGACACGGAGGGTCTCCAGGGCTCTGTTTGCACCACGGGAAGGCCACATCCCGCCCCTAATCCTGGGACAAACAGGTCACTTGCTGCTTCTCCTTAGCGTGCTGAAAGGCAAAAATCATATCCCGCTTTTCCTTTTCCTTCCCTAATGCAAATATTTGTGAGTGGTGACTTTTTCCCACCCGAGTCACTGAATCCCAAGGAAACCCACTCACTTACCCACATTTACGTACTTTATGGCATTATTTTCTTCTTACACCAACACTACTAAATAGCAGGAAAGAATCAACAGGTGAATCCTGTAACGGCCTCAACACAGACAGGCACATCCACACAACTTCACCGAAAACCACTGGAACACGTCCAGACTTACACTGATTTTAACTCTTTATTTAGTTTTGACGATCACTCTGAGGGTGCTCAGGCACTGGATCAGGCTGCCCAGAGAAGCTGTGGCTGCCCCATCCCTGGAAGTGTTCAAGGCCAGGCTGGATGAGGCTTTGGGCAACCTGGTGTAGTGGAGGGTGTCCCTGCCCATGGCAGGGGGGTTGGAACTGGATGATCTTTGAGGTCCCTTCCAACCCTAGCCATTCTATGATCAGTGATGGCTGCACATTCCACCTGAATTCCCGACACAAATCACCTCTCGGCTCCATCACCTACGATTATCACACGAGAAGAGAATTTTAGCTATTTGAACCAAAAGGGATGGAGATGACGGGATGTGACAAGACGCCATCAGCTGCTCCTCTGCTGCAGGTCACCGTTCCCTGGGCAGTTCTGCTGGAAACAATCAGATCACCTTTGGGTCCAGGATTTGGGATTTCAAACTCCAAAGCTTGAGTATTTCAGAGCAAGGTTTGCAGCAGGTGACTGCTGAGAGGTTTAGCAGGGGCTGCGCGGGGTCGGGACAGCAAAGTCTCCTGCACTGCCCAGGAAATGACAGCCCTTGAGAAGGGGCCAACAGGAAGAATTTTAGGAGAACGTAACACAAGTAGGTGTTTTTCTTTTTCTTTTAACCCAAAGCCAGATGCAGGAGCAATGAGTTCAGAGTGGGAACCTTCTGGCTCACAGTTATGCATTAAACAAAACCCATAAAGAATCTGTGCCAAGCACGATGAAGCAGATACACAAGTGTGGCTTGGACTGTCCACGAACAAGAGATGTGGCACATGAGCCTTGTTCTTTAAAACATCAGGCAATTACTTCCTAGACTAAACAACAATTTCTAGACTTAACTGATATACCACGTTTCTTAGCAATTCCACGATTAACGGAAATCAGTCCTTATCATCTTATTTAGTGGTGCAAAGGACATTCACACCGAGTAGCAGCACTGACAGCTGCGTACCCCGATGGTCTTTTTGTGAAACACATCCCTCCAGTGAACACTCAGGGCAGGTCAAACGGTATTTCGGATACTGGAAAACCAGCCTCGAATACTGCAAAAGACAGCTTTTAAAATACAATTTCCATGTTAGTGGGAAAAATACAGAAAAAAGCAGAGGAGTGTCCCCTAGAGGGCACAGCCGGCCCGGGAACCACGGCCACCGAGCTCAGGGGGTTTTCCAAAGTCACAGGTGAAGCATTTCCAGCTTCTCCCCGTGTCCCAGCACACCGAACTGGCTCAGGTCACTCTCAGCAGGGAAGCAACTGGGTCGGGCCAAACTCTCACTGGCTGCGTAAACTTCTCCCGGCAGTGGTGGAGAGCAGGAGCGCAGGGAACGTGCCGAGTTGAGCTCGTTGGTGCTGAGCCCTTTTCCAATGACAGCCGGAGCGGCTCCGCGTGAAGCACCGAGTCAGGCGCTCGCCGTCCTCCCCAGATTTAAGGTTAAATCCCTCAGGAAACGTTACGGAAAGCTACAAGAGCTGAGACTCACGCCAACGTAGGGATTTGAGGGTTTCCAACCTGAACCAGCCCGTTCCCAAAAAATAAAGAGCTCTCCTCTCCAGCTCCACCCTGGGAGCAGCCCACGCGGCCGCGGGGAGGGACGCCGCAGGGCTACGGGGCCAACGCGTCGGGACCCGAACGCGCCCACGGATACGGGGTGACGTGAAGGATTTTATTCGGCTACGGACGACTCCGCCACCGGCGACGCTTCGCGGCTCCGAGAGCCACGCTCCGGGGGGGATCTCGGCGGGACCCGGGAGCTGCCGCCGCCGCGCTCCGGCCGGCTCTTCTCCGGCATCCGAACCCGCTTCGGATGGCGGCACCGGGGGGCTCTGCCCTCCCGCGCTGAGCGGGGCCACCGCCAGGTCACGTGACATGCCAGGCACGTGACCCTCCGTGGTGGAAACCATGGCAACGGCCGGTCCCAGCCGGTGCTGCCCGGCCGTCATTTTGCGAGGTGAGGTCAGGCCCAGGTGCCGGCAGAGAAGATGGAGCGGCCGTGCCCGGGGGTCCCTGCTGCCCCCACCCAGGGCCGCTCGGCCTTTGGTGAGAAAACACGTGAGAAACGGAAAAAATCCCGCCCGGGGCAGCGCCCCGAGAGCACCGGCTGCGTCGTGGAGTCCTCCCGGTTTGGTTTCCGGGCCGGACAGCGATGTCTGCCGGAGCCCGGAGCCTTCCTGGGACATGACGAGGGGGGAAACCTTCATCCCAAGGAGTTCAACGGCACGTGCCGGTAACGGCACGACCACGCGCCATCGACAGAAGCGCGCGCTCGTCAGCGACCTGAGTATCTCGGAAAAACACAGCGGGGTTTAGGAGGAGGAGGAGGAGGAAGATGGGACCCAACGCCTCCCGTCAGCCCGCAGAGCGCGGCCGGGGCACCGGGAGCCGGGATGGAGGTCGGTCCAAGCCGTGACACTGTACGCACCTTCCCGAGACGGACCTGCAGCACCTCCGTACGGAGCTGCCGCAGCCGGGATCGGGGGTCCCCTCTGCTGGGTGCCCCCCGTTATCTCCCTGCGCTTGGAAGGGAGTGACGCTGAAGTGCCTACACAAGATACCACTGCTTCGCAGGAAAAACCCACCAAAACCTGCCAAAACCCAGGTAGGTTTGGACGTAGGACCACGACACGAAGTCTGGAACTCGGAAATAAAAGTTTGCCCCAAAAAGCTCTGCAATCAAACCTCATCCTGCGCTCCCGCTGCGACGGAGGAGGAGGCAGGACCAGGACCACCTGCCACGAGCCTGATGGTGCTTCGCCAAAGGGTTTCCCCGAACCCACACGATTTCTGTTTTGCAAGATACGTCATGATGTTCCTGACAGCTCCATTATACGACACTGGCCTAATAAAAGCTGCATTAGAACCCACTACATTCAGGGTTTAAAAATCATGGTTCCACAAAAGAATTGAATAGATCTATTCCGGACCATCCACCTACACCAACTTTGATTCTGTCATGAGACCTCGCAGAGGAAAGTCCTTCTTGAAAAGGGGAGATATTAAGTATTTTTTAAAGCAACACGTATTGACCGCAGCGACAAAAGTCGACTCATGTTCGGCGTTACAGGATTTACATCCTCAGCAGCGCGACCAACAGCGTAGCAGACGAGCTGGCACAAGACTGAACTCCAGAAATGTAGACCAGGATTCTGCAAAACAATCTTCCTTCAAAAAGGAGCCCTGCTTTGCTCTTTTGTTAGCCTGTGTGTAAAGCAAAAAATTCAAAGCAGATGTTTCAAAATGAGAGAGACAATGGGAACATCATCACTTTCAGAAAAATACTGCCACCAGCAGTTAATAATTTGGGATAACTGCCCTGATACGGTGACCTTCATCCTCTGAAGCCATCAGGCATATCCTTTAGCTAAATAAAGACATAGTTCTATTATTCTCCCTTCAGCTTTCGTAAGTGTTGCCGTCTCAACCATTTGGACTCTACGCTAGAAGATGAAAGCGGAGTCACTGCCCAGTTCTGTGCACCCTTTTGAGCAGTCCCAGCCATAAAACACAATTTACCAGAGACCTTGCAGAAAGTTCGTGCGAGGAATCAAACGCAGACCTCCTAAGTCGCTACGTACCCTAAAAAAGCAGCCACGCTTCCTCCAGTGTCCTCTGCTAAAGCCTCAGAGCAGGAGGACAGATGCATCACACCGTTCACGCGTTTTTCTCAGTGTCTCGGAGCATCCTGTCGCAACTCAGAGCCCAACAACTATTCCAGAAAAAAAAAAAAAAAAACAATCCAAACCAAAAAGCCAGTTTTCTATACAGGACAATGCATTTATTAGAGGGTCAGGTGGCCAAACCCAGCCTTGAAGGTCTGCTTCTACTTAGCTGGGCCAGAGGAAGATTAAATTTTTGCCTTGAAGATGATACATCTGAGGTCTACGGTATCTTGAGGTGGACTCAACTCTTCTAACAGACCCACCTTCCTGCGAGACAGAAGTTTCAATGAAGTATGACCGAGGAAGACAAAGTTTAAACTTAACACTGGCAAGAGGAAAAGAGACACCCAGGAGCTACTGGCTCTGGCAGAAGGTTTAATTGCAGAGGACTCGCGCTGCAGCTCACAGAGAGCTTCACGACGTTAATGAAAGAGCTGCCGTATTGCAACAAGCAATCCTGGGGTTTGCTCACACTGCTCCAGAGGCATTGCACAAAAAATAAGCTGCCTTTTACACACCAGTTCTCATCCGTGCTCTAAAATGCCCTTTCGATCCCTCTTGGAAAAAAAAAAAAAAAGAAAAAAATTAAAATCAATGCGATGCTCACTTGGTTAAAGTTACCGAATTGCTGACCCGAAACATGGAAGCCCCATCCTGCGGTATCCCAACAGATCCTGCCCATCCCGAAGGAAACATCACCACTGTGATTCAGACTAAAGCTTAATCTGCATTAGCAAATATGCAACAGTTTTGCCTCAATCCATTCAACAATCTCTCGCATGCTCTCATCCAAAAATATTTGGCACGGAGGGAAGACAAACAAGGAAAGAAAAAGCAATGCGGTGGGGATTTTTCTTTTTTTTCCTGGAGATGTTTTATCTGCACAAATCAAAGAAGCTGCGATGGATCGAGCGACTGCGGTGCGTAACTGGAGCAAAACAAACTTCACCCCTTCCTCGGAAACTTTAACCCAACTACGTCTGCATTTAAAACACAACATTGAAATTCCCCAAGAAACTTTGGCATCAATTTTGTCACGATACCCTTTAGTACAGACGACGTACACAAGCTGAAAAGGAGGTGTAAAGCATGGGGCTGCGCTGGATTTCCCAGCTCACTAATGGGAAGAGAGAACGCTGTTCCCAGTAAATTCCAGTAAAGCAGAGACTTTGGTCAGCCAACACAGGCTGCATCCTGATGTGCTTAAGAACATGTTTGAATTTCTGAGTCAAACCTGTTCATTTAGGAAGTTTAAGGTGATTTGCCTGGATTAAAACAAAACAAAAAAACCCCAAACCAACCCCAAATCCTTCAAAGCACCAAAATCGAGCATCCAAACCCTAACACAAAAATTCAGAGCACAGCCACTAGGCCAACTGTCACACAATTCCAGAACAATTTCTGTGAGATGTTATTTTTAATGATCCCGTGTAACAAAAGGAGAACACGGTTATTCTGAGGTTCCAGAGCAACACAACATTTGTCAAGCGCACAAATCACAACCAGCAAGAGCTAAAATCAAAGGAACTAAAGAGTTCTGACAGATTATTTCCCCAAGAGCACTAAATTCAGGGATGCTACAAACTCCACTCTCATCCTTCCTGGCAGTTTTTGTTCCAGGAGTGGCGCAGCGTTAAGGCAGGCCAGCCCACGTGCCAGAGCTGCGGGTGGATTCGATAGCACACAGCAGGAGACAATAGATGGGCGCAAGCAATTTTTGTGGAAAATAAACCAAACGGATCAAATGCAGATTTTTTTTGGCTTATCCAGACTTGTACTTCAATTGGACAGAAAATCCAGACTCTGTAGCTTAATGCAAGAAGATGACACGGTACACATAGTGACTTGGAATGTGGTTTTTTTTGTTTGGTGTTTTTTTTTGTTGGTTTGTTTGTTTTAAAGAAGCCCCTCAACTGATACAAAACCTGTAAGTTTCCGTTTATCAGCCAGCCTTAACCTGTTTTTGATCAAGCCACAATTAATATGGATAAGACAGTTAATATGCTAATCTACCACTCTTGGCAAATAGAGAAAATCCAGGAAAAACTGCAAGATGTTCAACTGCCTAAAGCGTTCCAGTCTGCTTTACAGAGCACACGTTCATCCCCAGAGTGCTGACAAGACAGAGCAAGAACTGGGGATGGATGGACGGACGGACAGAAACCAACTCTTGTACCCTTGCCTGTAAATAGCCCCCACCTCCATTTGTGAGCAACTTTTTCCTACAATGGGGATAAGAGTACGCTGCTCCTGAAGGATCTTGATGCTTTTGCTCCAGAAGAGAAGGCAATTTGCCCTCGCAGCCCTGTCTGAGCACAGCAGCTCCTGTCCAGATAGCCAGCTCCACGGCTGGGTCCAGACAGATCACTCGTGGTCTCTGCCAGACCTTCCTGTGAGTACACCAGAAGTCACGAGCTTAACCAGTACTGTGACGAGTTCTAGTATGGCTCAGAGAAAAACAGAAAAAAAAATAAATCATCCAATTTAGAAAATAGTCAGAATGTGTAAAATCGATGCAGGGAGCTGAATCTGGAGTACAATAAATGCAACGCGGTGCAACAGGCTGCACGATCCAAGAACAGCTCCAGGAGAAAGCCTCAGCTGGAAGCAACTGATGCTCAACGCAGGGCAAACGTGGCAGGAAAGTCGTGTATTTAAGGGGGAGGAAAGCACAGGGGGGAGATGAACAGGGGGAAGGGAAAACAGGGCTTGAAAGCTCGACAAGACTTCAGGATTCCACCAGGTTTAACAAACCAGCACCTGTACTGATGTAAATCAGTGTACTCACAAGCAAAGCGATTTACACGACACTATTTTACCATCCCACCACAGACCAGACCCGTCCTTATCAAGGGGGGAGGACTCTCCTGGCCCCCATTCCTTCTCCCCAGCAGGTCCTGCAGGATAAGGCCACGCCAGCGCAGCGAGCTCCCTGCGCTGCAAAACGCCGTGCAGAGGAGCAAGATTTTGGTTTGGCCTTGTGTGACCTCCCAAGGACTTCCACCACTACAGACCTTCTTCTGTTTCTTCTGGAATCAGTAAAATGCGCGCTCATACCAGGCACTATTTTTAAATTTAACTTTGAGGTTTAAAAAAAAAAAAAAAAAAAAATTAAAAAGAAATATATTTTTAAGTTTAACGCAGAGATATTGCCAGGCTTTGTATTTCAAATCTTGAAGATCAACTGATTTCAGAAAGATAATCTGTTCAGTCAGCTTTATGTCAGCTAAACTGTGATTATTGCTGGGTCACCTTTTCCAAGGAAAACATTATGTTTTCAGTTGTGAAAGAGTTAAGGAAGTTTAAAAGCCAGGACGCCACACCTCACTAGGCATGAGTTTTACCCAAGAAGTCCGTAGCAGTCCAGTCATTTCAAGCAACAGCTCTTTTTTCATCTCCCCAGAAAATCAGCTCAACTGCTTTAAAGACACAGGTCTTACGAAAGCTATGAGCTGCATTCCTCTAAAGATCAAAGGTTTGGAAAGGTAAGTCCCACACTTGGGGGGGAAAAAAAAAATCCTTATGAAATTAAGATCCACCTTCCCTACCACTGCCAAGCGTGTTCTTACATATGCAAGAGATCAGAGTCTGGATCCAGAGACAAGCTCCTCTGTATCGCAGGCATCTGCAGGCTGGGATCGCCTTCTCTCGGAGGTATTTGCATCCTGAGGCGGGTCGGCTGCTCAGCACCACGTCTCTGCTCCGGGAGCGGAGCCCCGCACCACCCTGGGAAGCTGCTGCCTTACTTCCAGAATCAATTCGGGCTCATTCTTTGGCCTTTGAGATGACCTAGGGTTCAATTCCTCCCGATTAAGAATTTTATACAAAGGTGTTCCAACTTGCAAACAGTATCTAAAGAGCTTATCCAAAGCCTCGTGAAATTCCTAATTATATTTATTACGATTAACTTCAGCAGGCTGAGGATCAGGCTGCCTCCTCAGGCAAGCAGAGTTTTTATATGGGGAAGCCTCTTCTCCCTCCTTGCAGAAACCGAAGGCAACAACATCCTATTGCCGCCCGAAATAAGAACGTTGCATGGAGAGAGGACGTCCTCCCATCCCATCCCATCCCATCCCATCCCATCCCATCCCATCCCATCCCATCCCATCCCATCCCATCCCATCCCATCCCATCCCATCCCATCCCATCCCATCCCATCCCATCCCATCCCATCCCAATCGGCATTTCTGTTCCAGACGCTCTCTGGGAAGTTGAGCCCCTTGTTCATCGTCCTGTTTGCGCGTCTTGCGACAGAGACGGACACCGACCGGGCAGAAACACTGGCACACGTTTCAAAAACATAAACTCACAAAAAGCACATGTGTGTGGGGGCAGGTAACGCACCGAAAGAGCTCCAATACCTCACTGTAATTTATTCAGTTTTTGGTATGAGCAATCTTTCCAGCTATTCTCCAAAAAAAGAACACGCACACCTGTGTTAATGAGCAGGTAGCGATTACGCCAAAAGACACCTCCAGAGATTTACTCCTCGTCAGCACAACACAGCTGCTTGACACGGGAATCATCCATCACCCCAGTTAACCACTTCCGTGCGAGACACAAGCACGTCCTAAACATCAAACTGAGCAACTTGTGTGACTGCCCCTTTGGCAGAAGGTTTATGGAGAAAGCTGGAAACTATCGCCCTGCCTCAATCCCGCTGATGGAAGAGGTCTTGTTCTTCATGTACTGAAGCAGCATCTGCCTAAAATAATCAGGCTCTTGCAATTTCTTTTAGAAAAGCATAAAAAGTTGGGAAGAGTTTATAGATGAATTGCCATTAAACATCAGGTATCAATTTTCCTAGTAGCACCCATAAGTGCCCCTCCTCCCAATAATTCCTGCACAGTCGATAAGGATCTTGTGTTTTCCATTTCACATCTCGAATCTGCTCTGCTGTACCACCCACATCCCAGCGAACGCAGACTCGTCACTCCCAGAACTGTTCAGGCCACTTTGCACAGACAGGTGGGTCTCAGGTGCTACCGCCCCAACATTGGCCGGTGTCAGAACCAGGAATAAAGGAGAATTCTGGACTTCCTGCTCAATACATCGGATCTTACTGCTCTATAAAGAAGAAAGGAAGACTCTGAAGGGCCAACCTCAGGGCCACCTCAGAGTTTTCCAAAACCTCAGAGTTTTTGACAAATCTTCGACCCTGGTACAGCCAGAATCTGGGTTAGAAATACGGTGGAAGATTTGGAATCTGGCTTTGAAGTGATGCCCATAAACCTGTGCGTCAGAACCACCCGACTCATTTGTGCATCTCAAACACAAGTCAGGAGAAAAGCTTTACATTTTGTAACAATATCATTCTCCAAAGTGATAGAGAACTTTGAATTCATGCGTTCAGATGCCAAAATTCAGACACCTTCAGGAGGTTGGACTTTCAAAAAAGTATTATGAACTTGTCCTACAGAGAGCTGCCGCAGACAGGTGCTGCCTTTTCAGAACACTTCTAGTGTGCAAATCCTGAAGTTACTCAAAAGAGAAAAGTCAGGCTTATCCACACATACTGCTCTGTCAGGAAGAATCAAGTTGCAATTAAACTTCCTCTGTTTAGACAATTAGAATCTATTATTTTTCCTGTATCGCAGCTCAATTAAAAAAAAAAAAACCCAAACCACTCTTCCGCACATAAATCTCAATCAGTAGCTCGCAGCGCATCCTCTTTGTAACTTGCACGTTTCTCTTTACTCAGCTGCTCATCACAGCTGCCAAAGCTCGTGGAAGGAAAATCCAGGACGGGATTTATACAGAAGGAGCTGTTGAACTTCACGTGAAGAGCCAGAGCTGCAACGCACGCGTAAAATTTTCATTCTCTCTACCTTTAAGACGCAGAGAACTTCTTCCCAGTGCGATCCGACGGCATTTTACTGCGCCGGTATCCCGAACGTTACCGTGCAACGGCAGCACGTGGGTCGTCACTCACCTTTTTGAGGTGCTCATGTCCACAGGCTCATCTCCCGTCTGAACCTCCACTTTAATAGTCGCTTTCACCTCTCCACTTTTTAACAATCCTTGTACTTTTCCAGCTCCGGGATCGGTTTTTATCTTCATGTCGCCTTCAGCATTTAGATCTGTTGCTAACAGTCCTTTCTCCATTTTTATTTTTTTACTGTCCACATCGTTGTGCGTTACCTCACGTTCTAAGGCTCGTTTCTGACTCCGTGTCCGGCATGCTTCCTCCGTCATGGTGAGGCTCTGCGGAGAGAGGAGACACAAACGAGTTAAGCACATTGGAAAAAAAAGAAAAAAAGTTGTACAAAACACCTCAATTTCAAAAGAGGGCAAAGTACAGCGGTTACTGCAAAAAGAAGTTCAGAAAGAGCAATAAAGGTTTTGCTCGCTTACCCTATCTTCAAAATACATCTCAGTCTGGAGCTATTACACCTGGCATCGCTGTACTTACACTTTTCATGTTAAGCAAAAACAAACAGGAAAAAAAAAAAAGCAAAACAAGAACACACACACAAACCCCACTAAGCATAAACTACAATCACCGAGGAGGGGGAAAAAAAAAAAAAAAAATCTGCACTAGAGCATGAGAGACCACACAAACCCCCACGACGAAAAGAAGTTTGGCTCTTGACCAAAAGGCAGGAAGAACGTATGTATTTGCCTCGCATGCAAATAAACGTAATTACTAAATTGGAGATTAGGATCTCCCCGGACTGGGAGCTTCCCGAGGACCTAAGCCTGACTGGGAGTTTCGGGAACCAGACACATGGGGAAAAGGACCACCACACCCTGCGTGAAGAGGCGCTTGCACGGGTCGGGCGCTACGGCACTGCCATTGGAACGCTCAAGTTGAGAGTTTCTCTGCTCCTGGAGAAGGAGCCGGGCTTTTCCAGGCGGCAGAGGAAGCGCTGGGCTCGGGGGAACCGGCCTTAACCCCTCGCCTGCCGGAGGCGCGGGAAGTTTTGCTCCTGGTGGGCTCTGACATCTCCGCCCGCACTTCGGTACCTGCGGACACCCATCCATGGGACGCGGAGCTGAGTCAGGCTTTGATCCCATGACATCACTGGGCTCCACATGACCCTTCCCAGGATGCAGCCTGCGAGACAAAGCACTTTCCAGAAACCAGTCTGAGCCGGCGGCAACCCGCAGCGGGGCCAACCCCGCCGCCGGCCGGCACCCCGGCACAGAGCATCCCTCCTCCTCCGGCATCCCTCCGGGTGCGCAGAGACACTGGGCACTAAGGGGGTGGTGTAGGGTTGGGGGGTGGGGAGAGAGAGAGAAAGAGAGAAATACACCCCCCCGCCCTCCAATTTTTTAATTAATTAATTTGTTTATTTATTCATTTTAAGCATCCCTCCCATCCCAGATTTTTTTTTTTTCCTTCTCCTTTTAAAACGGGTTTCAAGAGTAAGGCCAACACACGCGATAGTTGAACAAAGTCTTTGAAACGTTTTTAGCAGCGAGAGATTAACATAATTACGCAACGTAATTAACCTCTGCTCCCCCCCCCCACCCCCCTTATTCAACAATGTCACACAAGCTTGGGTGAAACTGCTGCTTTGACAGCGTAAGCCCCAGGCAAGTGACTGCAAGTTTCTCTGCGCCCTGTTGGATGAAACACATTTTTTTTTTAAAAGCAGAATTTAAAAAAATAAATCACAATCAGCACACAAAGTGCCTCCCCTCGGCTGATCTGCATTTCCAGCACGAACTTCCACCCAGGGCAGAAAGGTGGGTTTTGCAGAAATCCTGCGTTAACGTTGGGGTTACGGGAGTGAGCAAACAGCCCAGGCAGCCGCACGGAGATGTCCGGCACGGCTCAGCGTTCCCCGGCGGATCGACAGAAAGCCTTTTCCAAAGCCTGCTCCAGCCCCGGCAGCCGTCGGGAAGCACAGCTTTTCACTGGAACGGCACCTGGCTTTCAGCATCTCTGCTGACAACGCGGCAGTGTGACCAGACCGCCTGGCCGGGAATGGCACGTCTTATTCCTACTGCCTCGGTGCAAACGCAGCTGAACCCAGCGCTGAAACAGAGGAGCGGTCAGCTATCGCCAAAAAAAAAAAAAAAAAAGCCTGATCTGGGTTCATTTTCGGAATCTGCACATTCCCCAGCCTTGCCAGGATGGGAAGCAGCAGCTCCAGATGTGACAGCTACAGTGGCACTTCAGGCTCCAAACCTGGAGAACGTTTACACGACACTGTATTGCTACTCCCTTGGTCTTTCCCAGCTGGATGGGGAAAAATCCATTTCTCCTGGGATGGGGATGGCGGGATCCTGTGCTGTCCCTGGGTACCTCAGACCCCTCCGGAGGCAGAGCCAGCGTGCTCACGGCCAAACCTCGCTCACCTGCGTTAACATCCCAAGCATGAAGCCATCCCAATCTTGTACCGGCGTTAAGTTTTATTTAAAAAAAAATAACGCAGTCAAAATCCTACTGTAAAGCCAAGTAACGCGTCCCGAATAGTTCCCTGAGCACCTGCTCCCAGCTAACCACGACGGCTCGTCCCGGCGCGACGGAGGGAAGCGGGCACTGGGCTTCCCGCTCGGAGCACTTCCAGCGGCGAACCCTTCGCGCACGGACTCCTTACAAAGGTCAGGCTGAGCCGACCAACAACCTTGACGAAAAGGCACGATGCACCTTTCCAGCCAAACCCTCTCCTGTTACAAATTCTCGAGGACATCACGTCTTGCACCCTGCGATTCCTTTAGGGACTGGCAGCAGCCGTTTCTCCTGGGTGACCCCCACCATCGCCCCCTGATCACACACCGACAACAAACTTTCCTTGGAAACGGCCTCAGCTTCCCGCAGCCCAACTTCGAGGAATGGTGGTGCTGCTGCTACGACGACTTCCCTGTGAACTGAAATCCAGTCCAAGTTTTTGTTAAAAATTCACAGCATCTCGTCGCAACGACGCCGGCTGGAAAGCAGCAACTGAGGAGATCCATGTTGCTGGAAAGACCTTGGGATGAGATTGCACTCACATTTTTACAGCTAAATCTGAAGATTGCAAGCGCAGGCTCAAGGTTTATATATTCTGTAAGAGAGATCTGGTTGTACAGTCCCCCTGCCACAACAGTGATTAAATCATATTTATGGTAGAGGAGCCCCAAAACCAGGCTCCCTAAACTAGTTTTAACCCTTTTAGGAAACAGTACTGGAAACCAGTTTGCCAACATGGATACAGACACAGAAAGACCTAAAAGAAAATTTATGTGGCACTGAGAGAAGGGGAGGAGAAAAAAGGTAAAATAATCAGCAGGATGTCTTTAAAAAGGTTAGTCTGCTGCTCTTTTCAGGAAAAGAGATGAAAACTGGTAATGTCAGAGGCTTTTGTGGGAATCACCTGGGTTGACAGGCCCAGAAGCAGGTGCAGTTTAGGTGAGTCCCTGGCAGGATCTATTTCTCACAGTAGACTACAAAACTCTTCCCAAAACAGCCTAAACTCAAGATCTGTAGGAAAAGGTTAAAAACCAGGTGGGTGCCCTGGAAGAGAGGAGGAGGAGGAAGAGCAGCGCACCTGCAGAGACCTGCACCAACAGGGATGGTGTCTTCATTCACGGAGAGGACGTGAGCGGCTTCTTGCATGACAGCAGGAGGCAAGAGAAACCCAAATTGACCCGGGAAGGAAATTCCCTCTGGATCACAAACCCTGCAACGTACGTAACCCCCAGGACCCAAGGAGGGCACAGCAGTCACCGCATGAGACTTCACCACCACTACTAAACAGCACCTTACCAGTAAACTCTGTGACCAGCACTTAAAGTCTGCTGGATTTATCGAGATCTCATCTTCACCAATTGATTCCACTAGATGGGAATAAATCAGCTCAATGTTTAAAAACATCCTATTTATGCCAGCCTGGTGAACATCGTGTACGCTCGCGATGCCACCTGTATGCTTTCCATTGGGAAAAGGGTCAAAAGAGCTCTCCTGCCACCCTCCAAACCTCTCCTTCCTCAAAAAAGCGGAGCAGCAAGACCAAGAAGACAAACCTGGTTTGACTCAGCCAGTGTCTTTTCCAGTAGGGACGTGCAGGGCACCATCAGACACCCCCAGCCCTTGGCAAGGGCAAGGGCTGTGCTGCAGCACTCACCTGTTTGCTTGCTTTTGCTGCTGCAGGGAAAAGTCACAGGAGAGAAAAAACCCACAAACTTCCAGTTTAAGACTTGGGAAATTAATTGCTTTGTGCGGATTTTTCCAGATGTGCGGTCCAGCCCGGAATAAAGCCGAGCGGCTGTGGAAGCCGTGCCCGGCTCACCTGCCCGCTGCCTGACCAGGGCACAACGGGCACCCGGGTGGCAGCTGGAACTGGTTTGATGCACGAGCACACAGACAACACTGATATGGTACATGAAGACAAAACCACAATTTAAAAAAAAAAAAAAAGCAAGCACACTTTGCTTGCTGTTTGTAATGTACACTTCCACTTTTCCCCACATCGCTTTCGGAGTTATCCTCACTGCCTCCTCTCTCCTCTCCCATCCATGATTTACAACCTCCTCGTACAAACTCCAAGTAATTCCTCCTCAGAGGAGTAGTTCCGCTTACTCCTCCCTGTTCAGCACAAGCGGGTGGTTCGAAGTTAAAGAGACTGAAGTTAAAATTACACCCGACGCTTCGCCGGAGCCGTCGGCCGCGCTGGCGAGCGCTGGGATTGGCGCAGTCCGGCTGCGGATGGGCTCGAATCCCACCGCGGCCGCACGCTGACCCATCCGGCTACGTGGTACTCGCCCGTTTTGGTAGCCAAAAGCCAAGACCAACAATTCTCTTCCCCAGCGTGATCTGGAAACTTTTACAGCAAAAGAAAGGGGGGGAAGGACAAAAGAGACGTGGTTACAGGGGAGGAAACGGAGGGTCAGACATACTCGAAGCCCCTCAGTGAGTATTTTCTAAAGGTGGTTGATCAAAAACTGACTCTGGACAGTCACCTGCACCCAGCACAGACCCCACGTGCCCACCAGACAGCCCTCCGCGAGCGCAGCCACCTCAGTCCATCCACACACCCCCTCCCCACCATGCCTAGAAATTCCTTTTCCAAAGTAGGATGTAAAAAGTTTCAATGAGAACTCACTGCTTCAGCTGAGCTTATTTTCTTGTGATGCCCTAAGTGCTTTTCTTTCCCCTATGTACTCATTGATCATGAGGCCAAAAGTGCGATGACCTGGAAGAAGTCATTAAAATTTTTATATACACATATATATATGTGTGTGTGTGTGTCTGTATTACTGTGTGCAGGTGTGTTCACATGTGCGTGTGCAAAAATGCACACACACATGCACGCACAGACAAGTTCATGACCTTGTCACGTAGATATTTTGAAAACTAAGCTTTAGAAAAGCCAAAGTAAGAAATAGATTTTATTTTTCTAATGCAACACCGGTAGAACACCACTGGTTATTTTGCGGGTTGGAAAAAAAAAAAATAATAAAAAAATCGCCCCGCACCTGAGTTCAACCAGGCAACCAAAAATCCATCCTTTCCCCGACGAAGGCAACAAAAAAAGCAGGAGAGCAGCCAGAGGTGGGTTGGTATTTTTGCTCCCTCGGCCATTATTTCCATCCCATGAGACCTAACAGAGAAGAAGAGCTGCGAGGGCCGAGGCCCCCTGGCAGCAGACGGGATGAGAGCAGGGGGTACCCGCTCCGCAGCCCACCGGCTGCTCCCAGCTCCTGGCTGGCGAAGCACTGCAGCCCACCAAGGGTTAAGCCCTGCCATTTTGGTGCCATTCACCGATATGTCCATTAAGGGTGTTACATAACAAAATGGCAGCCCTTAACCCTTCCCTCGCCGGGCTCCCACGCTGCTCAGCTGCATGTGCTCACGTCAGCGGCCACCGCAGCACCTCCCTCCTGCACCGTCCTGCTGCTCCTTTTTTTTTTAATTTATTTTTGCTATTATTATTATAATAATGCTTCTTTAAGCATTCAGGGAAAAATAAATGAGCTGGCTCAGGGCTGTTAAGTATTTGCAATTAAAAGGAGACGGAGCCCACGGAAGTTTTCTTGGTGTCACAGGTGTTGGGCATCTGGAAGAACCAGAGGAAAGTTCTCCGCTGGCCCGGGGACAGCAGCGGAGCGGCCCACCAACAGAAAAGCATCATTTCAGGGGTGCCAGCCTGATGAATCGTTGAAGGGAAGCAGCCAAAATGTGGGGTCACCGGAACCCTACGCTGTCCTGCAAACAGCCACGACATCCCCAGGGCTGCTCCCGGGTCCGGCTTTGGAAGGGGAACACCTGCAGCAGCTCCTTCTGCACCTCCAGCCTCCCAGAAGCTGCTTTTGTTTCCACCCGAGTGACCGGGCACCAAGACACACGCCGTGCCCACACTGCAACTGCTCGCAGTCATTATAGTGCAGTAGGAAGCAATTCAGCCCGGGTTTGACTAAATATTTACCAAAACGAGCAGATAAACATTTGTAGAAAGGCGCTGAAGTGGAGCTCTGAGCACCACGAACATGAAGTTCTGTATTTGGCCAGAAATGGGACTTGGGGAGCTGAAGTCCCACTGCACTAGGAGCCACCCTCCTGCTTTCCCCGGTGTTTGTGTCAACTCACCTTAAAAAATAAAATCAAATCGCTCTTAGGGCTGAGTTGGGCTGTATTTATTAGTCTGGAGGCTAACCACTATCTCGGGGCTCTGTGGAACAAAGAGAGAAGCATTCACAACCCTTCACAGAAAGCTCTGTGTGCCACATCGATTACATTAAACACGTAAGCTGTGTAAATGGAAAAGAGCTGCTGCCTGTAAAAATCAATCCAGTAATTTGCTAAATTTTTCTAAGAACTTCAGAGAAGCGTTCGCTACCAAGGCGATCTTAGAAAAACGCAAAAAAAAAAAAATATCTTTTTTTTTTTTCCTCCTAAATACCTTTTACTAGTGTTGCTATCCTTTACTCGCAGTATCCAGCCTAAAAAAAAAACAGAAAAAGCCCAACAAACCCTCGCTCCTCAGTCCTGCACAACGACACAGATTCCCCGGCTCGCTCCGCAAAGCGGTGCCAGCTTTTCGCACGCTCCGGGATCGTGATTCATAGCTGCAGTTTTCAGGAACAAACTGCACGGCTCAGGACGGAGTCGGTTCATTGTCACCCCGTGAGCAGAAGGAAATCAAAGTCATTTTGTCAAAAAGACACCAGCTCTTCTCAGAAGCACCAGGTCTGACCCCCACCTCGGCGAGAAAGGCTCTGCCTTTCTTCATGGGATGGATTCTCCAGGCGCATCGATCCTCCTGGATATTAACTAATCATTAAAAACTGTTTACCCGGTGTTTATTTTCACTCAAAAATAAAACCTTCCACTTAAAGGGCTACAACTTGATTTAAACTTTTATTTGATGGGAACAGATTTAAATATTAAGTAACGGCACCGTAGATTGTAATCAGATCCTCTCCCCTTCTTCCACCCCTCTCCCCATTTAATGCATGCCTCTTACTGGAGGAGGGATCTAGGTTGGTTCATTTATTTTAATGCAAGAGCAGCAAAATTAGCATCTTCAAATACTCAGTCACAACAACAATCAGCTTTTCCAGCACCACATGCTGTGAACATTATAATACAGGCGATTCCTTGTTTGTTTTTTTTTTTTTTCCACATTTTAAAAAACTTTAGAGAAGGGAGGCTCACTGTGCACACAGACCATCCAAACTGGCTTCAGCATCTCTCCTCTCCAAGAAGTGCCGTGCTCTGGATTCACGTTCAACCCAACATAAATTATTTAGTACAGCCTCAGCATGATCAGAGAGGGAACTAGTGTGAGGGGATACGAAGGGCAAAGTACCAAAAGAAAGATCTCAGCAACTAAGGAATTTTCTTATTTACCAATCAATACTCTAATTCCTTAAAAGAGAACTTTAAAATGATATTAATTTTCGGGTCCACTGCTTTGGGTTTAAGAGGTGTTTTCAGAGGGTACTGCTTACAGCCACTACACCAGGGATTTGTTTGACCTGAATTCTCCCCCAAGTTTTATGGATCTATTTTTGTCTAGAAACTACTGGGCAGGAAGTCTGCTAATGACTATGTCTGGGCTTTGTACCACCAAAAAAAAAAATAAAATCACGGAGGTTCCTCAGTGCAGGACAGCTGTTAAATACCAGTTTCGATTATGGTTCGAAATGCAGTGTTTGGACAACAAGTTGAGTTGGCAAAATAAGATAATATTTACACACACTGCTCTACGACTGCACAGAGCTGCTTTTCAGGTGTTTTATGGTGATAACTCACTGAACAAGAGAGCAGATTAAGAAATTTCCATGACTATCATCAAGTGTGACACTCTACTACTCTCACTGTCACCTCCACTCCTTCACCTCTGACTGGTGCCATTAAAAAAGATGTTTTTATGATTCCATTTAGCCTTTTGATCTCATGAAAGATGGCACTACTTAATAAGATTTGGCAACTTCTGTAATTAACAGGCCCCCAAAAATCAGTGGTTTGCACAGTGTTAGTTCTGAAGCGACTCTGGTAAAACACAGTACGTCAACTGAGTACATCTATAAGCAGAGACATCAAAACTGACAACAGGAAAATTGAGGATGAAAAGCAAAGACCAGAAATGCTTAACATTGATCATCAGAGCCCTGGCAGCACGTTTTGGAGGAAAAAAATAAAGGATAAATCCTTAAATTGGTATTTATAAAATGCTCCATTTGACAACACAGTGGCGAGCACCGTCACACACCGGATGGCTGATCGGGAGAGCTTTACCTCGCTGCGCTGCTGAGCGTCGCCAGAGCTACAAGATAAACGCAGAAATCTCATTTCCATGCACCATTTTTCTTCTGGGGGTCACACAAATGATCAAAACGTACAGAGAAAGTCTCGAGGGAGGGTTTTCTGCACACTTGCTTTTGCTTCTCCTGCTCAAGACCGACAATACCGTGCAGCTGTTGCGAATGCCCAGTTAAAAGGAAGTGAAACTTCTTTGTCCCTTAGTAAACTCGGGAGATTTACCTACTTCAGAGTGTGGAGTAAGTGCTGAGTGAAAGCCCATTAAGGCACAGGAACCCAGTTCTGATCCGAGTTTAATCTCAGAGCTCCTCTACAGCTCTTCCCTTGTCCTCCTGGACAAGGCAGGAGCTGAAGTGCAAAAGACCAGAAGACAATTCCACCGTCCCAGCCCACCTCCCCGTTTTCAGCACTGAACGGGGGGGAGAGGGGGGGGTCTGTGCAATATCAGCGCCTTGTCCTCCATCCCATTCACAACTCCTACCTGTCAGTGAAGTTCATGGGTTCCGGGTGGGATCCTGACCGGGCCGAGCGACTGGAAGTGACTGCAGCGAGGATCCTGCGGGAAGAGACACGCCAGTGAGTACGCTGCTGACGTGCCCACCACCCTCACCCAAAACACGCTCGCTGACGAAACAGCGTCCTTAAACACCAGTACCCATGTGACAGACGAGAAGTTGTAGATGCCCCATCCCTGGCAGTGTTCAAGGCCAGGTTGGATGAGGCTTTGGGCAACCTGGTGTAGGGGAAGGTGTCCCTGCCCATGGCAGGGGGGTTGGAACTGGATGATCTTTGAGGTCCCTTCCAACCCAAACCATTCCGTGATTCTATGATTCTAAGACTGCATCCTATTATTTTAAGGAAAGGAACTGCAAATCAGGCTTGTGTTTGAATGCTTTTGGATTAAAACCAAAAGCACATGCAAAAATATTTCAAAGTTACTGATTTTCTTACTCTGTATTTCTTTAGTCTTGGCTTCTTATGTTAACATTCTAGCAGGAAACCAACTGCTTCTCAGCATCTCTGGTTTGACCCAAACCCCTGCTGGAACCAGCATTCCCATTTCTAACTGAGTTTCCCTCGAGGAGGAAGAGACCTACAAGACCTGTGTTGGTCCTAACAGAGGGTACCACAGGAGTTTGCTCTGGGCAAGTGTTAAAGCAGTCACTGTGCCACCTCCCCATTCTACTTCTTGGACAAAACCAGTACGGGTCCATGTGTGCATGCAGGAGAACACCACTTGAAGACCATCTTCAGAAAGAAACTCATTGCTTTTAATTTGTCCAACACGCCAGCAGGCCCCTAGATGAGCATTTTAATAGTAACATGCAGCCAACAACGCAGTAGTTGTCCACTGTTACCTACAGGAAGGCAATAAGTGGCAGGAACACCAAGATGCAAATGAAGAGTCATCTTTGGATGTGACACCATGGTCACACGCATGATCGGTTCAGCAATTTAGTGACAATTTGGTATTTTCACTTCAAAGATATCAGAGCAAGTTTTAATGTCAAGCTGGACACACTGGTTAAACACAGTCGGAGTTTTTGGTGGGGTACCACCACCACCCACATGCCGTAACACGGATGAAGTCAGGTGTCCCCCTGTTCCTGGTACCACTTGAGACCACATCACTGTTCCCTGAAGAAACTTCCATGAAGCTGCACATGAAGCAGAGGAAAGAAGGGGGAAATGACTTCTTAGAGAAGTTTTGTCCTGCAGGGCAGGACAGAAAAATAATTCTGAAAGAACATGCTTGTGTTTATCTGCTTCTTACTCCACAAAAAGTTCTGCTGGCCGACGCTTGCTTACGCTTCACAAAAATCCTTTTATGAGCCTGTACATACAGCGCATGATACCCAAACCTTCCCTCTCTATGAAAACACCGAGGGAAGAAACCCACAGCCAGTGTACACTGGTCAGTTAGAAAAAACATCGACCAGTTTTGCTGTACTACTGGATGGGCAGTTACCTGCACCCGCGGCACGAGCCGTGCCAAACGCCCCTCACCACAGCCCGCTGTGACACAGTAAAACGCGGCACAAAACGAAATCAGCCACCAGCCAGAATTTCGGCAGCGCGGGGCTGCGCGCCCTGACACGGCGTCCGCTCCCGGGGCAGACGGCAGCGGCGCTGGGCTGTAGGTGGAGCACAGTAATTGATGCACACTGGCTGCCAAGACGACTCCTTGGAAGCTCGGCCTCTTATTTCTGCTAAGCCACCAAGAACTGAGTCATTTCCCTCCTCAAAAAGTTGCAGAGTTATTTTCTTTTGTCCGGAAGGCAGGACAACAGCTTGATGGCTTCTAGTCCTCCTCTATGGGTAGGGGAAAAGGGTTGTCAAGGGTCACTCCTCTGACACCCACCCAGGGAGCAAACTGTCCCCCTTTGACCAAACCCCAGCAAGCTCAGAGATCACCTTGTCCCAAAAGCTGGGAGATCGTGCCCAGTACATCTTCTCTGGTTTACTATTTTAAGTACCCCAAAAGGGTCCAACAGGTTAAACAAATTGCTACAAAAGTGCAGATAGAGAAACTTAATGAATGGATATGCAACTGCATTCTGGTCCCTGATTAGCTATCTAGAGGGCAAGTCTTGCTAATTATAGCTCATCCTATTAGTTCAATGCTTTTCTAATTAGAAGCCCATTGAAAACCATTGCAACAGCATCTTCAGGGCCTTCAACAGCGCTATAACACCTGACAGATACACCAGCACCTCCACGCTGCTCCTCACACGTCTGGCTTGGACATGAACACACGCTTCCAGCGCCGAGGAGAGCAAAAAGCAACAAACACACATGGCACACCGCGTGCCGGGTCGTGCCAAGCGCTACGGCACAGCGGCGGTAACCGGTAATCGCGACACCACTGCAGCGAGCAGGAAGCTGCAGGTTGTAACACTGCTGGGAGAAAAAAAAATCATTAATAGTAATAAAAAAAGAAGTTATTCTGCCTAGTAGAGATAACTGCTGAATGGGACCAGTAAGGGTGGCAGGAGGAGGGGAGGATGCTCCCTGCATCGGCTCTGCACCGGCTTGGCTCTGCTGGAGGACGGCACACGAGGCACCTCGGAGCCTGCGTTTGGCAAAGTTTTCCCTGACAAAGAGGAATAGGATTACGGGAACGGGCTCGGCAGCAACCTCGTGTCGGAGCGCTCCTGCCTTTTGAGGGAGATCAGCAGAAATCATTCCTCCCGACGCGCTCCAGACGCGGGAAGCCCAAGGACCCAGCCGTGTTTCCGAAGCTCTGGCCAGCCTCCATTTTTAATGAACTGTAGCATTAAACTCCCATAGTGCTCGTGTCATGGGACTAAAATAGTTTGCATCTTGCGAGGACACCAGGAGAGCAGTTTAACCGCTTCAGTGCCACGGCACGCCGGCAGTGCGGGACCGGGGCCACCTCTCCCGCTGACCCACATTCCGCACGTGGAAGTTTCCACTGAAACCCAACAGACCGCTGGCCAACAGCCGCCCGGGGAGGCTGCGGGTGCCACGGGCCCCAGATCCCGCTCTGGCTCCCGTGCTCCGTCCCTCCGTGGCCATCTCCATCCATGGCTCAGCCTTCTCCCGCGTCTCCAAGATGGGAAGTTGGTTTTCGCAGCGCACACCGCTAAGGAAAAAAGGTTAAAAAACTTCTGACGATATTTTGAAGGATCGATTTTTAAAGCATCTGTTCGGGGAGCCTCCTAGGAAGCAGGCAACTCAACAGTTAATATTCAGAAGTGAAACTCTGTGCAAGCAGCAGCTCTTCTGAGTTTTGACAGCACTTCAGCAGAAAAAGTCACTGCAGAAGGAGCAGGGCGAGCCGCAGGTACGGAGTCGTCCGCGGGCACTGACGGGGCTCTCCCAGCGCCAGTGGACACCGCTCACGGCCTGTCCTGTAGGTCCTGCCTCGGATCCGCCACCGTGCAAGGAAACCGAAGCCTTTAACACCCTATCACTGTGGTTCTTTCAAAGGTTTGATGTCTCATTTTGCAAGAATTGTGGCTCTCGTTCCCATACAGCAACTTTTAAAAACTGTAGCGAATGAAACGTTCAAGAAATTCGACGGGCACCGGACTGAACGGCATCTCGTGCAAACTCAACAGAAATCAGATCCATTTGCTCCGAGCCCACCTTGTCACTCATCAAGTTTTTTCCCCTCTATGAAACGATGCTGCAAGTTGTGGATCAGAATACCGGGGACCGCAGTTTTACCAATATTACTGAATCCCATCGCCACTACCCAGAAAAATTAGGATCCAGTAAAATTCAAGTCTCCAGGGTTTTAAAAACATTACATTTTCAGAATCAGACAGGCTATGGATTCTCTAAGAAGATTAAAGCATGGAAACTATGACACAGGTAGCAGAGTTTAGCAGTGCCGCTGTACATACCTCCTCAAACAACTGAGATAAGAAAACTTCTGTACTTTTTGGAAGGCTGAGTGACCTGGTCAGCAGAAAAACGGAGTCACATTTCAATTTAAATATTGACAGACAAGGGGGTAGCTTCTGTCCAGTGTGTTCAGGCTTCCATAAACATTTTTGAATACAGGGGTAAAGTCTTCAAAGTATTGCTCTAGGAGGAGAGCTCAAAGCTGTGCAAAGGTATCAAACGGGGTATTTGAAGCACCAAAATATCAGCTTTCAGCATTTTTGTACGCTCTGAACGTGCCGGTTCCTCCCCGTGCACATCTCAACAGAATTTAAGTTCTGTCCAATGGCTCTTCCTAACAGTCATGGTGCACGTGCCAGTACCGTGCGAGGAACCATCACAGAGTGGGAAATCACTTCGCTGGCTCTTACCAATGTGCCAATCCATTCTGCACCCGGCACACGCTGGTATTTCTCCAAATATTCAAGCGCTGCCTTTTAACTTCTGCGTGCCTGAAGGTTGGGGCGAAAGCTCCGAGCACCCCGCACAGCCACTCTGTGGTTTTAGCCTCTCTACAGCAAAGTGCCACCTCGCAGGAAGGGAAAAAAGCTCCTTTCAGACTCGTTAATACCACCACTACTCGTTATTGTGCACAAGTCGGGTCGCAAATAAAACCAGTTACAAATTAAGAGTCTCTCCCGCTCACTCCTGAATTCCTGCGCCAGAGATAAAACACACGGCTCCCCTCCCGGGCCATCGACAGCATTTGGAATTACACCCTCCGGATCAACGCGGGGCAGGGAAACCAGGGGCCGTAGTAACCCTTTAGATAAGCCGGTGCGTAGACGGGATCACGGGCTGCGCCAGCCGGCGCGGGCATCGCTCGAGACGGCAGCGGAAAGTCAGATGTAGAAAAAAAAAACTCCTTATGGCAACAGCTGTTCTTCGAGCACGTCACCCCAGCACACCCTTCTTTTGGAGAACGCTTATTTTCCAGCGTTTGTGCTCCCCTGGATACTAAGGGGATACACCAAGGGCTGGTAAATCATAGGGAAGTGCATGCAGGCCTTCAAGGAGAAACCCTGCCTTTCCCTCTGGATCCGGGAGAGCATGATCTGCTAATTCCACCAGCTGCAAAGTACTCCACGCAGATCTCGACGCCCATTTCACAGAACTAGAGCTCAGCTTTGCTCTGCCCTCTCGAATCCTGCCCCTCACCTACACCAGCTTGCAGGGAAACAGGAAACCTCGTAGTAGATTTTCCTCCAGAAAATCCAGGCTGAACCTTTTGAAAAAAAACCCACTGGTATAATCTAATCTTTTGCAATCAAAACGTACTGTTTTGAGACCAAAGTGCAAGTGCGTTTTGACTCCTCTCGTTCCTCAGTCTGGAACATCTCAGTGGTAATTGAATCACCAAGCTCCTTCCTCCCTCCTCAAACAAGTCCCACCATCTACCTGTGCTTTTACTGAGATCAGCCAGAATTCAGTCAAGTGTGGATACCTGGAAGATGCAAAGATAAAGAGGTTCCAATAACGCAGTTCAGAAAGAAAAACCAACACTACCTACAATTTTTTTTTTCCTTCCAGGAAGCTTGCTACTCAAGACCTTGTAAATCTGGCTGGCTGTAACCAAAGCCTGGAGCACCCAGTTACTGCTGTCCTGCTCAGCAGTCCCCAACGCTGGAGCGGCCACGGCAAAGGGAGCAGAGTTTACGGATGCTACGCGGAGACGTACCGAGATGCTTCTGTTTCATAAAAGTAAGAGCAATGTGTTATAAAATGAGAGGCAAAAGCTGATTATTTCTAGATAAAGTTACCCTTAGAGCAACCCTTTGGGTAGACCAGTTTTGTTTCACTTTGGTTTCGAGAGCTGTGTTCCCTTCTGCAGAAGCATCTGAGCAATGCCATGTTCTCACTCAGAGGAACAAAGAGGTAAGATAAGGATTTAGTAAATCCGCAAGTGAAATAGAAAGAAAATATTTTTCTCGTTAATTTTACAAGCAGTAGTTTAAACTGTGGAACAGGAGTTCAGTCAAAGGATGAAACTGCTGCTTGAGAGGTTGCATCGGAGCCAGGTCCAAACAGTTTTATACATCTGTTGCACATCGACCCAAGTTAATCTGGGTAATTACTATATGGGTAGACCTGACTCATTAAATCAAAATCTTTGCAAGAGGCTGACTCGCAGGAGCAGCACAAACACCCTGCACGTCAGAGACAGCAGCCACGCAGCAGACGTGAACAAAGCAGTGCCCCTTTCAAGAAGAGGAACTACAACATCTTCTGTTAAGCAGAAGGAGGGAACACCAAGGGGAGCTAAAAATATATCCAAGGGGTTTGGTTCTGGGGTTCTTTGTTCCATACCTAGAACAGATTGAACTATTTTCCAGCTACTCTGTATTTATGGCCAATTCCGTTGATCCTCACCCATGGCCAAGATCCACCGGACTCATGGGGTGAGCACGAAGGGCTCCCATCACCAAAATGTTGGCCATCCAGACCAGTGCAGACGAACAACGCCAGCTCGGTGACTTTGACCCTGCAGGACAGGCAGGCCGGACGCTTCCTTTGGGATGACCGAGCCTGTCCAGCCATGCTCCATCCTCCATCCCCACCGCGTCGCTGCGCCAAACTGGTTTTAATCCGAGTGCAATCTCACCGCCGAACGGCACCGCTCTCCGCGGACTGTTGTATAAACACGTTTTTCAGGAACGGGAGTGACTATCTTCTGTTTTCAGATGTAGAAGGTATTTTTGACAGAGGAAGGGGCTGTCGCTTTGCTGTGCAAAGAGGCAGCGTTCCGAAATGCGTCTGCAGAACTGTTTGGCAGAATATTAAACAGGGAAGGAGGGATGTGGGCACGAATTCATCACCTCTTTCACCCTGTGCCAAACAAACCCAAGGACAAAGACTGGAAAAGCTCTGGATCTCTCATAGGAGAGATTGAGACTAAAATGAGTGGCAACATTAAATTTTTTTTCTTTTTTTTTTTTTTTTTTAAAAAGGCAGGTGGCAAATTGTCATTTCTAGCTCTGGTGGAAAAATCTGTTCTACTTTCCTCATCGATTAAGATGTGCTTTTTGCATGCATCCTGTTTGCTCTGGAATGCCAGATTTCGGGCCTTGCTTTCATCTGCTCCTCTGCTGCAATAAGGCCTGGCCGTGCTCCGCGGGCAGCTCGTGCCCACCAAGTATCAATGGCTTTAATTGGGCAACCTGGCATCAGCTAAAATGTGATCACTTGATTCCTCCTGAATAATTTGGTTTGTGCCTACCTGGCTCCAGCATCAGCTACTGGAAACACAGCAGTAACCTTTTTTTTTTTTTTTTTTTTTTTTTTTTTTTTTAGGGGGGGAGCTCAAGATACCACCCTCCACTAATGACACGTTCTTAATCTCAGTTGTAGGAGCAGGTTAATAACCCATAAGCTAATAATTCCGTAGCAGCAATTTTAGTTTTCCCAACTGTATTATTTGAAAACCTAAACGAGGGTGTGTTGTAGAGAATGACACCATCCAGAAATCCAAATAGGGGAATGAAATGGCAGCTTGGCAGCGGCCCAGCGGCCACACCTATTTACAGGGGAAGCCGAGTGCCGCCACCAGCATTAATTAATTCAGAAGCCTCGGCACACAAACACGGCATCTCCCGCCGGAGATCAAAAGGGAGCATCACATGCCACGCTCACATGGGCACCAAGCGGGGCTGATGTTTAGCCCCCGGTCCTGCCATTAGAAAAGGAAATCAAAGTTGTCATCGTCCCCCGTGGGATGGAGGGGGATTTTTAATCCCGAGCCAGCCTAACTCCTGGTAACAAACCTGTAAGGGTCCCTCCACCCAAAACGAGCAGAAAGCAGATTCCTCAGATGAGCAAGACGGAATTGAGACTCTTGGTTACTTCACTGGCTTCATGTAGAGCAACATTTAACTTCCACTCAAACACGACGGTGTTTTGGGTCGAAAACAACCAGAGGTGTTACAATTACACCCAGCAACGTTTTGCAAAGGGGATCTGCTTGTCGACTTCACGTATCTAAACATCCTACGGGATCAGTAACATTAAAATAAGTCTTATTTAATTACTTCTATAGTCTTCATCAGCATAATTCTCAGGCACCTCACAGAAACAAGTTACCCATCAGGTCTGAACCCACAGGATTCACGAGCTTTTGTTCCCCGAGCCACTTCTATCACTTCAAAGTCCTGGCTGCTTGTTAAACCACCATCTTCAGGCTTAAAAACAGTTTTTGGTCCAGCAAAAGGAATTAATACTTCCCTTTCTGAATACCTTTGCTAAAGGAAGGAGAAAAAGCAGAGGAATCTTAAATACCTTCACCAGAATCTAATGGAAGAAAGAGTGCAGGTACCCAGTCTGGAGGTGGACAGAGCCTCCTGGATCCCAGCGCTCCTGCTGCGCAGAGGAGCGAGCCAGCACCATCACCGAGCTCGCAGCACTTAAAGATGGCAAGAAAAAAGTTTACCTTCTTCAGCATTTAAGAATTTTAGAGCTTTTCCCACCACAGAATACCGTACACGTGCTATATACCAGAGACACTATGCCTTCCACCTCATATTCCATCCCACTGATTCATTTCCCTTCTTTCTTGACTATTCCCAAACTTTCTCACAAACACTATTTCCAAAATGTATTAAAACCTGTCGATGTAACAATCAAAAAGTTTCCCTTGGCGATCCTCCTGCTCGATCCTGCCGTCGGAGCCCAGGGAGCAGTACCAGTCCCTACACATCAGCAATCTTTCAGGAATTGCAAGATATTAATTTAATGTCAGCCTTAACTGGACGGGCTACCTACTATCTTGGAGCACAACTTTAACAAAAATAACGAGTATTATGCATTTAATAGCCAACTCGGATGAGCCCTGAGCTGGGCTTCTGACAGTGAGGCAAGGACTATTTTTCAAGTTTTATGGAGAATGTCATCTCCTCGTGGGGATCGCTCCTCTCAGAAAAAGCTGCTTCTTGCATATCATCTGTTTTTCAGGAATAGGTACAGAAAAAGCCATTGCAAATGTCACCTTCCTTTCCCCCCCAACTACCAAAGAGAATTTGAATTTAAAAAAGGCCTGAGACATCAAACTCCTGCCATATTGATAGAGTTAGTCAAGGCACTAAAAGCACACTTCTCCCTGGGGAAGAAAGCAAACCTGGAACTCCATACTCAATGGCATCCTACAGACCACAACACCAGCACCGTGCCTGCGGCTGGCACGGACGTAATTTCGCTATTTTACAATGAAACCCAGAAAATTTTAGATTTATGTCAAGTATGAACCTCAACAGGTGGTTCAGGGTGTTTGTACACACCACAACGCTAAGGACACACACGTAACTGCAGTACCTAATTATGTTGGAGACGGGATTTTCTAAGATCCTATTAAATATGAATGCCTCCAGTTCACTTCCTCTAATTCTTGCAAGCATTTCACAGCTCGTGATCACATGGCTGTTTTGGCAAATGAACACAGTGGGCACAGCTAACGGGCTATGGCAAAGAAGTTGCTCCTACTTAATAGCAATAGGTAAATCAGCATTACCCTGAAACCTAATGATTCCATTTTCTAATTTGAGTACCTGGAAAGTCTTCAGTATTTGTAGCATTAAAAAAAAAAACCTAAGAGAAAAGCCACTACTGACCATCTTCAGCAATACTTCCCCTACGAAACAGTCACAAAAGTGACTTGGCTGCTGGGAGAAGGTTTGCCCTGTTTCAATGGCATCTCAGCACCAGTGCTGGGTCCCGTTTGGGGAATTAAAAAACTGTTTTAAGAAAACCTGCTGCTAACAATTGCCTCAGCCGCAGGGTAACTGTCTGGTGCACAGGAGATGCAGCTGCAGCAGCCAACAGTGGCAAGAGTCTCTCCATGTAGATCAAGTTAGGAAACAAGCCAACCAGCATCATGCAATTGGAAGTGTTCTACTGAATTTAAAAAAAAAATAAATTAAAAGCTGTGTTGAACGCCAGCTTGTACAGTCTTATACGTAGTAAAATCAGTTATTTGTACCCCAAAGTGGATGAGACAGGTCATGTCAAAAGCAATTTCAAGACTAACTGAAAACTCAATCAAGGCTTAATTTTTTTTTTTTCCCTATTGAAAAGCTACAAAACAAGCCTTTATTCCTTCAGCTCCAGCAATCTGGCACTTTAATGCAAAGACCCATCATAAACTCCTACTTATTTGGGATACTTAACAGAGAAGGAGGTGAAGAGAAAAAAAATATAATAAAAAAAATAGGCTGTCGTGGGCTCACCTCACTCTTACGTATCTATCACTGTGTTCATCTGGTGTCCCACCAAATATGACTGAAAAAAAGTAAACACCCTTTTGAGGCACCATCTCATATTTTTAATTGTTATTACCCACTTTTGTTGGAAGTTTGAGTAACAACACTTACTGCTAACGAATTAGTAATTCTGAGAAGAAGAGTTGGCAGAACCTCTTCCCGGCAGGTGAGGCAGAATATTTGTTTCCACACTCTCTACTCGAACTACCCAACACTACTCACACAGCCCAACAGTAATGAGTTATTTTCCCTTGGCAGGGTGCAAAAATAAGAAAACACCACACAGCTTCCCTCGCTACAAGGTGTTTTAGGAACTCCTTCAGGTAGCTGACTTTTAAAATATCCATTTACGTTCAGCTGAAGATACTGGAAGCTGGAGGAGGAATGGTGTTTACTTCATGTCAGGGCTTATCTCCTGCCTTGTGGGAGTGCTCTTTTATAGGCTTCATTTTTTTTTGTTCACATCCCTCCAGCTCCCATTCACGCCGCTGGAGCAAGGGCAACAAAAAGCACCAATTGCTATGGATGACTGGAAGCGCGGCGGAACTGCCTCCCGGCTCTCCATCCGCACGGCTCGGGCTGCCGGGGCCGGAGAGATCTAGGGATAACTTTTTAATTTCGTTTGATTCGTGTTTATACAGGAACAAGCCCAAGTCAGAAGGTGAGGCATAAGACACCAAAACCAGCAGACGAAGCGCTCGCACGCCGATCCCTTTCATGCCGCGGCGGAGTTCACTACAGGGCACCACAAATTAGCAGGGAAACTGCGTTCAAGTCATTAGTCACCTGGTAATTGTTAAAGGAATTGGAGACCAAGTCTTCTTCCAAACACGGCAGGAGTAAAGCCTTTCCGGCAGAGCTTTAATGCCAGATCACCTGGAACACCAAACCTGCCAACGTCTCCGAAGAGGCAAGTTGTGGCCAAACTGCCTCACCTGGAGGGGCACCCAAAAACAGTCCTGAAAACTCCTTTACTCTTGCAAAATACTCATCGGGTTTTGTTTGTTGTTCTTTTGGGAGAGAAAAGGGGGGACGGAGGGGAAAGAGAAGGAAAGGAAACACAGGAGAATGAGTAGAGGCTGAAATGCTTAACTCAGAGTGGAAAAAAAGGGTAAAAACGAAAATTTAATAAGAATGAACACAAACAGAACAGACCGAGATATACTCGGAGAGCTATTCTCTTTGATATCTAAACAGGCTTGAACTCCTGGAGCACTTTAAGACTCCCACCATTTTCATGGTACAGACCATTCCATACGTCCTGCTCACGTGAGCAGCGCCCGACCGAGCCGCAGACGACTCCGAAATGGGAGAGGGCCCCGCCAGGTCTGGGCCGGCGCATCGGTGTGTTCGGTGCACGAACCAGGAGCCGCAGAGAAGCCCCAAGGAATCCCAGCGATGTCCAAGGGCTCTCCAGGAAGGACAGTGGTGGGAGGACAAACAGCCTCCTGAAATCCAGCCTTCTTTAAAAGACAAAATAAACACGCCTGGTGATAAACTTCCGCACCTCTCGGTTAATGGAGTGCAGACTCGACTGCCACCCGGACAGACGTGCCCGTCGTAAGGGATACACAGAAAGAAATCCTGCGGAGCTCAAAACCTCACCTGACTTGTGCACATCGCCTACGAAGACACGAAGTCCCAAATTAATGATCGTGAGAGGCGGGGGCAAGCTCCCTGCCTGCCCTGGGCTGGGGGTTTGCCAACTCCCCTGCAGACACGTGATGCTCCTTCCCTGTATTTGTCTGGCCTTCAGTGTCTGTGCCTGGCTGTTAAATTTTACTCTCCCAGATCTTCCAAATGTTTGCATTCCCTAACACAACAAACTGGCATTGCAGAATATGAGGTAAACCTGACGACTCTTTTTTCTCCTCTTCTCAAGTCCTACTACCAGCAATTCTCGTTTGAAAACAAGAGGAGATGGGGTCAAATAATTGCAGAGATAAAAGCTGAAGATTAAAATAAAAGGAATTGTTGTTATAAGCCACACTTTGCATGCTTCCTTTGTAACACACGCTTCTACCCATTTTGCAGATGGGATAGCCAAGGCACGGAGAGGTTTAAGTGACCTGCACAATAAAACTTCTCCTCCAGTGAGGACAGAGAAGTAAAGGTGAAGGTGAGAACAAGTTACCACAGGACATTAGCTGGTCCCGTGCCGTGTAATTTCCAAAACCAAATAACAGGGATGAACACCTGGCACCTGCCTACCACCCCTCCGAGCTGCACTGGATCCCACAGCTCCGGCCAGACACTGACCCACTGCCGACCAGCACCATCCTGCGCTCGCTCCGCAACGCTGCACTGTGTCAAATCCTACTGGCAACAAAGACAAGGAGGAGAGAAAAGGGCATCACTACAGCTGGACATTGCAAAGGTTTTCCACTTTCTGCCTTATTTCAGTATGTTGAAACACCAACACATTCAAACATTTCTCCTTAAGAGTCAACACGTCAAAAGCAGGCAAAACTTTCTTGCTAAACCTTGATTTTGTCCCACTCAGCCCACGTGGCCTCATCAGATTATTTTTTTCCTCCAAATGCCCTCTTTACTCAAAGAGAGTGAGCTGCACTGACGCAACAAGGGCCACCACGCTGCTTTCCAGCCTCACTTGTACTAGAAAGAGAGGAGCATAGCGGACAACAGGTTAAAATGCCCCGGCACAAGGAAGAGGTGCTCTGTAATTAAGAGATGGGGAAGCTGCATGGGAGAATTCCTCCCTGCCCCGTGGTAGCCACAGTCTCCTGAGGTGATGCCGAACAGGTCACGCACACACACACATGCCAGCTGTTTACTGGTGCCCCACTGGAGAGTCCCGAGACCTGACGCACCAAGAAGCCCAGTACCAAAGAACACAATGGAAGGCGATGACAGTCGGAAACGCCGGCACCTTCAGCAGTCAGGGAAGGGGGTGGAAGAGGAGAAGGGCTGAACAGCAAAAAGCCAACATACGAAACTGCATATTAATAAACCCTGACCTCTGCTCTGTCCCTGTCCTGCAACGTTTGCTTCGGGCAACTCACTCTCCTTTTCACCACCTGGAAATGGACGTTTCATTCATCTGACAACGAAGTTCACTGCTGTACACAGGGCATTCAGGCTGAGCAGATAGAAAACATCACAAAGGAATTAACCTCAGAAATTCCTGGGGGTGCATAAGTAGTAAAGCAGGAACCACTAACTGAGTGAGGGTCAACATACACAACAGACTTCCAGTTCCCCAGGTGAAGGGACACCACAAACACAGAGACAAGGGGAGGAAGGCTAGAAAAGGCTCGGAGGGGGGGGGGGTGGGGAAAGAAAAGGATCTCAAGCAAGTCTTCAAACGAATCAATCATAATATGAATGCCTAAATAAGCACAATGTCTATATATAAGTGCCAAACTTTAGCCTGTAAGTTTGAAGGGCACAAATCTAAACCAAGCAGCACAGGGACAGCCTGATGAAAACCATGAGAACAGACTTTCAAAGAACACCACTGAGGCTGTCCTGGAGTCTCCCAAGTCCATCAGTGGCATGTTTGTCTCTTAACATGTCTCTAATGCCAGAAGAGGAGGAAAGAGAGCTCACACGCCGTCCCCCCCACCCCAATAACAAAATATGTTAACTACATTGCGCTTCACAGACCGGTCTCCAGACTGTGCTGCGATCCCTCGAACACGAACAGCATTACACAAAAGCAAACGTTGCTTCCCCAAGTCTAAAAATAAGTCTGCCATATTTTCAGATGCCACAATCTCCAGGAACATTTGGAGGGGAAAAAAAAACCAAAAAAAAAAAAACCAGAAAACAACATGCAGTTCTATGTTCCTTAGATTATTAATGAAAAAGATATAAGTTGGAAGTCGAGAAGTGTCTGGAACAGGGCTGCAATGCTGGTCATTCTAAGAGGAAGAATGAAGAACCTCCACATCACAGTTCACTTTTCCTTTTATTTTGTAACAAGAGCTCAGCAGGTGCTTCAATTGCAAAGGGGAACGCACACACCGCATGTTTGCTCTCCAACTTTTTTTGTTGCGACCTATTTGAGCAGTACCCATACTCAGGATAGAAACCCGCACAGGTACGTATCACTGTACGTATACAGTTCATCTGTGCCTTGTAAGTACAAAAAAAAAGTTCTGACACCCAAAGATGTGAAATTTCAAACGCCTGTGTACACGTAATGCCTACTATCAGCGAGTAACATCTAGATATGGCATCTAAGAGTTTGTGGTTCAAAACATGCTCAATGAAAACATCCTAAATTTAGTCAGCAAAGCAGCATTTTCCACTCAGAAATTACACGTAAAGTGAGTGCCCCATCCCAGCAGAAAACCTGAGCTCCACTGACCACTCACCAGTTCTGTCCATCCCAACTTCTTGTACCAGGTACTGCAACTTTCAGCTGGTTGGCGACTCGCCGGGGACTTCGCAACAGGGTCACCGTTCCGAGAGGCACCACTGAAAAGGTGAGCTGACCTCCAGCGTGGCCTCATCCCAGCTGAATGAATTTTAGACTTAATTTTGAAGTACTTCCAGCACCATCCGAAAGACATCAGGAGTTGGCTCCCGTTATTTCACCCCCAGCCTCTCTCCTGCTCCTTCCCCTCCCAAAAAGCAGCGCAGCAGCAGCGGCGCAGAAGAAGGTGGGAATGCTCATAGCCCGTACGGATGGGGAGCGCCAACGAAGTGCACACCCAGAACTAGAAGTGCAAGACCATAAGACAGTAAGCCCAGAGTTCCCCGCACAATTACAGTTCCTTTGATAGCAAAGGGATAACTCCAGTTCAAACCAGAGGCCATGCTCGGAGGTCCCCAGAAGGTCCAAACCTCGTCCCTGCGTACGTGTGCTGCCGCCTGGCCAAAAACACAACCCAAACCCTTCGTCTTGCCTGCCCTGAGCCTTGCAACATCACACAGCACACCAGCACTGCTGGAATCAACCATTTCAAACAGCTCCACGGATGACTCCCGGCCTGTAATTACTACAAAAAAGTCGTAAGGCAGCTATATTAAGTTACAGCATTAGCATACTGACACTGCATCATACGCCAACAGTGTTGCATCATCACCCACTGATGTAACCTCATGACTATGTAACGCTGTTAGGGATGGCATTAGCTACTCCTCTGAGGAAAGAGAAATACTTTCAGCTACCTCCATCCCACTCCACTGCTGGATACCACAGAGGTACAACTCTCCCCCAGTGAGGTTCAGCAAGGTGGGTTTTACTTCAAGCACAGAACTTGGTCATTTTCTCACTCACACCAAGTTCCAACAGAACACACTCACTCACATATTCGCTCTTTTTCCAAGTAAAAGCCAGAGGAGCATCAGCCTGCCACAATTTTACAGCCTCACCATCACAGGGCTGTCCCTGCTTTCCAAACTAGATAGTTGCGGGGAGAAAAGAAACAAACCAAACAGTTCCCAGCCCTGAAACCAGCATGTTTTGTGATCCTGTCCGAGATACTTCACCGCAGAGCCTCGCTGCCTCCAGGATATCACACCCCTTTTTCTGTCCAGAGCTTGGCAATCCAGATACACCGAAGGCTACGCCAGCTGCAAGTAACGGAGCGTGATGCCCAGCGATACACCGTTCCGTACGTGTCACAATCCCAGGGGCAGTGCCCTGCAGACGGTAGCTCTCCCCACCACGCACAGCGTGGTATCACCACCACATCCCAGCAGGAACTGTCCCAAGATCCAGTGAGACCAACTGTTTGCCACCAGAGCCGTGCCCTCAGAGCACACGTGCGCAGCAACACGAGGCCCAGAAGCCACCGCACCGTTCCCTCACACAAAACGCTTTCCACGTGCTGGACATCCCTTTATTTCTTACTTTCTTCTGCCGGCTCCTGCCTCTGGTTCCCTACCACCTCGTCCTCTCTGCTAACAGCTCCTGCTTCTTCCTCCCCACGCCTCCTTCCACTCGAGACGCCGGTCAATAGTTTGTCTGGAAGCAAGCAGGGTTTCGCTCTGCTCTCCTGCTGATGTATGGCAGCTTCCAGCCTACTGGCATGTCTCTTATTCCCAAAGGCCCCTCTTCGTTTCACTTCCTGTGTAACTGTCTCTACAAGCAGCTCCGCCACCTCTGCTTCCAGCTGCACTGACAGGCGGGCAAGCGAGAGAGAACCGTGAAAGTCAAACACCTGCAAAAGAAGCTGGGAAGGAGCATTAGGGCCACGCCTGGAAATCGGTGCTCCCAAACAGCGATGCATCCATCAGCTTAGGGACCTCCGTCCTGGGAAAGGGGGTTTTACCGCACAAGGTTCGAAAATGGGAGAGCTTTGGGCAGCCAGAGAAAAAGACAAGTGGAAGACAGAGAGAGAGTGTAAAATAAACATAGGAAAAAAGTAGGGAGATGCTCCAGAGAAGTCCGTGCATCCCGACCTACGGGCTTCCCAGGTGTGTCGTTGGGAAGCAGCAGCCGATGCCAGCTGCTTTCAGACACCGAGCCCCGCTCCTCCGCCAACAGAGCGGCAATTCCCGGATCCTCGGAGGCCGGACACGTGCGGGGCAGCGCCGCTTCCAGAGGACTATCCCGGCCGGGGCCAAACGGTGCCCGGCCCCTCCCGCGGGTGCCAGGAACGTGCAGTAATGGAGAAGCCGGGGCAGCGGGGGCAGGGCCCCCGGCGAGACCTTCACCCGACGCCGATAACCCCGTTACCGACACACCGCCCGGGGTAGGCGGCGGCTGCGCAGCCCGCGGGTGGCGGGGCGGGCGGGGGGCGCAGCCCGGTGCCCCGCGAGCCGCGGAAGGGCGGGCGGGGACTCTTATTGTGACACGGGCCGCAGCGCGGCCGCCAGCCGGGCCGGTGCCGGGGCTGCCCGGGGCGGGGGCTGCCCGGGGCGGCCGCTCGCCCCCGCGGGGCCGGTCCCGGTCCCGCCGCCTCCGCTCGGCGGCGCCGCCGTGCGCGGGGGGGCAGCGGCGACCGGGGCGCTCCCAGCCCCGCGCCCTCGCCGCCAGCCGGCCCAGGCGGCGACGGAGGAGGAGGAGGAGGAGGAAGAGGAAGCAGGCACGGCGGAAAGCCCGTAACAACTTTCCGAAACAAACGCCTCGCAGGCTGCCGTCCCAGCGCCGAACAAAAGCCGGCGGCGAGCCGGGGAGCTCGGACCCGGGCTCCGGGGGTGCGCCGCGCCGCCAAACTTTTCGGTTACCGGCGAGGATGCATCCCGGGAGCGCCGCTCCCCCTCTGCTACCCGCCGCAGGCAGCGGCACGAACTCCCTCCTTGGCAGGCGTTAATCAACCGGTCCGCCCCACGGCTGGAGCCAGGCGGCCGGACAGCAGGACTTTGCACTTTTCCCGGTTAGAGAGGGCTGCCCGCACGGCCGGGCTCTCCCGGAACTTCCCCGGGAGCGGACACGCATCCCCGGCGGCTGCCGCTCACAAATAACTCCTCCGCCGCCGCCTCTCCCTCCCTCCCCCAAGACAATAAACCCAACGAGAACTTTTAATCTGGGAACTCACACGCCGCGGCACCTCTTCGCCGGTCCCCGCGCATCCGGGCGCCAACGGTCCCGCTCCCCCTCTGCCGGTTCGCTTCTCCCACGCCTCGCCGCCCGCTTTTCCGCGCCGCCAGGGATCCCCCGGCTAATCCTCTCCGCCGCGGCTCCCCGTGCCAAATAATGCGCTTCTCACACATGGAGTCGCGGCGTCACTCGGCGGAGCATGCGCGCGGCGGCCCCCGAAACACAGGGCGGCCCGTCCTGCGCCGCGGCGGCGGCGGGGCTGGCGCGGCGCCGCGGGGACGGCGGCAGAGGCGGCGGCGGGGCCCGGCGCCGCTTCCGGGCGGTGGTGGAGCAGGTCTGTGACCCGGGGCGCCATTGGCCGGAGGGGTCGCGGCACATGGCAGGCGGGCGGCGATTGGCTGCGGCGCGGGCGGGGGGCGCCGCCGCCGCGGGGGGCGCGGGCCCAGCGGCGGCGCCCGGGGCCACGTGGAGCGGCGGCGGCGGCGGCAGAAGCGGGAGCGGCGGCAGCGCCGCGGCCTCCGTGCCCCGGGCCGGGCGGGCATTGTTCTCGTGGCGCTGCCGCCTCGCGGAGGGGAGCGGGCGGAGGCGCTGCGGTCCGGTCCGACGGCGGGACCTCCGCGGACACGGCTTGCTCCCGGGGCCGCTTGTCTTTTTCCTTCCCGAGCGTCTGCAGGCGCTAGTGAAGGAAACGGAGGGCGGCGGGCAGCTCCCGCGCTGCCCGGGCTCGGCCGCTCCAGCCTGTTGAGGGGCACCGGGCGCAGAGCAGTAGCACCGCGGCTGCGGGAGCGAGCCCGGGGCGGATCGCGTGTGCCGGGAGGGGCGAGCGATGCTCGGAGGCCTCGGTACCGAGCGCGGGCGGGCGGCGGGGAGCGCGGACACGGCTCGATTCTGAAGTCTGTCTCGAAAGTAAAGTCTGATGGAGACGCTGTGAGCTCCGAGATCCGGGGGAGAGGCACCACATCGCTGCCACACCAGAAATAGCTGGTTCCTTACACCCGAGAGCTCCGGGTGTAAGAGCAGCACACGCTGTCTCCCGGCGGGTCCGCGAGCAGCGGAAAGCGGCCTGGAAATCTTTGGGAAACGCTCAGCTCTTGTCGTGCACGAGGAGCGCGGCTCCCGGGACGCGACCCAACGGCGAGGCCCCGGTACCTCCCGGCACCGGAGGCAGAGCCGCGGCTCCGGCTGCGCGACGGGACGGAAAAGCAGCGTTTGTGGGAGCAGCCCTGCTCTCCTCCTGCCCATCTGCTGGGAAACTCCGTGGAAGGGCTAAAAAGGGCTAAAAACTCCGTAAAAGGGCTTTCTAAGCCGGGTTTACCAGATCCTAAGCCAGCAGATAAATTATTTCAGACCAAACTAATAGCAGAAGAAATTCTGAACTGTTTTTTTTTTTTTTTAAATTACTGATCCCTTTAGCACATTCGCAGGTCTCTGGTGTGCGTTCCCAACTACGCACGGTTATTCTCCTGTCCTTCAGCAGCGGCAGCTCACTGCACGCCGTTTTCCCCGATATTCCTTTGGCCCGTCAGGTGTTCCCACCCGGCTGTCACCTCCGGGCACACCTGCCTAAGGCAGGGGGCAGAACAGGAATAACGTTTGCAAGACACCGAAAGATCCAAATTCTTCCAGCTTTTCAACAAACACTCTTTCCTGCAGCAGACTAATGCCAACGAGCCTTACAATGACCAGTTTTCCAAATTTCTGGAGACAGGTTATTTTTTGGACGTGGTCTGTTGGCTCCTCTGTCCCCAGCAGCCCCCTACACCTCAGAATCAGGTTAATAACTCTCAGGTATTCACCAGTAAGACAGAATGGCTAAAACACGACCAAAGCAGGGCTCTCTCTCATTTAAACCAGCCCTGAAATCTCCACCACCTTTAATCTGAACACGCTCCTTTGTGCAACTCTGCACCTTCTCGCCAAATACTCGAGCACTGTGCACCACCGCGTTCCGCTTTTATGAAAACAGGCAACATAATATTATTGGATTTTAATCTAAAGAATACATTTAAATTAAAATCCAATCGTTGGAAACCAGAGAAGCCGTTTGTGTAGGTAACCAGCCACACTTTTGCACACCAGTTGTGAACTGGCTGACGCGCAACACCAGAGCGGCGTTACCTCGCCGGTTCTCACCTGGGCCGCAATTAAAGCTGCTCAATTAAGCGCAGAGCGCCGCACGCTGCGGTCGGATGGGAGAAGGAAGGCTGGCACAACCCACGCTGGCATGTCTTGGGTGTGTCGCTGAGGTGGCACGGTGCAGAGGAGGGCATCAGCTGCGCAGCGCTGATGGCACTCCCCGGTGCCCGGGCGTGGGCGGCTCCGGTGGCTCCCGAGGGACACCGGTCCGTCAGCCCTTCCAGCCAGGCCAGAGGCGTCATGCACTTAGTTCCTTTCTATCGGTCCTTTCGATTTTTAAAAAGATGCACTACAAAGATCCAACCCAGCGAATCGCTTTGGACGCTTCCTTGCACATGATTTTCGTTTGATAAACGATAATAAAGGTTTCTGGATAAACCCAGAAAACTGCACAAACGCCCGTTCTGGTAACCAAAACTGGTAACCAAAACTGGTATTCCATAGCCTAGAAAAGCTGAATTTAAAGCTGAGTATCTCATCAGAGAAACAAAATTTTGCTGGAGCCACAAAGCCCAACTATCAAGTTGTTCTTCCAAGGGTATTTCCTGCATTCCAAATGCAAAGTCCATAGATAATATGGATCAAATACTTCATCCTTCCTGTGTTATTTTAATACTGCACTATCTACACTCTTCATGAAATGCCACCCAATATAGCACACACTGGGAAGATAATTTTATTGCAACGACAGCAGAATTTGGTATTGGGATGTGAAGAAAAAAAACCAAACCAACAATTCTGGCAAAATTCACTGGTGTCCCTAAAGGAAGATGAGCCTTTCTCAACGCGCATCAGAACGTGGGTCAAAGAAGAACAAGAAGTAAAGCTCAAGCCAGATCTGGTAGACTCGGTCATCTCCCTGCAACCACCAGTAAGAGGCATGGGAAGATGCCAACATTGGCACACTGAACAGGCTGAACGAGTTTTACGCTCAGTAGCCGATGCGTGTTCCAGTGAAGGCAGAGAACACGGCTCTGACGTCGTTCCATGGTGTAGGGGACCAAGATATCAGGAGCATGGATACTTCTGAAAGCTGCTTCAGATCAGCAGCTGTGTCCACCTCAGCTCCACTGTTCGGAAGATAAACTGGGAGCTACTGACAAGTGTTGGCCAGGAGTCTGACAGTGGGACAAGACAGGCTGCAATCCTTGATTTTTAAAAAGAAAACAAACCCAGCACCTTGTAAAACATGGGATTTTTTTCCTCTTTCACATTGCTGGCTAGAAGTTTGAAATTAACAGACTACATCCTTAAATAGTTACAGGAAAAAAAAAGGATAAAACCGTAAGCATGCTGCAGCAGTGCTAGAAATCCCAGGAATACAATTTTAAGATGGCATTCTTATGCTAAGAATGAAAAGAATTCCATAGACTCAAGACCAAGAGATGGTCCTTCACTTATTTTCTGGTGAAACTATTTTCAAGCAAGTGCAAGTTGCAGCTCCCACCAGCTGCTGGAGACGGAATTTCTGGTGAGTTGTTCAGGAACAGGACGAGGCAGTAAATGTGCTTTTTGACAAGGAGAATCTGAGAGGCTCCAGGGTGACTGTCTAATCCGTACGGCCGGGTCTGTCTGCCTGGCTCCCACCCACCGGGAGCAACACTGCAACGTGAAAGGTTTTCTGCAGCAAAGCAGGACTGGAGACTGGGAACGGCCAAAATTCCACCATCTAGGCAGTGAGGTCAATGACCCTGAATAGAAATAAAAATTGATCTTTCTGGAACTGAAAGAAACTAAGTATCAGTAAGTTCTTGAGGAGGTGGGGACAGCAGTGACTTATGCAAATACTGTCCCACCATGGTGCCTTCAGTGGGATATTATCCGACGCTGTCTCCGATCCACTTTTATGGTCGGAGGAGGATGCACGAGGAGCTTTGCTCCAATTTGACCAGCGCTTCATGGACTATCGATTTTGCTCAGAAGTGGGGGAGAACAAAGTTCACCCGGCGTTGCTTTCATTGAAAGATCTGCCAGAGAACATCTCAGCCTGCTGAAGGCTGGCGCACCGCGGGCTCTTAGAGCCCTTCAGTTCGCCTTGTCATCTGCAGCCTCGGACACCCATGTTTTGCTGGCAAACAGTGAGTCAGCCCCACAGAGCCATTACTGAGGGAACGGCTGGAAACCAGCACCTCTGCATGTTTACTGATTGCTGTCACGTGCCTCATCAGTGCTTGACCCTGATTAAAAGAAGAATTGACTAGTTGAGAAGAGTTCCTGTGTAATTGGGACTTTCTGCAAGCCTTAACCGCCACAAACAGGCCGGTGAGAAGCAGGAGCTCCAATCGGTGGGTGCACATCTACAAAGCGATCTCGGCCTCTCTTCCTCCTGACTGTATCAATCACTGAATATTCCCGAGAATCTTTTGCATCGGGACCTGCCCGCCTATTTCTGACTGTCTCATCTGCAGCCTGTAAGCGTGACACACCAAAACCAAACCAGGAGCCCCCACGAGCCTCAGTTTTTATCATTTTGTGCAAGAGAGAAGGCTCTGTCCGTGGGTCTCTTCTCTACCATGGAATCCTTTTCCACAACAGACTACGGGATGCTCGGCACTGGGGGAATCTGCTCACAAGAAGCCTGCCAACCAGCAGCACCTTGGTGTGCATCGGCTGGACTGCCGCTCGCTTAGCACGGTCCTTTTTACATGAGAACTCAGGGTCGTGCCACAGCCCGCACGTGCAATCAGATGATTTTATTATTATCTGCTGATTTCCTCTCCTCTTAAACACACACACTGCATCTCGCCTCCGCTGGCTGGCGCGGGGTGGGGGCACTCGCAGTGCTCCAGGACCGCTGCGCTGTTAAACCCCGCAATTTTAAAAACAAATGGTTTCCAGAGTGCAAAAATGAACACTTCCAGTTGTGTGTCGTTTTTTTTGTTGACTCCTGATTAAAAAATATTTAAATTACTGATTCCCACTAGTATCCGTGTCCATACACTCTGCAACCCTAAGCAGTGAAGGCAGGAGAAAAGAGAGTTGTTGCACTGCTGTTATTAGGAAGTGCTCGTAGAATTAAAACGTAGAATTAAAAACTCCTCCAGTGTGGAGAGCGTTTTGGTCTTTACTGCCCTCCGAATTAGAGGTAATGGGGGAAACAGAAATCTGACCTCAGTAACTGATAGTTTTTACCAAATGTGGAAAGGAACGGACCAAAAGCACTACGTGTAGTTACCCCATTTTCTAGAAAACCGGATTTTATCCTTGAGGGGACCAGTTTGGCTGCCTGGCGTACTTGGTGCTGAAATGGTTAATTTGCCAAGATTAAGCAGGAGATCTGGGAGTCACACAGTAACACAGATGCCAGGATCGGAACTTCGCTCTCTGCCTCGCAGGAGGTGGCCCTGCGCGGGCCGGGTGCTGCTTTTGGGAGCCCTCCCAAGGATTTTGGTTTTGAATGCCGATCGCGCTGCTCAGCCGAGCTGTGAATTTTCGGGGTACCAGAACTGAAAAGGTTCAAAAGTATTTGCAAGTAGGATTTGTGTTTGTCCCCCAAAGTGTTCTGGAAACCACAGGAGGTGGTTGTTCCTGACGCCAGGTTATCATTGCTAATAACACATCGTTATTGGATTTGAACAAACCCTCCAGTCAGTGTTTACCACTGGGCAAACTGGGCACAGAAAAGCCTGACTCAGGAAGGATTTGTCTTTGCAGTTCAGACCCTGCAAACGGAGGGTTTCAGAGCGTGCAGGGAATATCTGTTACAAGGTAAATGGGTTTAAAGTCACAGCCTGAAGAACTCCACCTAAATTCCACAGAGGTATTTGAGCAATTCCCAGTCGTTTGTTCTCTCCATCCAGCATCAGACTAGATTCCTAATGGAGATTAACGCGCGCACAATCAGATATCTGTCTGTATGGATGCCACGACACCGACAGTCCTGTGGTTTAACAGACCAGTACTGGCTTAAGGATGGGGTAACTGAGAAATAAAGAGTGGCTGGAACATAATCTGTATTAATTATTCATTCTGCCTAGGCAAGACCTTCTTTTTCCAGTGATACGGTTTTTATGAAAATAGATGCAAGATCTTCCCAAACGTTGTCAGGTTACTCTTCCTTTAGATTGCTTTAAATATGCAGACAGGCAAATGATTCATGCTCTCCCCATTGCTAAAACCCATACTGGGTATGCACACTGAGGCTGGTTGTGTGGCAAACCATCCTTCAACTGAATTAGCTTTAGTCTTGACTTCTTTGGGTTTACTGAAAGTAAAGCCATTCTGGCCCCAGAGTGGCACTACTGGTCGGCTACAGACACAAGCATCGAGCGAGACAGTCACCACGAGAGGGGAAATTCAGCCTGTGATCAACCTCAGCACGCTGATAACCTCCAGGACCAACAACAAGGCAGCCTTGGAGGGAGCCAGGCAGAGAACCGAAATCAAACCTAGAAATCTTGCAACAGAGATGAAATGAACTTAGCACCATCCTGGTTGAAAAGTGACTGCGATAAAAGGCAGATAAAGAGCAAAAAGTAGGAACTTTGAGCAAAACGTGCAGAATACTGTCCCGTCAATAAAATCAAGCGTTTTCCTTAGAGTTGTGAAAGGCAATGCCAAGTTGTTCCTGGTTTCTCAAGGCATCCACCCAGGGATCAGCACTGCACTGAAACTCGCGCTGCATCCAGAGACAACTGTGCCATTTCCTTACAAAATCATCTCCTTGATTATAACTCAATTTATTAAAATTTCTATCACGCCGAGGCCAAGCAAGGAAGTTATCTGTACCTCTCAAACAACTCTTAAACTTTCATTGGCGAATAAAAGTTTGACAGTTCCCTCGGTTTGCTGTAACTCATGTTATTTTTAAAACATGAATACCCCGAGTCCTTTGTCACCTGTAACGCTCAAGGACTTGGCTGTGAGATGCCAACAGAGCCTTCCCATAAAGTTATGTTACAGGCAATCATGGGCACATTGGTGTAAAGGCAAAGGTCTGAGAACGCACTGCCAGCTTTTACTGGTGTAAATAAAGTTGACTGGACAGATTGTTACTGGAGCATGCCGCATGCTGAAAACCTCTGTATTTTCCCGAGGATTATGAGCCTCATACCATGTTTACTGTAAGCATTTATTAACATTGTTCCTCCTGGTAGTAAGGCGTTTATTGTCAGCACATAAAACCCGCCAGTCTTCTCCCCTAACCACCCCGCTGCCGATTCTGACTCCAGCTCGACGAAGTCTCCTCTCTTTCCCCAGCAGCACCACACCAGGTCAGCTCCGTAACCTGCTTTCTTGCTGGAAAGCAAGGCTTATGAATTAGATCCATTTCTACATTTAGGATTGATGGGATCGGTCATTACCGCTCTTATTTTTTCAGGCAGATTTCAAGGGAAAGGTATTCATAAAGCAACTACGGCTCCTTGCTTGGAGTTTATGGAAGTCCGAAACGGTAAATCTCAGCGCGCTCATTAGCGTGTGCTGCCGAGACCACCCTCACAGAATTAACAGAGAGCTTTCAGTGGAAGACCAAAATTAGGGGTTTTCTTCTCCCCAGATAATCTTGTATTTTAACAGTTCTTCACAAATTGTGTACGGAGTTTCCCCCAGTCTTTAAGTTAGAAAATATACACTGTTCAATAGGAGCAAGAATCAGCTGAAGAAGAAGAGAAGAGCACGTAGTTGTGCCAACAGGCAGACTTCAGTAAGCTCTTTTCCAGCCTGAAATCCATCCCAGGCAACGAATCCAAACACTTGACTGCAAAAAGGCAGCAGGGGAGATCCCTCGCAGCCACCAGATCCTGCTCCTGGTTACGTGCTGCTCCCAGTGCCCGGCCAAGAGATGGCTCTTGGGAAAAAAACTCCCATCTATGTCACCAAGAGCTGAAGCACCCTTTGTTTTCCCGTGGAGAGGAGGCTGGTCCACCATCACAGCTTCCCGAGCCCTGCTCTGGGTCTGCCAGGCACAGGGGCACCAGCGAGCGAGAGGGAGGAGAGTGCCACAGAGCCGCCTGCCAGGGTTCCGCTGCTCGAAGGAATAATCAGAGATTTGTTTAATAACAGCAAAAAAGGACAGCCCAATTCTTATCATCAGGCTCTCTGGAGATTTGACATCCTTGGCATTGTATCCTAGGAGGAAGGAAATTTCTCACTTCCCTAGCTATTTCAGTTCTAGAAATCAATTGTTGCAGAGGGATAGTTTAACTGGTCTGCACACAGGAACCAAGGCAGCGGTGTTTGGGCTCAGATGCTCTTTGGAGATATTTATCTATAAATTAAAACCATGCTTTGTAATCTATCAGCAATTACGTGCATGTACGTTGGAAAAAATGGAGAATCTAATCGCCAGGAAAAAAACCTACTTGATTGTATAGAGGCAGTCACGGTGCCAAGTCTGCTCATTCCTGAATTCCTGACTGTGACGCTGTTTGATCCTTCGGACCCAAAGCCCACATGTTGTCACCATCCTCCTCTCATTTTCTCCAGCCTCCTTGGAACTTCCGAATCTTACCAGCTGGGCAAGGGGGTGCAGTGGCATTAACTTAAAGAACTTGTGAGAGACTACTAGCACGGGCGGTGGAGTAGAAGGTGGAGTTTTCTGGCAAAGAGAAAGCTGCTATGGGCTGCAAAAACGACAATGAAGGTGGAAAAATCCTGAAAATACCTCTGGTAGCTCCGTAAGCGTAAAGCCAGTGGTTTACTACGCCAGGCGACCACAAAGCAAACACTGCTGGTACCGTTCCAGTGTTCAGCCTGTCACTAACACCCTGACTACTCACTTGCAGCAAGGAACAGATTTGTCTGAAGCCACGGAAGCTACAGGGTGCATTGATGTCATGGCTGACATCATGAACCTGTTGTAAAATGGAACTATGATAAAGACACGATAACCCATACATGTCCATGTCCCTGTTTCTAGGGAAATTGTGTTTTCCACAGAGTATCGCTCACAAATACTGTTAATTTGCTTATTTTGCAAATCTAGAAACCAGTCTGATGAAAAGTAACGACTCAAGTGAGCAGGCAGGGAGGACTCAGCCCCACAATAGTAATTCCTGCCCTCCTCTCCTTGCTGACTTTCCAGCTTTTTCCTCTACCTCTGCTGACGACCCAAAGCGTAGTATTTTCTCCTGTGATTGAGATGGGTCAATGGATTTGGTTGATGCAATTTATTTCGCTTGGGTAAAAATATTTATTACCGTATTCTAAAAGTAATTTACGGCATCTCTATCCATAACTAAGCCAACAGGTGAGACCTCTGGAGACACTCTCAGATGCTCCTCAACAGCCAGCCTGCCTCTATGTACACCGCACGGCAGCTCAGATGCCTTCAGTTCACCGTCCTGGGCTGGTAACCGTGCTGGTCAGGACTCCAAAAAGGCACACACGGCCCTGCTCCAAAGACAAGGGAGTCAGTCAGCAAAGGGGTACTTTTACAGTGTGTCTTCTCTCATTGTTCTTTGGCTCCGACATCCATTAGTATTTTTGGTTGCAAACCAAAATTGTGAAACTAGATACTCTGAGTCAGCCCAGAAATGCAGATGAGATGGAACCCCGGCGTTCCGCAAGGAACGAGCGACACGACCAGCAAGGCAGAATACACGAATGCCGTTCACACATCTTCCTGAAGAGGTTTTTTCCTGAGCAAGAGTGCCATAGAGGTATTTCAGAGTATGGCAGCAGCCCGCTGATAATGCTCAGTTCCTCCAGGGGAAACGTGTAGGGATGCAAGTGGTTCCAAAGTTTTAAAAACTGTAATTTGTAATTCACTGTTCCAGTTCATTCTGGCCTTAGCAGTAAAAAAAGCTCCGAGTCCTCATTCCACAGCATCACACTACTACTAGGAGACATTTTAGGGTTGTCTCTCCTGTTCCCTGGGGAGTGCTGCTAAAAATGTAGCTGTGACCCACTGAATACGTCTCCACTATTACTTTTAAATTCCCTACCTGCCTTTGGGAAACTGTGGCAACATGCAAGGCAGCTTCTCCAGAGGCTCAGTGGACTCCCTAAATTCAGGCTGAAGATACCGGGGTGGAAAGCAGTCGATCTCCCTTTGGCCCAAACAGCTGAACCCTTATCGAGGTAAAAGACATTCTGTTAAATCTAGCAATGGCCTTTTATTTCTTGCTGCAGTAAGGAGGTTCACGTCCCATGGTTCTGCCTCTTACATACAATCCTTGAAGCACTCAAGTCTGTCGTGACGGAAACTGGATAATTAACTTTCGATGAAGCTAACTCGCATTCTTCAAGCAGCTTTCAAAAGCAAAGCTAGTGCGTTTGTGTACTTTTTTAAACAAAATTTTGGTATTTGTAATCCCCAACTCGTCGCTTATGGACCAGTTTCTGCCTGCAAGACCCTCTGAAACTGCTCATGGCAACAGGAAATTAAGATGTTTAAAACAAAGCCGACTGGGAGACATGAAATAGCCTGTAGCATTTTGCTTGCTTCAGACAGCAGCCCACCGGACAGCGGGATTCAGGGACCACTGGTTCACAGTGGTAATTTCAGCTGTATTTGTGCGATAACATCATCTGGTTTACTCTCTGGAAGATTTAGTCACTGTTTCAACAGTGTGTGTACTCAGGTTCATGTAAGACGTGTCATTAAACTCTTGAGAAAGTCCGAAAAAAAGTCATCTGTACCATTGAGACTGAGATTAGAAGACCAATCTACAGCTTAAAAGAAGACTGCCCACTAAAAACACGTTTTCTTTCTGAAAACTTTGTGCTTGGTACAGTCATGAAAAATACCAAAGTATTTCACACAATTTTCTTTGCATTTAATAGAGCTTTGTATTCAGCTGGTTCAAATAAATATCTGTACCACTGATTTCTGAGTTGTTTAGGAGTTATATTTAAGGGTCCTTCTCGAGTTAATAGCAAAAAGAAAAGCTTTTTCTTCCACGCACTTATTTGCTGTTCGGAATTTGCTCCTAAAATGCTGCGAAGAGTCAAAATTTGTAAAGTTTTTTACTTCTAAATGCAGAAACCTGACAATACTTTTGCCCATAGCAAGTGCCACCGCGTACACAGCTCGTACACATACTCCCTTATACTCTCTCTAGTTTTTCACCGAACTTATCGCAAAGACGGGAAAAAAGTGGGAGATAGATAGAAAATTAGTAACGAATTAGGTTTTTAAGAAGCCCTCTAGATCCGTTCTGTGAAACATGGCAGATAGCTGGGGGTGAGGAGAAGGTGGTAGACCACAGACAGGATATAACTTTATTTTGAATAGAGCTTGTCTCGCGTACAAACTAAATCCCCCCCCTCGAAGCAGTACAGAGATAAAACACCGCCAGAAAAAAAAAAAAAAAAAAGGCAAGCCATCGAGGCGAACGCAACAGTGGCGTTTTCAAAGTGGTGAAAATGAGCCTGGTTCTCAAATCCTTGCACGCATAACCTCCGCGCATCTACACGTGGGGGGTACGCGGGCTCCTCTTTGGCACCAGCCCCACAAAACACCTCCATCTTAAGTCCTGTCGTGAATTCAACCCATCTGGCACTCTCCAGCAAGCAACCAGTTTTTTTGTTCCTGCTTAGCAGGTCCCCTCCGTGCGTGGCCTCACCCTGCCGCCGCTCACCCTCTCCTCCCGGGGACGCCCCATCCGCGGCAGACCCTCGGGGTGCTTTTTGGTGCCCCGCCACACAACTTGGGCCGTTTCTGGAGTGCCACTTTCCCTCGCAGTGGGCACCGGCTCCCCCCGCGGCGCGCACCCCCGAGGCTTCTCCCGGTACCTCCGCTCCCCAGCAAGCCGCCCCCCGTTCCAGCCGCCCCCTCCCCTCCCCGGCCGTGCCCCCTTCCCCGCCCGCTCCGGAGCTGCCACCCCCCGCCCGGCCCGCTGGCCCCAACTTCTTTCCCGGATGCCCCATCTTTAGCATCGGTAGCTCCCTCCCCTCCCCACTTCCCCTCCCCCGCCTTCCCAAGTCTCCGGGACTAATAATCTGGCTCTGCTGACATGCTCTGGTAGCTGTGCCTATCGGGCAACTCCCAGGATGCACTCTTCGCTCCTCCCTGGCACCCCCTCGGCCGTGCCCACCCTCCGCTGGTACTTCCCCAGCCCTTCCCCCCTTCACCACCCTTCCCTCCCCCTTCGCCCCCCCCCCCCCACCCCCCCGTTTTGTGAGCGCCCCTCCCAGGCCCGCTCTTCCTCAGGCCAATTCCCCGGCGGCCCTCCGGGCCTTCCCCTCCCCCGCCGTGCCCGGGGCCCTACCGCCCCGTCCCCGCCGCCCGCGGGGCGCCCACACCCGTTCCCCCCGGGGGGCGGCAGTGCCTCACGGCCACCCCCCCGTCCCCGCCGGTCTGCGACCCCCCCCCCCCCCCCCACCGCGCAGCGACCCCCGTCCTCCTCCTCCTCCCCCCTCGCCCTCCCCGGCTTCTCCCCTCCCCCCGACCTCCTTCCTCGCCTCCTCACTCGCCCCTTCCCCTCAGCGCCGCTGCCCCCTTCCCCTCGCCCCCTCGGGGTGTGTTCCCCCCCCGTCCCCGAGCGCCCCCCACCCCGGTCCCCAGGGGCTGCGGGGGGTGGCGATGTCACTCACTCTCCTCAGCCCCCTCGGAGCCGCCTCCTCCTCCTCAGCGGGGCCCGGGCCGGACTGGGGCCGTGGGGGGAGGGGAGGCGGCTCCCTCAGGTGGCCACTGACAGGAGGAGGGAGGGCGGGAGGGAGGGCGGGAGGAGGGGGCTGCGCGCGCAGGGAGACCCGCCTCGCGCCGGGCTCCCTCCCTCCCTCCCCGCCCCCCTCCCCCCCCCCCCCCCCCCCCCCCCCGCTCCCGGCTCGCCCGTGCCGCCCCGCGCGCCGCCGGCGGCGCGGGACTCCCGGGGTGGCGCGCGCGCCACCAACCGTCCCCTCCTCGGGACGCCTTTCCCGCCCACCCCGGTTGCTAGGCAGATTTGGGCAAACTCGCGCCTCCGCGCGCCTCGCCCCGCCTCCTGCGCGGGCCTTTGGGGGTGTGTGGGGCGGGGTCCTTCGGTTTGGTGGTTTGTTTTTTGTTTTTTTGTTTTTTTTTTTTCCTCGAACGAAGTACGGACGGCTGCGACGCCCAATAAAAAGCTGGGGTTGCCCGCTCCGCTAGCCAATCGCAACCAGAGCCCGCCTTCGGCCCGCCCACATACTAAGCGGTGAGGAAAAGAGGCGGGGCGGCCTCTTGATTGACGGGCGGCGTGGCCAGTAAGCTCCGCGCGGCGCTCGGTGGGTGGGGGAACGGAAGCCAATGCGCGGCGCACGGGGAGGGGGCGTGGCCCGCGGCCGGGCCGGGCTGTGAGGCGCGGTGCTCGGCCGCCCCCCCGCGACCCGGGCACCGCGGCCCGGCACCGCGCCGAGGCCGGCTGAGGTGATGCGCTGCCCGCGGGGAGGGGCCGGAGCCGCCGGCCGCCCTTATCCGCCCGCGCAGGCCGGCCTGGGGCCTGCGATAGGGGCCGGCGGCGGGGTCGCTCGCTCCGTGAGGCGGGGGGGGAGGCGGGCCGCGCCGGGGGCTCCGAGGCCTCCGCCGGGGAAGGGCCTTGGCGGGCCGTAGCGTCGCGGAGCCGTCCCGGTGGGGCGGGAAGGGGTTGAGCCGGCGGCCCGCGGAGCGGAGCGGCGCGTCCCGGCACGCCGGCCGGGGGCCGGGCAGCCCGCGGCGCCCCGCGGTGGCGGTGACTCACTCCCGCTTCCTCCGCGGATCTGGGTCAGGGGTGCGCAGACGTTTTCGTGCCGCCGGCCGCACCTCTGACGGGGCCGCGATACGATCTTTTCCCCGGGGGGGCCGGCGCGCAGGGCTGTTAACCCTTCAGCTGCCGCCCTCGGCCGGGCCCCGGGGCTCGGATCCTTCGCCGTGTTGCGGCTCTACGCGGGGCTCGGCAGCAGCGCGGGGGGGGATTATCCAAATCCACCTGGTCGAGCCGATGCACGGAAACGGGAACAAAGGAATTAATAAATGAACTTTCCCCAGGAGATGCCCTGAACAGCTGTATTCATACAAAAAATGCCTTCTCAGCGTGCAGCCCACCTCCGCTGTCTCCGAGAAGCCCCAGGACTTCTCATTCTGTGTTTTTAGACCCCTGCAAGTGAGGTGGTTGTTAGAAGGAAAAAACAAATAATCTTGGGTGAGGCAAGTTTATAACAGGGAGTGAAAAAGTGACAGGAACTGCGCTTTATTTATAATGTCAGCACCAATCTTTCATTAATGATTTTCCACATGTAGCTTATTACAGTATTAGATGCAGCTTCCTATCAGGTTATTTAGGTGCTTGTTTCAAAAGAGTGAAAGATAATGGTTATTATTTTAATTTGTAATCTTTAATAAGCATAACTCGGTGTGCTTCCCGTTTTACTAGGCGAGGGAAGGCAGAAGGCACATCATCAAGGCTTTTGCAAGAAAAGAGCAGTGGAACCAGAGCTAGAATCCAGGCCTCATCCCTCCCTCCAGCACGCCTGCTCCTGGAACGTGTTCTATGCTCAGGAAAGTTCCAACATGCTCAACTTTCATAGCTGTTTTCCACCCTAGATTAAAGATTGATCGTTTCTGTTAACAACTTTGTGGTCCGATATCCTTTATGTAAGACTGAACACAATTTTCCTTACACAGTACCTTCCTCCACCATTTGTACAAGACAATTTTGGCTTCAGGCAACTAAGGGTTAACAGGGCAGCTCTCAACCAGTTGTTCTCTGGTTAATGACTTCTCCCAAAGCACTAAAAGCCACTGGCTTTGCCTCAGGCCATTCAAAACTTTATGGTTAACTACCCAGGGCTCGATGCTTTAATCCACACAGGAACACACAAGGATGGTGCATCTTAGAATCCTGGAATGGTTTGGGTTGGAAGGGACCTCAAAGATCACACAGTTCCACCCCCCCTGCCATGGGCAGGGACACCCTCCACTACACCAGGTTGCCCAAAGCCTCATCCAACCTGGCCTTGAACACTGCCAGGGATGGGACAGCCACAGCTTCTCTGGGCAACCAGTTCCATCTTGATTTACTTCACTTGCTGTGTCACCAGGAGAGTTTCAAAACAGGTCGCACCTAGAAGCTAAAGTTATTTCCAGAAACCTCCTCAGTAACATTTTTCTTGTCCTGTTTGGCCAGAATTTTACCGAGGTGATGGCAAGCGTTGCCATCTGCAAAGGCAGTATCCACCAGTCCTAGCAAACGCTGGAAGATCTGTTTTCTCTTTGGTTTCAAACTAAGGGTTTACATGGAATAAGCCAATAACTTGGCAAAAGAAAACTGATGGTGGCTTGTTGTGCAGCAGGCTGGCATCTTAATTTTGCTTTGCCAGCTCACGACAAGCTTCTACGCAGTAAAATACAAAGATCATCTGCTCTGGATGCGTCTCCGGATCTGTTGGGCAAGTACAAAACTTTTTGTACCTCCTGCTCGTGTATTTTAGACGTGTTTCACGTGGAGTTTTGCCACTAGGTACATCCTCTGCGAGGAGCTGCTTCAGAGGAGATGCCAGAGTCAGCCCCACCAAGACACGAACCAGGCAGAGCGGAGAGAAGGTGGCCATAGCTCAGTTTGTGCCAGATGGATCTTTTTTTCTGAGGAAGGGACTGCAGATAACCAGGATAAAGAGACTGGAGTGTCAGCATAACTAAGTCTTGTTTTTGACAGAAAGGAAGCTGCCATTTGGGTTAAAATTTTCATATAGTGAGTAACTTGTTGGAACAGAACCTGTGATGAAATTCAAGGGACTGGCTTAGCAGCTCAGATGACATTTTGGAAAGGTACAGCCTGCAGTTAAGTCTTAAAACGTTTAGTTTCTTCAAAATTTCACTTCCAGACAAATTTATTCAGCAGTTTTTGTCTTCCTTTTAAATTTAAGCTCAAAATGTAAAAATACCTGCCAGAAAGTCCTGGTACAAAAGGCACAAAAAGCAACCTCCATCAAACTAATCCCATTTGCAAAGATCAAATACACTCAGCATCCTTCTCGACTTCACAACTGCCGTGAACAAATACTTCTGCCCTGGACCAAATAAGAAAAATTCCAGGCGTTCGACCAATCCACGAAAGTCTTGTTTCATCCCAGACACCTGCCAGGGTTCCAGCTGTCTCCAGAGCAGCTTCACAGCCGCCCTCAGCCATCTCCAGCGTGCTGAGGTGAGCAGCCAGGTGGACCTTTTCAAGCAGGAAATTCCGGTTCTCCTTGCAGGCAGGAGCCCTCTGTTCCAGGCAGAGCAGCAATCCGGCCCCGCTCCGCAGGCGGAGCAGTGGCTCCCAGCCCTCCCATCCCACAGCCAGGACAGGGCCTTGAACTGGGAGATGGGGTAAGTCACTGGCGCCACGTAAAACACCACCTTTTTTTAGGCAGGTTAACTAAAGGAATTCGTATTCTACAAGCTGCTAGAAGAAGTAAAATTAAACTTTATTTAAAAATTCTTCTAATATAGAAAACGAGAGGAACCAAAGGCAACACAGCAACGCCCCCGGTTCCATCCCATTACAGGAGCTGCTGTATTTACAGCTTGGGAAGGAGCGCTGGCAGAAGGAACACCCCCTGCTACTCAACGGAGAACTACAAACACTTAACAACACGTTTGACAGAACATTTCGAGGTTCACTGCAGGGAACGATTAAACACACTCGCTAAGACAGACAGCAGAGGAGCACAGACAGGTGGGGTCTCATCCCAGTTTCTCCCAGCCTTCCATACAGCCTGAACCGCCGAGGCGATTCCTTCGTGCCCGTTCCTCGCTGCCGTAACGGTACGGAAACGGGTTTACTCGGCGTGATTCAGAGAGGTCAGTAATCCCTACAGTAAAGGGGGACATTACTGAACTCCTCCTATGGTTTCACCTCCTGCAGAACTTGGAAAAGCTGGATGAAATGGAAGCAGTGACATAACATTGTGCTGGACTCCCTGTGCCCACGGGCAGCGCAGCGACTTAAGGCCCCGACGTTTTATCCCTGTCGGTTTTCGCTCATGGTGTCACAGTGAGTGCACGTGTGGGATGACAGGGGATGAAGGAGATGAGTTTGATTTTATTTTTTTTTAACTTCCCCAGATGCCAAATCTAGACTCCCGTGCACATGGGCCGTTCTGATGTTGATACTGTAGGAAATGAAATACAACAGGCAAACACTTCTTCAGACTGCGTTCTCTATACAGACACGTTTTTTACACTATCTACAAAACAGGGATTAGATGCTTCTGTGTAAGTTCTTGCTACTTATTTAAAAATACTAGAGAAAAAAACTGTACAGTTCTCTAAATTACATCTTTAGAAGAATAATTTTTTTAGAAGTTCATAAAAGACTTCGTGTTTGTTGCTCTAGAGAATTAAATGATTGGACAAGAAAGATTAGAAATAATGTTGTTCAAATCAAGTTAGACAGACCAAGCACTTAACAGAACATTATCCGTAAACTGTAAACTCCTAGTTTTCTGTTCAGCTTTACATACACATTCGAAAATTAGGAAGAACTTCAGTTGTGAGGTCCTCATTTTAATCTCTGCTACATACAAAAGATACTGAAAAGCAAAAACTATTAAATAATTTAATATACAAGTGTAGTTAAAAAGCACTGTACATTGTAACAAATGTACATTGGATTTTAGAGATAGAAAAATCAACGAGTTATTTTCAAATTTACACGGTTTTTCAAATTCTGTGATGGGAAAAGGACTCTGGTAACAGAGCAGAGCTCTGGCCTCCGCAGGGCCGTGCCCGAAAAACGCCGCGGCGACGCCGGCGTGTCGCAGACAAGGGGAGTCCCGGGTTGTTCCTCCTGACGTCACGAGTTCAGCCACCACATGGAGCACACGGTTCCTGTTCAAAACCTGAGCGGGCAGCCTTTCCCTCGAGGATTTCCTTCCTGCCCTCCCTCCCCAGGACAGGCTGGCAGAGAGTCTGGCCCACCAAGCACCCGGCGTGCACACCAGTACCGCCAAGAAGCTGGAGCATCGCCATGGCCAGTCGCCCTCCAACAACACAGTCCTCAGCTCCGCGCGTCCCGGAGCTGGGGGGTGAGGTGAGGAGATGCACTGGTGGACACCTCGCTCGCTGCAAAAATGCTTTTCTTAAACTGGGCCCAAACCACAGCTCTCTGGAGTTGGGATTTCTCCATGTTGCCTTCTAGAAGCAGCAGGTTTTGGCCAACATAAAGCGATTTACTGGAGTTGCCGTGGGGGTGTGATCAGTTAAATAACAGCCTCAGATTGGATGGGAAAAAAAAAAAAAGACAAAAAGAGAATGCCTGGATGACCTGACTGGGACTCTAGCAGATTTAAAGCACTTTTCCAGTCACTAAAGCACACCTTTTCCAGTCACTAGGCACTCCCCAGCTCAGAGCGCTGCCACTAAAACGGCCGTTGCAGGTTCCGAGTTCTTGCAACTCGGTGCCGTATGAAGGGAACAGCCAAAGGGACACTGCTTCCCATATCAAAAACAGAAAAAAAAAAAAAAGGGAAAGACTTAAAAGTAGTCCATGGGCTATCAATATTCCTAAAGCAGGATTTACCTGACCAAAATCCAAGCGCGGGAATGCCGCGTTGCAAGGGGACGGGAGCTGTACGTGGGACAGGCTGCGGCACAGAACGTCATCTCAGTGAGCAACTGGTGAGGAACAGGGTCTGTCTGGGTGGATTCTCCCTGTGGTTTGTACCTCCAGACACCCTGTATGCCAACTCACAGATTTCTTTCCTATTTTTTGAGTTCTAAGGCAGACTTTAAGCAGCATTGAATTTTTTTTCTTGCAAACCCAGCAGTAAGACTCTCTCCCTATACCAATATCAAGGGCCTGTTTCCCTGTTGGAGATTTAACAAGGCCTAAAACATACGTGGCTTCTGCAAGAGTAAATGGCTGAGAATAGGATCTAAACCAGCAGAGGAAACACAAAATCCTATTTTGTAACTGGGACAAGCACTGATCCCGTTAATGTCACCCAGGGGCAAAAACGGAGGGGCCTGAATTACAAAAGCAAGAGTCTCTGTGAGCTGTCACTAGACAGGGGACAAGGCTTTGGAAAAAATGACCATCGGAAGATGGACTAGATGATCTTTAAGGTCCCTTCCAACCCAAAGCATCCTATGGTTAAAGGCGGATTTCACAGAATTCCTTCTACAATAAAAGTTGTGAAGGTTTGAGGGAGTCAAACACTGCCTCTAAAATACTCTCCTCCTCCCTCAGAAACAGGAGCAATCACAGAAGGCCCTAGACAAGTAATTTTTCTGGCAGATTCCTTTTCCCTCCCCCTTTTAAGTTGGGAGATAAATATTCAGAGCTACCAAGAGAGAAAAACACCTTTATTCAACCCCATGAACCTCGCCAGCTTTACAGGGCACTACACGGACTGGCACAGCTCCCCGCTATAAAGCTGCTCATGCTTCATGGAATGAACAACTCCCATAGCTCCCTGCAGAACAAACTGGGGCCTCGTCTCTCCTGTTGGGAGACAGCTGCAGAGGCAAACGCAGTGAGAATTCGCAGCTGAAGAGTTCAAAAAACTGAGATAAAACAGGAAAGCTAACGCAGAAGTTTTTGCCAAGGGCAAGACTAGAGTTTAATTTTTATACTAAGCCTCTGGCTTATATCGGATCTGGGTTTTAACCACCTAGTTTAACTCTGACTTCAGTCATTTGTAAAAATCATTAAGGCACAGATGCTGCCTTCCCTTGGTGAGGCTGCAGTAAAGATGCAAAACGTTGTTTCCCAGTTGCTTGGCCGTGGAGAGACCTGGCAGGAGGACAAGGAATCTCCTCCTTCCCTACAAATCACAACAAAGTAGCAGAGATGGAGAGAGCTGTGGTTCTGCCTTACCCTGTCTGGGGCTGCACGTCGGTGCAGGGAGACACAAGACCCTCATAGGGACGAAACGGTGGCACGTTGTCACACGCTGGTGAATCCAGGAGGTGGAACCTGCTCCTCGGACAACAGTGCCAGGCTGCTCCTGGAGCCACCCTCCGAGGACACCGGCACATCCCGGCTGCAGACCTCCTGCCCCTCAGACCTCAGATCTCACCTTCAGTGCAAGGCCACAAACAGCCCTGCCAAGGACTTGCGCACAGTGAGAAGGAAAGAATATTACCTCAGAAACTAAATTTAGAACTTTAGGGCACCCTACAGTCCATCATGATTTAATCCAATTATTCCCAGGAGTGGAAGGGCGCAGGAAACATTAGAACTGGCATGCATCATACTCCAGGGAAGGTTTAAGCATTCAGAATACAATCGGTATTCAAAACTGTGTGAGTCCTCTTCACCTCCTGCGACAATTTTTAAAAAGTAGGTATCTAACAACTTAAGGAACAAGCGTCCTTCGGACTAAACCTTAATTCTCAGCACGAGGAAAGCAGATTAAAACCAGTAGGTATATACACGCTAGCTGTATATTCACACACGTTATGCAAAAAGCAGCTTAAAATGCCCTTCTCACTTTGCAGGTCTATGAAATGTACGTTGTCTTTATGCAATCTGTTTCCTACGAGGCCCTCACTAGAAGAGGAATTTGCTGCCTTTTCTTTGAAGAAAAGATTTTGCATGAATTTTTTCTCCTTTTTTTTTTGGCTTTTTTTTTTTTTCTTTCTTTCTTTCTTTTCTTTTTTAAACACACTGTCCTGGTAGTTATTTCTGTTTCACAGGAGACTGGCCAGGCTGGTGGTGGGTCCGTTCTGTGCCTGGAACTGGACAGGAGGTGGTCCGTCTGTCCACTGAAAGATAACAAACAGCATGAAAATCCTGCAGCCGCTGCCCGGGGAGGGGAGGAGCGGTGGCGAGGCCAGAGGAAGGAGCTCACCACACAGACGTTTGCTACCTTGAGATAATTAAAGATTTCATCACGAGTAGCTGTGTGTCAGGTTTGGCTTTTGTTTTACACGCGTGGAGCTCCTGTCCCTTGAACAGTGTTTCTTCCGGAGCTACTCCGCGTGCCCGTCATTCCAAACCTCCCCGACTCCCGTGCTGGGTCCAGGGCGAATGGCAATCAAGTGAAAGCATTTCCTGCTCTCACAGGTAAACATCTGACCATCCAAGCATGGGAAACCAGGGCTTGCACCCAACCTGAGATGTGTCTGAGCCCATCACACACCGCAGCTATAGCGCTTCCAGACCACGTAAACCCTCTGGTCCTCACCCACTTCATTACTAAAATATTTTCCTCCTACATTAGTCAAAAATCTTCTAAAATGGGCAGATTTATTATTTGTTTCTTAATCCTCTTCCCCCTCCAGGTGTTTAATCCAGCACAGACTACTCAAAGCCAGCAACAACAAGCGAAGAGAGAGAGGCTGGAGCACTGGCTCACGTCTCCGTGCCTGGCCCCATGGACACAGACACGCACGTGGCTGTGGGGGGGGGTCTCAACACGGGCAGCCATCACCAACACTTTCACTCTCACAAGTCTCAGGATCCCTTTGTGAGCAAAACCAGCAAACAGGATCTTCCTTTTGGGCTTTCCCCCCCCACCCTTTCTTCTCCCCAAAAAGAAAAAGATGTCAAGTTCCTCACATCTGACATTCCCATTTGGACATTATTTCAGTCCAGAACAGTAAATTATCTTGTGCCCTTGCTAAATTGCAGCTCGGGAAACCATTCTATGTTTTTAAAACAATGTTAAAAGTGTTTCTGACAGGAAAGGCCTCGGTATCTGAAGTCCAAATAAAGATGCACCTTAGGGCAGTGGCTGTACAGCCATCAAATGGTGTATTGACTGGGACTCCAGATAAGGGGGAGAAAAACCCAAACCTTAGGAATGCTGAAGTACCCATAGAAAGTGTACTTCTAGCATCCCAGAACACGGCAGGCTGGATGACCTAAACATTACAATTAAACATGAGAACATGGTTACATTTCTCTCAAAAGCAACAGTTGTCACCCAAACGAAGTGGTGACCTGGTACCAAAGCCACTTAAAAAAATCTAAACCCTGGTGTACCAGAAACAAAGGCCATACCCACCAAATCAACTTTCTAGAAGTGAATTAATGAATTGATTCCCACTTCCTTTGCCTGTTTTCAGCCCAGTTTACACACTAGGAAGCAGGCTGCATTTGGGCAGCTTGCTGAGAAGCGTGCTCAGCGAAGGAAGGAGCAGTAAGGGACAGCAGAGCACGCCGTTTTGCCCCGAAAGCGCTCCGAACTGCAGGAGGAGGTTGCTTACCGTGATGAGGTTGTGTTCTGGAAGACTGCACGCTTCGATGTGGTCCTGGAGGAGCTGCTGGGAGAAGTTTTGATGCATCTGTGCTGCCTCGTGCGCGTCCATGGCGTTTCCGCAGGCCTTGTTCAGGTCTGAAAGACAAAAGCGTCGAGCGCTCACCAAGGAATTGCCCGCACGTGTTTCCAGCTGACCAGCTCCGCACAGCCCTGTGTTTGGTGACTCCAGTAACTGATTTCAACAACCAGTACATCGAAGTCGTGTCACTTCTGAGTGAAAACCCCTTTCCAGGGCCGTACGGGGAGGCTGACCCTTTTCCAACAGCGTTAGGAGCGCACATTCCAAGATTTGGTGTTGTTTTAGTTTCCGACTATTAAAAATACCATTTACAGTAGCTCTAGAAGGAGGAAGCAAACTGCTCACACCAGTAAAAGCCCCTGTGCAGTTTGCATTTTGTCTTTTCAGTTCCCAGCACCATCTGGTGGGAGCAGGGAAGAGCTGTCGGATTCCCACTGCGGCTCCACGACTCAGCAACACAGGTTTCGGAGGCGAAGCAACGCACTTCCTTTGGTGAATCCTCACTTTTGGGGACAGCAGATGCCCGCTGTTTGGCACACAGTGAGCCAACCCTGAAGCCTTTTTCCTGTGAGGTTTACTCACAGGGAATAGCTCGGTTGGATTTAAGACCAGTAACATATCAAGAACCCCCCAATTTCAGCTAAAAACGACGAGCGGCGCAGCGTGGCAGCGGCTGAGGCGGTCTAACCAAATGTTTACTACAACTGCAACTGCAGGTGAAGCAAAGCAGAGGAATGGGTGCTGCAGGGGTGGGAACTGGAGCCACCACGCTCACCAGTTCAGCTGTTTGTATCAAACTGGTGTCCAGCCACAACGGGAGAACCCCGACGGCTGCCTCGCGCCCGTGGTGCAGGGATGCTGGAGCTCTGCGTAGCAGTCCCACCCCACCTCCCCCAAAAAGAAAACCCCCAACTGGAGTATCTGACAGCTGGGCCAGCGCTGCAGAGCAGGAACTGGAAGAACCACCTCGCACTCTGGACGCCCAGGCAGCCTTTTGCTTCGCCTCTCGGCGAGCGCTGGCGCACGTCCCCACAGCCCACCCCCGTCAGCAGCCACGTGCTCTTTGCTGCAGAAAGCACAAGACCTTTTCCAAACTCACCTCTCAAGAGAGCTGAAGACCACAGCTGCACAGACATGTCTGGTATCTTGCTTGCAAGCTGCATGGCTGGTACTACCATGTTATTACTTTCCTGGTGAAGAGCAGATACCAACATAAAATTGATTTTTTTTTTTTTCCTTTCCCCTTACAAATACACATTACACCGAGGAGAAGTTAGATTTGTGACCAAAAAAAAAAAAGTCTACTTTAACTGCTGCCCTGTTGTGGCTAAGAAGTGGAAGTGCTTAATGGGACAATAGCCCAAACACATCATCTAAAGCTGCCTGGAGTTTTACCCTGTCCTAGGAATTACAGTGTCTCTGCTGGGCAAGATAATAAAAATATTTCATGCACTCTGGCATAATGGTGAGAATTAAGGAGCTTGTACCCACAATTCCTTCCAAAACAATCCAGCTGAATGATGTTATTTGTCCTTTATTCAGCTCCTTTTTTCAAGTGATTTTAGGCATTATAAAAACAAACTCTTCTAGAGCAGACTTCAAACACTACTACTTTGTTAGAGCGTTATTAAACATGCAAATTACAGCTACAGAATTACGTAAGTCAGTAAGCTGCCAGCTTTTAGTGGGATACCAACAAACGAGCGCTCTTAAAATAAGATGAATTTCACAAAGTGGCCTGAGTTTCTTTGGCAAACACGTCCAACATCGACACGGTGACACTGGCCCCGCGAAGCCTTACCCTGTGATTCCCTAACACGTAGAATATGTGACCCAGGAGCACGAGAGAACACGCCGTTAATCGGTTCAAGTCTTCCGCGTTCGACATTTTCAGTGTTTCTCGCAAAAAACGCCTACCGGAACAGAGCGAAAATAAAACGTTTTAACAACTCTGCTTTCCCTTCAGTATATAAGGAGCATCGTTAAGAAGTGAATTAATCCAACTGGCAAAATACGAGCACTTGGGAACGAAGAGGTGCTGCAGGTGACCTCAAACAAAGCTCTGAAGTCCCAAACCTCACCCTTCACTTAGGAAAAATGACTCATATAATACAGGCCCCCCCTTTGAAATGCTTTTGTTTGCGATGTGCTGCTGCGCAACACGGCACCAGTATCACCATCAGCGTTCAGAACTACAGAGATCTAAACCAAACAGCTTCCCGGTGTTTTCCCCCAGGTGAAACAGGAGGTTGACTAAACCCACAGGGAGAAGAGCCAGCGGGTTTGAAAGCAAGGCCTCGGGGTTTTCATTTTGATCCTGAACAGCTCAATGGAGTTTCTCCTTTTCTCCCAACCTTCCCAGTGCACCGATTTGTACTCACTTTGCCTCGTTGTATCTTCCTTGAAAGAAGGAGAAGAGACCTCGGATGTAGAACGCCGCTGCTCGGAGACAGTGAGAGCTACGGACAAAGCAAGGCATTGAAATCCAGGCACTGCGCAGTGACTGAGCGCAGAACAGACAGATTTTTCTGGGAATCTGCCTGATCATCAGATCTCCAAACATAACATTAAATGTGTGGTCAGAACTTCTGCCTTGGGAAGAAGCTGATCATTTTGTTTTCTTTTAAAAAAAGCCTGCTACAAATCCAGCATTACCACCACCAACGCAACATCAGCAGGTAGGTAGTTTCCGGAATTCTCACCTCACAGGAAAATTGTGGTCTGGATTTATCCTTTCCAGTAAGCTGTAAAGCTGCAAAGGGGGAAGAGAAAAGAAATATAATCAGCATTTCTCACATATACAGGCTTACAGCACTGACAGCAAGGGGCTTTACAGGAAGTGCACCTCAAACCAGAACAGTGCAAGTCACCACAAACACACTCAAATTTACTTGTACGGGTCAGATTACAGCACGAACATTCCAACATCAGGAGTTTTTGTGTTCGTTTTGATTCTTAAAATCAAGTTTTACACAAAATGTGCTTTCTCAGACTTTATAGAACTTTCTCTACAATGTCAATACTTCCTCAGAAAACTTTCAGCTGTTGTGTCCAACCGAGCTGTTCGAGGCCCCAATGAACACTGCATCAGATTTACTGTTTCATTAAAACCAGAAATCAACTAAGCAAAAACAAAGGGTCAACTTTTTTAATTACTATTTTTTCTCTCTAAGCTTTTTAACAAAGTACTGTGTGCTTGGAGAAAAGGTTCCTTTCCAGCCTCTTCACAAGAAACCTGCAAGCACCTCTCAGAAAGTTACTACAGAGGGATCAGACACGCCGCTGGAAGAACACACACAGTTTCTGTGTTAACATGGCTGAAGCACAAGGAACACACACACGTGCACGGAGCTGCTTCTGGATGTTTAGTTCCCTCTTTCTAGGTTTAAGGTGATCTAGTAAACCCCCTACACAGCTGGAAACTGAAGCAAACAGGTTGAACGAGTCAAAACGACAGAGTTAACCACACACTCCACGCCAAGCTTCCCCTCCCAGTGCTGGAGAGAATTCCATGTACAATCCAGAATCCTCTCCAGTTGATACCACCGGTTCTTTACTGCCAATTGACACCACCCTAATCAAGGGGTTGCCTGGCTGCCAGACAAGGCCCTGCTTTGCAAAAACGCTCAGGAAAAAAAGACCAATTCAAGCACAGCAGCAGTTTTCTCTCCAAGAACGCTCTGACTTTTAGCAGACTCACCTCCTGATGCCGGTTGCCTTCCCTGATGTACACGCTGGCCAAGTTTGTCACAATAAACGCCCAGAGTTCTTGATGTGTAGTGAGCTAAAATAAACAGCAGCACAGTCAAATCCTTCACCATCTAACCCAGAATCTGCTCACCCCATAAACCCACAGATTCGGAGTCTGATATTTCCCTATTAATAAATCCTCCTCTCCAGGGTTGTGTTCAGGACCAAAAAAAATGAAATAGAGCAACTTATATAAACAATCTCCAGATTCCCCTTCCAACAACCCACATGACAATTGCAAACGAGCCCGTTTCCACACTGAACATCCATAGTAAATAGTTTGGGAAGAAAACCTTACCCTCAGTGCTGTAGTAAATTGTGCTTCTGCATTGTCCATGCAATTAACAGAAATGCAGTAGAGCCCCTGTAGAAGACACGACATTTCTAAGGTCACGTGTAACACAATTACAGCGAAAGGCACGCACAAAACCACGGAATCTCAGGATGTTGGCAGGAAAAAAGGTAACCAACAAGACTTAGTTTTGCCTGGCTTGAGAGAAAATGAGCAATTTCTACACAAAGTCTTTCAAAATAGTTATGTTTCTGTAAAAAACATCCCATTTATCTAAAAAAAAACTCTTAATTTCTTATAATACTCAAATAGTAACGTTACATAAATCCTTCCCCTTACACAGTTCCCACAATATTGTCTCAAACACACACAGTATAAATCTCGTGTATTTACCCTGCACACTACAACTATCACGCTGCATGTCACTTCTTTTGCTTTAAACCTTTGACAGGCTGAAATAGCACTGGGTGTGGGTGCCCACAGCAGGACTGGCACCCCACTATTCAGCAGGAAGTCTTGCTGTCTGCCTCACTACGTTCTCATGAGTTACTGGTGACGAGTACGAGCCCCGGGTACGGTCTTGCAAAGAGCCCAAAGTTTACTGCTAATGGTAGACACTTACTAACAGAGTGTGCAGCTGGGCAGCGTGATTAGAAAACAGTCTGGGAGACTGCTGGCAGAGCTGACAGACTTGTGAAATCTGTTAGGAAAAAAAGAATATTTTAAGATACTTTTTTCTTCATTTCCTATCTACTTGCATCACACATGTCATTCAGGACGTTTCAGTGATTGGTTCACGACTCCTAAGTCACGCTCCCAGGTAAAAGTGGAGGCTGGAACCCCCCCCCAGCCAAGGTACACACGCTGCTCCACACACGCTCCCACGCTCAAACTGGTTTGGAATTATTTGCTTTGCAGCAGCTCCACCGTATGGTGGCACCACCTGCGAGCCGAGTCACAGATCTCTTCTGCCACACTCACAATTTGAGTTGGCAGGCAACAAAAAAAAAAAACCTGGAATCAAAATCTTCCACGGGACTTACGATGAGTTTTATGAGTCAGAACCAATGATTATTCTTTTTGCAGGCAAAACTGCCCCCCACTCCCCAAGCACGTGCACGAGAAGGCTGAGAGCAGAGCTGAGATGATAAAGCAGCATGGCCTATAAATAAGGGATGGATCTAAAAACGACTGTGAGAATAGAAAAGAAAAAAAAAGCACAGCTCTTTCTTGCATTAAATAACACTGTCCCTCTCCTCCTTTCCCCCAAACCAGGTAAGAGGAAGAAGGGACAAAGACAGGGAATCTTAAAAACTGAGAAATGCTTGGACAAGCCAGGAATGCTAGGAGGAAGAGTGAAGAGCCACTCTGTCATGAATCTGAGGGAAAGGGAAAAGAGCCCAGAGTCAGACTGCAGCGTGCAATGAGGAAGGTGTCAGCTGTAGCCAGTCAGTTATTGTTGACCCCACGAGCAACTCCAAAGCGTTCTTAAATAAAACACTGAAGAGGAGGCTAATTCCACAGCTTGAGAGTGGTGGTACCCTGAACACCGGGAGTCCTGACTATATCTGTCAGCAGTTCAGCACTGCTGGAATCCCCAGCTGAGCCCAAGTATCTTCCTCAAAACTGGAGTTCCCACGTTTTAACAGCTATCACCGCACACGTCCAACAAGGAGGGAAATGGTGAAACCCCGTTCTTACCTCCTGCAATGCTGTGGCTTTGTGTCCCGTGACGAGCCGACACATGATAATGTGTTCCAACAAAATAACTTGGAAAGATGACAAGATAGGACTGCAGTCCAACACTGCAAGGGGAAAAGCAATCTAGTGAGCAAAGTTGTGAGGATATTAACATCCTAACCTCACAGCCTCCCCCACCCCTAGCCAGCTTCCTCAATCCAAGGTGGCTCAGCAAGGCTTCAACATAAAGACTCCTTTGCAGAAATCTGGAGAGGGATGTCTTTGGTGGGACCACTTGGTGTCAGAAGAGTCAGCACACCGCCCAGCTCCTCTTCCATATACCACAGGAAGGATGGCAAATGCTTAAAAAAAAAAAAACAAACCCAAAACACCCTAAAACCAAAAAAACCCCACCAAAATCACAATGTCTGAACTGGCAGGACGGGGAGTCTGAGCACCAGTTAAGGAAAAACTCCGTGGGAGCACATGCTCGTTTTAGAGAATCAAAAGCTTAGATAATCAAACACACGGACAATCAGAAAGGCAGCATGAAAATGCATGTATTTACAGCCCAATTTACTGAGTTACAGTAAAACCCCTCAAAACTTGATTTCTGTATTCAAAGTAACTACCTGTTTTTAAAACAGAGCAGAGTTCTTAGATGCAGCAGAAAGACTGACAGCAGGCTGCACCACTGAAATAAATAAGGCTGCTGCGGTTTGGGTTTGGTTTTATTTAATATAAATTAGCAGCAAGTAATGGAATCTGGTGGTATCAGCTAAATTATAATCCTTATCCTTACTTTTTAGCTTCTCTAGCTGCATGAGTGCTTTGTCTGTGTACTTCTGAGCCTTCTCCAGGTACCCTGCTTGCATGGAATGCATCACTGTCACCTGCCGGGAAACACAGGAAAGCTTACGAAAAATTATCTTTGCAAAGAAGAAAAAGTCTGGGAGTTCACCCAACTCCTCACCTACCAGCTTCTTAAACTAACTTTTGACGTAATTTAGGGTTATAATCATATTCAAGAAGCGAGGGGATTCGTTTCAGGAATCTGAAGCCAAGATTGTCACTCTGTTGGTAAAAATAAGCCAACGTAGCTCTACTTGGTACGAGTTAATCTGATTCTGTTTGGCTTGGATACTCATAAAGTTACATTCCAGTTTCCAGACTTCTTGCACAGTCTCTTCCAACGCTGACATCACCGAAAGCAAGAGTCTCACAGATGCTGTGACAGAATTAAACTGTCAGCGGAACGTAAAGCAGCATACGGTCGGCAGAATCCACCACTGCTGGCTCCAGGCGGTTTTTAACCAATTCCTCCTTAATTAGCAGTATATATGAAGGAAAAAAGAGCTTCTCACCAAGTAGACGAGCACACACATGTGCTCCTTGGGCAGCCAGTGAAAGAGATCAGCAGGGTTGCTGGGCAGGATCTCGTCGTCGTGCAGCGTGGAGATGGTCTGGATGCACTGCTGGAGCTGCTTCAGGCACGGCTTCACGCTTTTCACCTGCGGAAGGCGACTCACGTCAGGCACAGCTGCTGCAGCCCAGATGCTCCAACATTTACCGAGCTGGGAAAACTCACCCGGCAACAAATAACCTCCACGTTCAGGAAATTAGTCCGTGTGTAAACCACAACCCCGGCATGGCAGGACAGGGACTGCTTCAGGCCCGTTCCGCGATGAACGGCAATCAGACCCTCATATTTGCTCACAGACCAACAGACACTCAAAATGTTTTCCAAAATCATTAAAGCCTGTTATTTCCGCCAACATCACACACAAGCAAGAGTGGCTGCCAGGGTTCTGAGGGTATCACAGTAAATCTCTCCTCAGGGATGAAGAAATGAATGTTATTTCTTTATTCCTCATTTCGTTTGAGATTAAAATTTATAGAAATTAAGTTCCACGCAGCAAGCACCCCCCCCCAAATCACCTCAGCACAGTAACTCGTCACTTCTGAGGCAGGACTCCTGCCCCAGTTCTCACACGGGACCTGGAAGAGGCACAACTGGCACGTACCTGCCCCGCGTCCAGGTAATGTGTGACCTGCAGGACCAAGAAGAACACACGTAACGACTCTTTCTGGATGGGGTTTCCTTGCCAGTTCTCAACTATCTGCCCGCAAAGAGTAAGGAGAGGGTGCACCTCCTGCAGCTTTCGTTCCATTAGAAGGAGCTACAATTTCAAATAAAAATGCATTATTTCTGTCTCAAACTGTTGGAACACTCAGAAAGCCACAGCAGAGCCCCAGGTACATTTATGTATTTAAAACAAAAAGACCCAAAGACACCTTATTGCAAGAGCACCAGCCTTTTCACACAACCAGATTTTTCATCCCTAATTACAAAAGCTCCAGCGACAATCTGCAGTTATCCTGTTTCCTTCCAGAAAATTATTTGTCATCATTAATAAAGAAAAAAGCCAAACCTATTCACAAGGTTTAAGGTTAAGCAGATTTAAGGCTTATCCCAGTTATATTTTTACACTGCACTTGCTCACATGAACAAACCAGAACATATAAAGCACAGAGAAGCATGCAAGATACCTTAAAACAACTTATGTTCAGGGGAAGGTTGCACTCTATTGCTCTGTAACTTGCACTATACTAGTAAAACAAGAAAAAAAAGTACATCCAACTTACCATCCCCTTGCTTAGTAGAAACAGTGCTCTGAAATGAAACAAAATGACATTGTGCTCAAAAAAAATCAGTTACCCAAACCACAACTGTATATATAAACCCTGAGAAAAAAAAAAAAAGAATCTGCTGTTCTCTTCCTCGAAGATGATGGACAAGAGAGTATTAAGGAACCTGCCACAGAAAGCACATTTAAAAGCTGGATGGACCAGTCCAATCGTAGCCCCAGGAACCAAAATCCCAGCCTCTCAAGTTGTATCCAAGCTTTGGACAGTTCCAGTTACAAGAGTTCCTAAGGCCACAACAGGCTACTGGGAAAACTTGCTGATAATGACAATAAACAATATTGATTTTGAAAAAAGACTCTCCAGATTCTGAATGGACATTATTGGTTTCAACAGAAAAAAGGAAAAGCTGGAGAAACTCTCAGATTGAAGAGAACAATCAGAAATATTGGTCTGCCTGTAAAACCCACGCAGCAATCACAGGCCACATCTCTAAATAAAAGTAGAATCTCTAAATAACAAGCAGAGCAAACCAAAATACTTTCTGTGGGAAGGAAAAAAAGTCCAGGGAACTCACCTGGTATACTCTGATCCGACCACCCGAGCGTATTCCGCGCCAACTCCGAGCAGGTCACATGCTGAAACTAAGTCTTTTTCAAGTGTGTGTAGTTGCTGAAATGAAACAAAGGCCAGAAGAGATCAGCGTTCTCTTTGTGAACCCAGTTAGCAGCTTTTAAAAATGTAATTACCCCTGTGCTTCATAGGTGACAAGGGCTAAACCAGTACTTGTTAAATGCATCATCTGATTTTAGACTCATTTTCCAGGAACACCTGGCATTCTCCAAAAAACAGTCTGTAACATTTCAAAGAAAATGCCTCAGCCCAGTTTCATACCACGCAAGCTGTTATAATTCATTAAAATCCCGTGCAGATCAGATCCCAACAGCTCCAACATAACCATGAACTGTTACACTGGAGTAAACGGAACAATGGAGTGTTTTCCAGCAAACAGAGAAAGTCTGCACAGTATGTCCCAGGTGGTGGGGAGAGGATGAGGCAGCTGCCAGAGCTCCTCTCACACCGTCCTGCTGCCAGTTTTTCCACCTTTGCCAAGCCCAGGTAGAAAGCCACACAGCTGTAGAACAGGCACCGGGACACACAGGCCTCTGTGGGCAAGCAAAAGCCAGAAAAGAAATGCCACACAGAAGAGAAATCAGCAAAGGATGTCAGGATTCAAGGAAGGATCCTCCTCAGAGGGAAGCACTGAGAAAAACGCTCAAGCTGCTTCGGAGCACTCAGGTATTAACTCGCTGAAAAGTGAACGTGTGTCCTTTAATCGGCAGGAAATAGGCTCTGCACAACTCACTGCTCCTGAACTACACAAAGGAGCCTGGCAATTCTTTTCCAAGCTGTTCTGCTTGTTTAAGCTCATTGGGAAGGGGGAAAGGACAAGTCCAGGTGACCAGTAAGACAGTCTTCAAAGCTGAAATTGCTTCCTGACCAGCCCTCTGTCGCAGAGTACGTGTAACGAGCAATTAACTCCCTCCACTCTCACGTTAAACACCTCGAGGCTCCTCAGGAGCAGAGAACAGGCACCACCTGGAAAAACTGGGGGAGTTCTTCAGCAACAATCTGCTCTTCCCACCCATCAGTTCGCTTTCTGGATATGCTCCCTGGCCTAAGGCAGGGGATTCCCAGGAAAATCAGCACTTTAAGAGCAGTTACACAGCTGAAGACTGTAACAAACGTTCAACACCGCCAATTCCAGCACGCACCAGTTTATTCCTGGAAGTGAAGACAGCCTGACCTGTGCAGCTGAAGCCACACTTACAGCACATTACAGAACAGGAAGAGTAACATTGCTTGGAGGCCTTTGCACCAGCTGCTTTTCCCATCCCAGCTTTGCTCCGCGTGCTGATTAGGTTGCAAATAATCACAGGAACACTTCGGGTCGGGAAGCTCCAATTCCAGCAGGTTTTATGAGAACGTTTGCCCTGACTGCTGGCCACGAGGTGGATTTTATTTCGCTCTGCCTCTGAAGCTGTGTGTTACTGGAGCTCACAGAATGATCCTTGCTGCCTTCTTCCCTGGATCCATCCTGTAGTCTACCAACATATCCTTACTTTACAGCATGAATTCCTCTGCTTTTGTCTTTCCATTAGCAGCAATGACTGGGGGGAGGAGTGGTTTTAAAAAAAGGCATCCAAGCTCCTTCTAGGAAGAATACAGGTATTTTCTAGCCATTTTTTTTGCAATCACAGTGTAAAGTTATCAACAGAAATCACTTACTGCAAGCTGAAAAAGCAATCTGCAGTGCCAGTACGGAGTCTGCTGTGAAATCTGAATGGCTTTGCGCAACAGAGGTTTTGCTGTGTCCACGGAATTCTGAAACAGAAACCTGCGTAAGAACGGGCTACGGGAACTCATCGCTGACACAACGACTTTCACACCAGTTGTGTTCTGTACTGATCCCCCAGGAAAGTCTCACTGTACTGATCCCCTCACTGACAGCTCAGGAAAAACATGAAAGGCAACAAAACCAAGTGTTTAACACACAGGCCCACACATCTGCACTTGACTGAAAGTCTGTTCAGAAGTATGAGCTATTTCATGGAATCATGGAATGGTTAGGGTTGGAAGGGACCTCAAAGATCATCTGTTTAACTCCTTCACGGCCACTACTCTAACATGCACTTTTTTCCAGCACGTGAGAGAAATGGCCAACACTGCCTTAGAGAAAATAAAGGCTAGTTAAGGCTTTTCCAGAGAAGAAGAATAAAAGTAGCCTAGGAACACAACAAAAGCCTGAGGAAAGCCATCTACTTCCCTCCCTCCCCCAAATTAGCTTGTCTTTGTCTAAATGAGAGCTAAAAAAATACTCTGGCCAAGCAAACTCCCTTTGCTGGGGAAGACCTGCACGGCCATTCCAGCAGTGACTGGCACAATAAGACAGACCAAAGTCTTTCAGGCTTTACCACTCCATATTCACGTTGCAGCTGACTCCTAAAAGTTCCATAAATCCTACCACGACCAGCGATATCCTACTCCGAGACCAAAGACACCCAAATCAAACGCAGCCCCGGGACAAGGGACAGTTCCTGGAGCATTCTCAGCGCACTCACCTCCTGACAGTACAGCTCAGACAGGAGGCTGGCTGCCTCAAACTTGACATCTTCAAACTGAGGGATCTGGCAGCAGCAGAGTTAAGTAAATACTAAACAGCACCTGGAAAACACCAACAGCCCGACGTCCAACAACCCTCAACAGCACGCAGGTGTCAGGAAAGTGGCCCCAAACACAGAAGGAGATTAAAACCACCAGCCAAACCCCTTCCCCAGCACCAGGCTCTCTCCGCGGAGGCGCGTCGTTACCGGAGCCCCCGCTGCAAGAGCGGGGCGGCAGGAAAAGGATACTTGCTGGGATATCAGCCACTACAAGAGAAGACAGTGGGTTAGTCCGTATCCACCGTGGGCCGCCCCACTGACAGACCCCCCCCAAACTGACAGAGCCCTCCCCACTGACAGACCCCCCCCCCCAACCTGACAGAGCTCTCCCCACTGACAGACCCCCCCCTAAACTGACAGAGCCCTCCCCACTGACAGACCCCCCCACTGACAGACACCCCTCCGCCCCCGGCGCTCACCGCCTTCTCCAGGTGCCCGCGGGCCTGGTCGCCGTTGCGGGTGTGGTGGTAGAGGACGGAGCCGAGCTGGAGGTGGGTGCGGGCCTCCATGCGGGCCGGGGGCTTGCGGGGCAGCACGGCCTGCAGGCAGTGCACGCACAGCCGCACCTTGGGCGGGCTCGACGTGCGGAAGTGCTCGGCCAGGCCCAGCAGCGCCAGGTACCACGACTCCCCTCCGCCCGCGCCTCCGCCCGACCCCGACCCCGGCGCGGGCCCAGCGCCGCCGCCGCCGCCGCCTCCGCCTCCTCCGCCGGCCCCGCCGCCGCCACCCGCCTCCCCGGAGCCCGCCGCGCCCCCCGCCGCCGGCTGCGCCTGCTGCTGAGGCGGCGGCTGCTGCTGAGGGGCCGCGCCGCCCGCCGAGCCCGCCGCGCCCGCCGCCACCGCCGCCATCTCAGGGCCGCCGCGACAACACGGGCGGGGCGGGGGCGAGGAGCGGCGCGCGGGGGCCGACGGGATGTGGAGTCCGCCGCCGCCGCCGCCGCCGCGCGCAGGGGCCGCTGGGAGGGGGCTGCGCCCCTGAAACGCTGATGGGAAATGGCGCGGCGCGCGCGGCCTCATGGGAGTTGTAGTCCGGCCCGCCCCCTTGCCGCCGCGCTGTGCCGAGCGGCTTGCGGAAGGAGAGCAGCGGGGGCAGCCGCCACGCAAAGAAGCGGTTCGCCCCGCTGACCGGCCTCGCCGCCGCGGGGGGGGGCGCGAGGCGGGCGGCGGATGCATCCGCGGGACTACATCTCCCAGAGGCCTTTGCGGCAGAGCCGCCGCGCGCGGCCCGCCTCCGCCGGCCGCGGTGCACGGTGGGACGGGCGCTCCAAAATGGACAACCCCCGGGATGCCCCCGGTACGGCTGGTCCCGCGGAGCCTCCCCCGCGCTCTTCCCCGCCGTGCAGCACCGCGGCGGGGCGGGCACCGCGCTCGGCGGCCTCCCCGGCCCGCCCGCGGGAGCCGGGGGGAGGGCGAGCCCTGGGCTGGGCCGCGGCATCATCCCCCGGTGGCGTGGGGGGGGCCCCGAGCGCCGCAGCGCTCATTTCCCCCCTCCTTGTCCCGCAGGGAAGGCGAGCCGGTGGTTCGGGGTCGCGCAGTCCAAGTCGGCCAAGACGAACGTGAACATCCTTCACCAGGAGGAGCTGATCGCGCAGAAGAAGCGAGAAATCGAGGCGAGGCTGGAGCAGCAGGCGAAGCAGAACTACCTGGGCATCCAGCAGCTGCCTCTGCTCGGGGAGTACGTGCGGGTCGCGGGGCTGTTAGGCGGGAGCTGCGCGGGCGGGAAACGGGCGTGTTTGTGGAATGGAACCCCAGGGAAGAGCTCTGCAAAGCCCTTGTGCTTGGAGGGAAGAATGGAACCCAAAGGAAGAGTCCTGCAGAGCTGTTGTGCTTGGAGGGAAGAATGGAACCCAAAGGCAGAGCTCTTGTGCTTGGAGGGATGAGTAGAACCCAAAGGAAGAGCTCTGCAAAGTCCTTGTGCTTGGAGGGATAAATGGAACCCAAGGGATGAGCTCTGCAGAGCTGTTGTGCTTGGAGGGAAGAATGGAACCCAAAGGAAGAGCTCTGCAGAGTTCTTGTGCTTGGAGGGATGAGTGGAACCCAAGGGATGAGCTCTGCAAAGCCCTTGTGCTTGGAGGGAAGAATGGAACCCAAAGGAAGAGTTCTGCAGAGCTCTTGTGCTTGGAGGGAAACACTGAGAAAGCTGGAATTGGTAACTGAGTAAAGGTTAGAACAGGATGCTCACACTGTAATTGGTGTAGCCAGATTTTTCAGAAGCCAGTGAGAGCAGATACGTGCTGACAGCAATCGTGTTTTTAACAGGGTGTTATTACACTTTAATTCTGCTTCCTCTTTGTTATCCTTCTTATGATCGCGACTCCTAAGAGTTAGCACAGTTCTCCAGTTAAATGCTGGTTCTTGGAAGTAGTGCAACAAAGCAGAAATACTGTTTCAGCAGAGTAGTAAACAAGCCAGGTGGAGAGCGTGGGTCAGCGCTGTGAGCAGCAGGCTGAAAGGTCCTGGTGCTTTGGGAAAGCTAGGTGTGTTTGCAGCATTAGGTGAGAGAGATGACTGGTTTTTGGCATTTGTCTTGTGCTCTGCTCAAAATGCACGAGGGGAGGTGGGGAGGATGATGAGTGCCATCACCGACTTGTTTTTTTTTTTTTCCTGTTCAGAGATGACGGAGCTGACAGTGAAGCCTGCGTTTCCAACAAGTTTGTTAATGATGGCAGTTTCCTCCAGCAGTTTCTCAAGCTGCAGAAGGAAAAGTCAAGCACGGGTAGGTCGACTTCTGAGCAGCAGGAGGCCTTCCTTCTCCTGGTGGTACCCGCTTTGCGTGAGCTGTCTCTGTGTATGCTCGTTTAGAAACCCAGCTATGAGCTGTTACCAGTACGAGTAAGTTCTAAAGCGATGATGACTTTTAAATTTGGGTTAAAAATCTTTCTCCCAGATGCGGTAGGGAGGCTTGCCCTCTTTCTCCCTCTAGGTGCTGTAAAGACAAGCATCTCTCTTCTAGCTTGAACCTCACGCTGTAAAAACCATCACAACTTCCCTTTTGCAGCTTTTACCAGTCAGTGTCTTTAACTTACTCTGAAAATAAGGGCCTGTTGCAGCTGTCTCACTGCCTGAGTTGTTGTTTGTAACTGAGATGAAAACAGTAAGGATGCACAGGAATTATTTTCCCCTCGTTCTTTTCTAAGAACCTCCCCCAGGTTCTACTAATAACTCGGCAAACGCTTCTGCGCCAAATGCTGGGAAGAAGCCTATGCTGTTCGGGAAGCGCCCGGGTCAGGTCCTGAGCAGCATGCTGCACCAAGCGAAGCACTACTCCCATTCCAAACAGACCCCGGTCGTTAACCGCCTCAGTGTGTTTCAGTCGCCAGATGAAGATGAGGAGGAAGACTATGAGCAGTGGTTGGAAATCAAAGGTAAATGGCTCCTTGTACTACGTTGTTTGTTTTGGGGCGCAGGTCTGCTTACCCTAGTGATGAGAGCTGAGTGTGGGAACAGAGTTCTCTCAATACTTTTTCTCAGTGAAGGGTTGGGTTGTTTTTTTTTTCCTTACTCTGTGAATTGGAATTCTTAACACAGTTCTTGTGTGCAGACTTCTGCATCACGAAACATAAATGACACCGGTTAACACTGGTGGACTCCTCCAAAGCCAGCTTCAGCAGAAAAGCTGAAGACTGAATCCTGTTAGATATTACCCAGCCTGATGAGTCACTCACCAGGGTCTGTTTTGTGCCTGGGGAGATCTGTTTTCTCCGAGTTACCAAGCCAAGCACTTGACCAGCCTGTAAATCTCTGTGGAAAATAATCTGCAGAGAAGAAATACATTCCGCTCTTCATGGAGCGTGATTGTTTGCTAATTGTAAGAATTCTGCTTTTGTACAATTGCAGTCTGTTACGGCTGGTGCTGAGTTCTCTAGAATGTATGTAGGTATAACGCTTGTATTTAAAATGGAATTTTAGTTTTTTAAATGATAGAAAATGAAAAGCCCTCGGTTTAGGAGCGGCTGTGTAGGGGGAAAAATTGTGTTAATAAGATGATGTGTAATGCACGGAACTCTGACCAGTTCCTGTCTCTTTGCAAAGTTTCATTAGAGAATCTCCCCTCTAGGTCTGGACTGCTTTAGGTAGGATAGAAAACCAATGAAGAACATTACAGTGCTTAAATAACCAAGTTTCTCTGGATAACCTAGGCTAGGAAGCCAGAAGGCAGATTTGCTTAATAATCTGAATTTCACGCGTGCGTATTAATGGAGTATAAAATGAGATGGGAGTTGCAAAGTAAGTCACGCTGAGCTTTGTGTCATAACTTATTCCATTATGTGTTTACAAAACCATCTCTGGCTGTTTCTGGTGGGATTTATGAAAGCACAATCTTAGCCAGCCTGAGCTGAAGGGCGAAACGCACTGCAGGAATGTGAGAAATACCCACTGGCTGCAGAGGGCAAGGACAGAGTGTGGACCCTTAATTTAAAGGTCGTGGGTTTGAATCTAGATCAGTGTGGACAGCTCTGCTCCTGAGTGCTCTTTGTTCAGCACCATACCCAAAATATTGTGTGTAGACAAATGCCTGGGTTTAGTTCTCATTAAACGTGTCCTGCAGCAGCTCCGTAAGTGCTGTCAGCGGGTTCCTTTCGTGGCGCAGAAACCAAAATACAGTTTCTTGGAGACTGAGCTCTCCTCTTGTCTCTGGTGGGATTCCCTCCAAGCGAGGGCTGAGACATGGGCATATGCCAGTGGGAAGAGGTACATGCTCCGGGAACACAATCTGTCTCTGCTCTCTGGGTACAGAGCGATGTCTTGGGAACTGGAATCTTGAGTGAGCAATGTGGTTGTTAAAACCAAATTCCTGTTCCTCCTCTTCATGTGTTCTGTGTGGAGTAGAATTGTCAGGAGCAAATTATGGTGCAGTTGAAGTTGCACCCTAAACTGTGGTGATCCAAACCTTAGACTTTTCCTTGCAGGAAAAATCTAGACAAAATATTAACTGCCTGCTAGGGGGACGCAGAGGCTGACAGTAACCTGGGGATTGTAATTTGTACAGCTGTGTAAGACTGGATCCCCCATTTCATCCTTTTTCTTCCCATTCCCGTTCTACTTTTGTCTGCCGCCGTGGTTCTTAGAAGTAATGTACCTGTTGCCTGTTTGGTGTGTGAGTTGAACCCCAGTACTGACAGCCTGCTTAAAGTTTTACCCCCAGAGGATGCGGAGACCCGGCAAGTGGTGGAAAAGCTGGCTAGGTTCGTGGCTGAAGGGGGACCAGAATTAGAGAAGGTGGCTATGGAAGACTACAAGGATAACCCAGCGTTTTCGTAAGTGTGGTGATGACTCTTGTCTCTCAAAGCAGGACGCTGTCTCTCTGTGGGAGAAAAACATCAGCCTCGTGTGTATGGTTCTCGTCAAGTTGAGTTTAATTAACCGTTTGGTGGGTTTGAGCTTTGGTACGAGTAATTGTCTTGTAGCTGGGGAAGCTGAGGCAGAAAGCGGTGCTGTGATGGTGCTGAGGAGGCGGATCAGCTGGAGTTAGGGACACAGCCTGGGAGGTCTGGCTGCCTGTGCAGCGTAGGGGGATGCTGGACTCCATCTCAGAGCTGGTTCTGTCTCCTCTGCCATGGACGTGCTGTGCGGCTCTGGACAGAGGATTCCCTCTTATATCAGAAGAGGCTGTTATTTATTTGCCTTCAAGTGACACGAAAAATTTGGATGCAAGTCCTTAGATTGAAGCTATGTGTGTTTATGCATGCCCAAGACTTTGTAATCCACATTTTAAGTGCATTCTGAGTAATTTATCTCTTGTGTTTTTTGGTTTTGAGCTGTTTCTATCCCAGAGTATTAATGTTTGTATAACTGTTGCTGATGTGTATTTTTTGCCCCTTTTTTTCCTCCATCTCCGCCCTAGGTTTTTGCATGATAAGAACAGCAGAGAATTCCTTTACTACAGAAAGAAAGTGGCAGAGATAAGAAAAGAGAATCAAAGTTCTCAGGCATCCTCTTCTCAGAAAGGTAATTATGGCTGGGATCTGGAGAAATGAATTGCATGAGTTCCATTTGACTCGTCTCTCTGTAACTGCTTGTTAGGTCTGTTCTGGAAACAGCTGGAGTAGATATTTGTCAATCTGCTACCTGTAAATAAAATTTCAGAATGGAAGGAGATGGTGATCAAACTGTTTTGCCCAAAATGGTTGCTTCCCGAGCCCACGGCATGCTGTGCCATGCTCTATGCAACGGGCTCTTGAAAGAGTTTTTTCCTTGTATTTCTCCAAAATACTTAACAAAGCGGACTAAAACAATTCTCCAATTTGTGTGTTCTGGAAAGTGTTTCAGCCCTGAAAGAGCATTTAGCAAAAGTGTTTTTTCTCAGGTGTTGTTTGATTTGTTATAAATTAAAATTATTGGCTGGTTTGTTTGTCGAACGTAATCCCCGTTTCTGCTGCCGTTTCCTTATCTGAAGCTGTTATTTTCTGCTTGGAATATAAAACCTTGCAAGTAAGAGACTGTGTTTTCAGGTAGGAGAACAGCAGAAGTGGATGATCTGTCAATAGACAGACCGTGTGGGCAGCAGAATCTGGTTAATTGTGTTGAAACAAATTATTTAGTGGGCGAAGCGTGGTCTGTGGGCCAGGCATTTATTGTTTCTAGTCCAGCCTCTGCTTCAGGCCGCCTGTGTGGCCCTGGAGAATCACCCAGCCTCTCCATGTCAGCTTCCTTTGCCGTGGAAAAGGAGTCTTAGTGCAATTCAGCTGTCACCAGCTCGAACAAATCGTGGTGTAATAGGCTGTAGGCTGAAAGAGCTTGTCACCGATACCAGCTAACTGATCCAGCAGTTTGGAAGCTAAGCAGTATTGTCCGTACTTTACAGGTGTGGAATATTGAAGCATGGAAAGGTTCTGACTTGTCCATGGCTTAGAATCATGTCTTCTGCCTCCTGGTCCTGTGCCAGCACGCTGGAGTACTGGCACTGGTACTGTGCAGGTAGCAAATGTCATATAAGGCTGTCGTGGCTAAATAACCTATTTGCCTGGCTCCTTATAAGCATGGAATATGCTTAAAATATTAATGATCAGAGCCTTCTCCGTGCCCTTGGGCTAAGGCTGTGGTAGCCACCTCTTGCAGGTGAGGATTGGGATTGTTCCACGGAGGATTTCCTCTGTCCTACACCCCGTCCCTAAGACTGGCCAGCAGGTCTCTAGTGGTACAGTGGGATTTACGGTGCAATATTCATTTTCCACTTTTTCTGAGGCCTTCCTGTTGCTCCCGGGGACGTCGGTGGCAAAGTCTTTAACTAAAATAATTGTGAGTGCTGAGGTGTAACGCTATGGAGAAGCGCCTGGCACGGGAGGAAGCAGCCTTCCTCTGCAGTAGAGAGAAACAAGGGTCCGTCCTTGGAGACAAAAGCTGGTTTGTCTGTTAATCTGCTCCCATCTGGCTCCTGGCACAGGGGAAGCTGATGTGTGAATGGGCACTCCTCTGGTTACAGAGTTGTACAACCTCATGCAATACCATGTTTTTGTGATATAAACTCTATGACTGTTTATGTGTAATGTTTCTAAAAATTAAACTCGACCTTTTGCCCTTATTCTGCTCTTGGGGTTCTTAGAACAGATAGGCTTTGACTGTTGCTTGTGTGAGTTGGGCCCAGTACTGACAGCCTGCTTAAAGTTTCACCCCCAGACGACGAAGAGACAAAGAACTCTGCTGAGAAACTGGCCAGGTTCATAGCAGACGGGGGTCCCGAGGTGGAAGCTATTGCCTTGCAGAACAACCGAGAGAACCATGCTTTCAGGTAACAGAAGAAACCTGCTGCTCAGTGTACTGGGAAGGGGGGGATGTGGGGGGGTTTGTTTTTTTAAAGGGGGAATAATAGACAGTGCTGTGGTAAGTCTGAAGCGACAAGGACAGTGCACTTACAGCAACGTACGTTACATTCTCAAGCTCCAGGATTTAAGCAAGGCGCAGAGCAAGGAATTTGCCTCCTCCGAAATTTATTTGACTTCCACCCCTCCTCACCTGCTTCCTGTTGCAACCCACTGGTATAATTCTGACCCTTATGCTTTTCCCCGGAGCCGTGTTTGGGTGGGGGCCCTCCTCCAGCGCTCATACCGCCGCTCTCCAGTTAATTTCCTGGGTTACTCTTTCCGCAGCGTCGTCACTAACGTACGGGTAGCACTGCATTAGGTCCCCCTTTGGAATATCTTTTCCAGCCTCTCAGATGTGAGTTGTCCTCTTCAGTGCTCACTGACAGCTGTTTAAAGCCTCCCTTTGGTCTCATCCGTGTTTCATTTTTGTGCTTTTACAAACGATTTGGTGCGTTCCCTGAAAACGGAGTGGGGCTTGGCGAGATGTATTTTGTTGCTGATGTTTTGGTGGTTTATTGGCTGCCTTCTGGCCCTCTGGGGTGTTCCTCTTGTGTTGTGGATTATATTAGACAGATCTGCTAATATCTGAGCTGTTCATTATTTCCTTTAAAACAACTCTGAACTCACCTGAGCCGCGGTCAAGTTAAACACTGTCTCCTCTGTTAGGATTTCATCAGGTTTGCCACAGAGAGGATCTTGTCCTGCCCTCTGCGACGTCCTGAAGCAATGCTTAATGCTGTTATTTGAGTGGAGAGATGCAAGACAACACTTAGTGAATTTTAAAATATGTTAGAGAGCTGTTTGTGTTTGCCTGTGTGTGTTGTGCAGCGAAGAGAGGTTGTCTCTTAGGTTTTCTTGTGGGACCAGGCACTATCCTGAGGAGAGATTACATCAAGTCTTAAACTAATCCACTAAAAAGGGAAGATTGTAGAGGAGTTAGGAATAGACAGGTCTCTGTGTGGAGTATTTAAACTGGAGCGAGCCCAAAAATGTAATGTGTTTGTAACAAACATGACTGTTGATTTTTTTTTTTTTGGTGTAGCTGCTAGATTGAGGATCGTTCATGTTCTTCCCACAGACACTAAAGAGTTTTATTTTACCCAAAAGGTCAGAGATGCCTATTTCTGGAAGGGGTAGCAAATCAAGCACTGTTTTTTTTGTGGATGAGGGAACAGAAGGTGTAATTAAGCAGCTTGAATAGAGAGCTTGGGAGCAGTTTCTTTAGGCAGTGGTTTGGCATTCCCATTTGTTTTCTTCTGTGAACTGAAACGCGGCATCGTGTGGAGCCCTTGCAGGTTTTCCAGACGTCTTCTGGAAGCCAGGTGAATTCTAGGGGGGAGAAACCTGCGTTTCCACCAATGTAACATGATGCTTTTTAGTACTGTGCATTTATTTGGCACCAAAACCAGCTGTGGTTTGCTCCTGGATGGGAGATTCGCTTCCTGATCCCAAAGGCTTGCAGCCTGCCTTGGCAGAGCCCGCGGAGCCCTGCACTGCGTGCACGTACACACAGGATGGTGCTGGAGAGCAAGGAAGTGTGTGGGAAGTCGTTGCAGGAAGAGAAAAGCCCTCACCAAACTGAGCAATATCCCCTCCCTGCATATGACACATCTGAACTTTCTTTTTTTTTTTTTGTTTTTCCCTGTGTAGGTTTTTATACGAGCCAAACAGCAAAGGCTACAAGTATTACCGGCAGAAACTGGAGGAGTTCCGTAAGGCCAAAACCAGCACTGCGGGTGCCCCCGGGCCTGTCGAGTCCAGTCTGAAAAGGAAGACCAGTCCCGAGGCATCGCCGTCACCTTTGTGCTTACCGTCCTTGCCCCTGCCCTTGCCCTCCCCTTTGCCTTTGCCCCTGCCCTTGCCCGTTCCCTCACCTTTACCTTTGCCTGTTCCCTCGCCTTTGCCCTTGCCCATTCCTTCACCCTCCCCTTTGCCCTTGCCCTTGCCCATTCCCTCACCTTTGCCCTTGCCTGTTCCCTCACCTGTGCCCGTGCCCGTGCCCTCATCCTTGCCCTCACCTTCACCATCATCCTCCACAACTCCACCTGACCAGACAGCTACAACTACTGCTGCAACAGCAACTACAGCCGCTGCTCCGGGCACTACTAAAAAGAAGCGGAAGAGCAGGTGGGGGCCAGAGGAGGACAAGGTTGAGCTGCCTCTCCCACAGCTTGTCCAACAGCTGGATTCTCCCTCCCCTCTTTCAGGTTAGTGGGTCTGTGTTTTGTTTTGAATAACTGTTTTTCCTGGGGAGTGCATTCTACCCCAGCACAGCTGGCTTTGTAAACAGAAAACCCGGCGAGTCTTATCTCTTGTTGTAATCTCCTTGGTTGCCAGTCCCCTATCTTTCAGCTGGGTCTAGCAGCTAACTCTCCCCTGTGTGGAAACCCAGATAAACCACTTTATCTTGCTGACACCAGGGATTGGATCTTATCGTTCTCCAGCTCTCTCTAAAACCCCGCTGTGCTATCGCTCGTTACAGCCTCGGCCTCTGCACTGTTTGGGGCTGTTTCGCTTCAGGAGGAGAGTCTGTCGGAAAACAAATATCAAAGGCTGAACTGTGCTTATTCCCCGTGGTAGGATAAAATCCCTGGGCAGCACTTCCATCTCACTCTAACTGATCAGAAGGCTAAATGGGAATAGCTGTTCCCCAAGTGCTGGCAGGCACAAGTGTAACTTCCAGTTCCAATTTATGCCCTTTTCGGTGCGTTTGATTCCAGGCGCTTGTTCCTCCAGCGTTGAGGCTCGTGCTCCTCTTCCTTCACCTGCCAAGTTCACCCAGGGGGTGCAGCTCTCTTTGAGTGTCAGAAGACAGTTCTTCCAGCTGAGGCACTTCCAGTGAGCGCTCGGAGGCTGGACTCCAGTGGCCCATCTGTGCATGTGCAGAGAGGTGATTAGGCAGGCAGTTAGAGGTGCGTACAGCAATGGAGTCACTCAAGGACAACAGGTGACTGCAGACGTTTAAGGTGGCATCTTTGAATCCTTTGTCCTATTAGTGTGGTGTGGGGAAAGGATGTGAAAAAGAAGAAAGAGAAGACCTAAGATAGAGCAGTTGGTGGTGGCAAACAGAGAATTAATAGTATGAGGCTGCATTCGGGAAAAGTAATAAGTACCTGTCTCAAAAAGGACCTTTTTCAAAAAGCAATAGCAGAACAGATGAAGTGGGACAAGTAGTAGAAAACAAGCTATGATTTTCTGAGCTGCAGGGTGAGACCACAGATAATTCTGAATGCATGGTCATCCTGGACAATTCATTGCTCCAGAAAGTCCATGGGTTTTCTGCTCTGGCTGGGTTTTAGAGCAGATAATTGCTCAGGCATGAATAGCTTTGATTGTTAGGCTGGGCGAGGTGTAGGATTGACTGTACGTGCCGTGCCGTGGTGTCTGTTGACTCTGCAGAGGTCAGGAAGGAAGGACTCTACCTCCTAATCCAGCACTTCAAATGTAGATGAAGAGAGGTTCCAATGTAATCCTGTCCTCTCACAGCCCTGTGCAGAAGTCTTGGCTGCACATCTCTTACGTACAGGAGTTACCAACTTGGATGGCTTATTTGTTCAACCTTGAATTGCTGCTCACAGCAAGGCAGAAATCAGATGCAAAAGTCCTTCCTGATTTTATACCTCTAGAGTAATTTTTTTTTTCTTGCAAACAGTGATGAAGCTGGGCAGGCTCTATCAAAACAAGCATCAGATTCCTTCTTAATTCCTCCTGCTGCAGTGGGGGGGTGGGCTGCAGAGGGGTATCCATGTGCTCATTCCAGCATGCTTCCTGCCTACATCTCCCCTGGCTCTTTTGGCCTCCCCTTAATTAGACAGGGACATGCTCGTTGTGTTCCTGCTCGCTTTCTGCAGGGCTTTGTGTCAAGCAGAAGAAAAGGACAGCAAACACTTTGCCGGGCGTAACAAACCAACCGTTAACGCGCTGTTAATGCTCTGCAGGGGGAAGGATTTTTTGTTTTTATCGAGTTCAGATGGACTAATCCCTTTTTAGAATGAACATCTTCAACCTGACGGGTGAAGAGAATTCCAAATTACACCTCTGGTCCTGTGGAAGGTTAGAGTTTCATGGTATGCTTTGGTACCTAAATATCTACGTCTTAGTCCTTTATCCTTAGCAATTGTTGTGGAATTAGTGGAGGACTGTTCTGGTTCTTTTCCTGTCTACTTTTTGCAATAAATCAGGATTATGGAGAGGAGAAAGTGTAGCCCTTTTGGACAGAAACAAGGCTCCTCTTAAATGTATTGATACCCAGACACTTAACTGCATCCATTCTGCAGGGACTAATACATCTGCAAAGCTGAACAGAACAGCGAGATTGTGATTAGTGAACTCGGGACTAATGGGAAATCACAGGCTGTCATTAGAATTTTCTGAAACTTAATATTGGATTGATTTGGGGCTGATTAGTTTTAATTGAGTAAGGTCTTCAGACTATGAAGCAGAAAACCAGGCACTTCTGTATTGGGATTTCTTCTGCTGTCCTTAAGGGACACTCACTCTTGTTGTAACCAGCTCCTCCTCTTCAGGCATGTGGGAAAGGGATAAACCATCAGGTAGTCTTCTGCCAATGCTGCAGGCACACTGCACCATTAACCCTGTAGGCAATGCTGATGTCATTCAAGGAAAAAAATGTCTTTTTTCCCAGGCCTGCTGAGCATGAGATTGAGAAGCAACTCCTTGTCTTTCGCATAGCATTTGCCTGGTACTAGATCGGTGTAGGGAACTTGGAAATCTTACCTATTTTTGTGCAAATTCATCGACTGATCTTATTTATGAGTAGATTTTTTCAGATGTGGGCTTGGGGTGGAGCTTCGCTTTTACTGTCAACTTTGCCTGTATTGTGATACTTTGGGCCAAGACTACGAAATTATCCCCCCAGCTACGTTTCTGCAGTGATTCCTTCAGCATCTCTCAGCATGAAGTCTGCAGGGCACCAGAGCAGACAGATGAACCAGATGTAGTTGTAGCACGAGGAGGAGCGGTGGCATATGCTTTCTGGGAAGATGCTACAGTCTCACCTTTCTCCTTTAAGGTGGTTAGATATGCTGGCAAGCCACCAGCTCGCGGGGCCTCCAGAGCCATGCCTGGCTCTTAGCCGGAGTGTTTATGCAGTTCAGAACTAAGCCAAAGAGCTGTTGACCTCTGTGAAGGGCACAGAGTCTTCCTCAGTGCATTCAGAGGAAGCTTTCCCATGCCCTGAGACAGGAGGTGAATCTTTGACCGGGGCTGATGCTGAAGTACCCCCAGTCTCACATGACATTTGGGGCCAGATTCTTCTTTACATGGAATGGGCGTCGTGCGTTCATTAAAACTGTTTCTAAATCTCAGTACTCTCTGAGACAGAAATCGAGCTGTTTGTCAAAAATAGATTTTTTTTTTCTATTTGCTCTCATTTCTTGGGAGCTGAAGGTAGCACCAAGCCTGGCTAACACGGCTTCGTGCTTCCATCCTCTTGGAAAACCTCTTGCAGTGTTTTACGTAACTCTTCCTGCAGCGTTGACTCCTGTGCAGAGGCTGTAGCTGTGCGAGGGAGGGTGGATGTGCTGTTTTATCTTCTCCTCGGCAGGCTGGAGTTACGGAAGCGCTTTCCAATCCTGGAGTGCTCAGCCAAAAGTGGATGGAAAAGGAGGGGAGATAAGAGGGCTCAGATCAATTGCCCTGAGTGCCAGTAAGAGGAAGGGAGATGACGACCCCTGGGGCCTAATTAGCACGCTGTGTAGACATTTGGTGTCGTGAACGATGAGCCTATTATTATTGGGCTTCATAATTAATAGATAATGAATAATTAATGAAGCATCATTTAACTGTAGTCTGGACTTACATTCAGATGGAGGGTTTTGCAGTCATTAGGAAGAAATCCTTTTCCTTGTATTGAAAAATGCAATGCGCTTTCAAGTGCGGTTGTGTGTCTTCTTTTAATGCCTTAAATATTTAACTGCTGGGATCTGAGCTCTGAGGTGCCTTGGAGGGGAGCTGCCAGCCCTGCTCAATATAGATGAACCCAGTTTGCAAGGCAATCTCCGTTGTAAATCTCTTTTTTTGCAGCCCCAGCAGCGTTTCTATTACTTTTTCATGGCGCAGCAGTTACGAATGGGCTTCCTTTTCCCCCCCTCTCTCTTTCCTTTAACTTACCCTTTGAACTCAGAGTGCCCCGTGGCCATTTTAAATCAGTAGGTGCCCTGCCCAGGCATTATTAGATGCATATCTAATTTCAGAGCTTATCTGATAAAACAGCAAAAAGCATTCCAAAGGAGGAGCTTCCAAAAGGGGGTGCTGCTGATAAAGGAGGATACATCAATGGGCTTGTCAAGCAGAGACTTAAAATGCCCCCTCTTTGAAAGCAGGGGCCACTTTCAGCAATGCTGCTCGTGAGTCTGTAGATGAGAGACTAAAGTCTCCTTGGGGAATGGCGACTTCCAAAAGCAGCATCATGCTCGTGGCTTTATTCTAACGTGGTCATTTGCTTTTCCTTTTGAATGAAGTTGCTGTTTACATAGTAATCAGCAGACACCGACGTGCACAGATTGGACAATATGCTGACAGGCTCAGGTCTGCTGGGGACTCAGTTGTGAATAATTAAGTGTCGCTCTTTGCGATGGCTGGGGTTCATGAAACCTTAGGAGGAGAATTAATCTTAAGGAGGAAGGAGTTTTAAAGCCTGGTGTAGCGGATCGCCGTGCAGCGTGACCTCCGAGGGCGTGAGACGTGGTTTGCGAGTCTGCCAGCGCGATGTAGGCAGAGCCTTGGGCCACCTCCGAGCTGGCTGGCAAAGGAGGTGTGACCCAGTAGCTTTCCAGCTCCTGTGGTGGTTCTTCAGTTGAGTGTCTCAATGCTGGAACTGGGAAATGAGTGTAAAACTTCACGTGGGGATCTTGAGACAGGGTTTCACTGGTCTTAGCAGCTGTCTCAGATTTTTGAAAGTCTTTTAACCTGTGCTTGTTACAGTTCAGGACCTGAAGGGTCTTGGTTATGAAAAAGGGAAACCGGTTGGTTTGGTGGGTGTGACGGAGCTCTCCGAAGCCCAGAAGAAACAGCTGAAGGAGCAGCAGGAGGTAATGCCCTGAAATTATTTCTGAATTCGTATCGTGTTGCAGCATGGCTGGGTTAGATGGGAAAACGGAGGTGGAGGTAGCAAAGGAACTTTCCCAGTGGCCCAGAAATAAACCTCTAGGATTTGTGCTGAATGCCTGAGAACCATGTGATGCTGCAGTCAGCAGAAATATCCGAGGACTTTGGGGAATATGAATTAAGCCAGCCAATTGCTGTCCTACCAGACTAAAACCCCAAATCTATAAGGTCTGTTGTGTCACATCTGCAGCTGGTTACGTATTGCTGCAGCCACAGGGAGAAGGTGAGTGGCTACTCGGAGGCTTTGGGGAAACGAGAGCAAAATTGGCTTTTGCCAGAAGGTGAGGGTGATGTTTGAACTGCGTGGGGATGCTCAGCTGGCAGCGGTCCTCGGTGTTAATATCAAGGTACTTCTGTTGGAGGAACGAGCACATAATGCTCCTGTTTGAGCCGAGAAACGAGCGGCTCAGATCGAGCAACAGCAGTGCCTGTTGGGATTTGTAGTTGGCACAACCTGGATGCTGTGTGGCACCGGGGTGGGCGCGGGCTCCGCTGCCAGTGAGCGGCTTGTCTTGCTCAGCGCGCTGTTGCATCCCTTCCCTAGATGCAGCAGATGTATGACATGATCATGAAGCACAAGCGAGCCATGCAGGAGATGCAGATGATGTGGGAGAAGGCAATTCAGCAGCACCAGCATGGCTATGACAGCGATGAAGAGGTGGACAGTGAGCTGGGCACGTGGGAGCACCAGCTTCGACGCATGGAGATGGACAAGACGCGAGGTGCGTGGGGAGCGAACGTCCCGCTCCGTGTTTGTGCAAAGGCCTCTGGAGGGAGATGTCTGGGATCACGTCGTGGGCTTGGGAGTTGCAGGGTCACTTTTTCCTGGCCTGTGCTGTGGCTTCTGCCTGTAGAGTGGAGATAATAACCGTCTGTTGCTGTGAGGTTTCACGCTTCGCAAAACCTCTGCATGTCCAAGGCAAAGAGCGCTACGTGATCGCTGTTTTCTCTCGTCTGTGTCTTGGGCAGAGTGGGCTGAGCAGCTGACCCAGATGGGCAGAGGGAAACATTTCATTGGAGACTTTCTGCCACCTGACGAGCTGGAGAAATTCATGGAGACGTTCAAGGCATTGAAGGTGAAAATAGCAGAGACATCCCAGGGCTCTGGCAATGCTTCAGACTTGTCCCGTAGCAGCGAGGGAAAGATCTCGAGCGTGCTCAGCCCTCTGTCGCAGCAGTTAGCTACCTTGCAGCCTCAAGGTGCTCCTGTAGGGAACATGGGGTTAGTTTCTTGCTCTTTGTAGAGGGAATGGCTGTAGCAAATTAGAGAACAGACTGTTGGGACAGTTTGGGGTTAGCTGACGTTACAGACGAGCCTCTCAGACTCCCCACCATTTGTCTGCTATCCCTGTTTAGGATAAGTGGTTGCTGATGCCAAGCAAGGAAAATTTGAATTTTTATCCAGACGACTGCAGTAAAGTGAAAATATAAACCCTACAAAAAGCTTATGCAAAGCACTTCAATACCTGCCAATTCTTCCTAAACTGTAGAACTTCTTGATGCTGGCGCATCCCTCGTAGTGTTTTCATGTAACCAGCATGGGGTCTGATGTTCCCTGGAGATCCTGGCTTAAATAAGAACTGTATCTGAAGCTTGATTCAGTGAGCAACTTTAAATTCAGGAGCTAAATATTTCTTAGCTTAATCTCACAGTAGCATTCCCTGCTTCTTGCAGATTATGTTACAGGGCTGTGCAGTGCTTTATCATTTACCCATTTTCTTCTCTGTGGTGGTGCAGAACTGGAATCCCAAGAAATCGGGCTAGTTATTAATTGTTTGCAAGAACCATCCTCACTTTGAGTAGCTGAAGCTGCCTTTCCCCTCCTCTGACCCACAAAGATAGGTGCATATGAAAAATAACCAACGCCACCTTTTGTGTCTCTGCAGGAAGGACGTGAGCCGGATTATTCCGAATACAAAGAGTTCAAACTGACTGTGGAAAACATAGGTTATCAAATGCTAATGAAGATGGGCTGGAAGGAAGGCGAGGGACTTGGCTCAGATGGACAGGGGATTAAAAACCCAGTCAGCAAGTAAGCAGAGTTCTTCTTCTATTGATTTAGTCCTTTCCTCTTGGGCTGATAATTGATGCTCCTACCCCAGCCTGCTGGAAGCAGCCATGATGAATGTGACTGTAATTCATCACTCCGGCAGAATATGGAATCCTTGCAGCAAAGGAGGAAAATAGTTTCTGGTTTCTTTGGGGTTCCCTCCCCCCAGGGCCTGGGTTTGTTACTTTAGCTCAGGCAGGAGGTGCGATGCGAGCCAAGCGTTTCTACTCTCAATTCCCATAGTGCCTTCTCCTGAGGGGTGCCCCTTCTCCTGAGGGGTGCCCCTTCTCCCCAATTTCCCCATCTATAAAATGAAGATAACCTGTGTGAGGATGAAGTCGTGTCTTTCAGGTCATACTGAAGTATTAAAGATGCCTTTTGCATCCGAAGCACTGTTGGTGCTGGCGAGTCCCTGGCGTACTGTGGCTGAAAGGGGATTACCAGTGTTTGCTGCTGCTGGACCTGGGTTTGAAAGATGTTTCAGTGCAGATCAGAGCGCTTTGTGTGTGATCGTGCAACTGTCTTGATGTCACTCTTTTGCACAGAAGTTTTCTGATTTGATCACACTTTGTAAGATAAAGCTTTATGAGAGTTCTATCCAAAAATAGATGAGCATCTCTTTTTAGGTGGATCATCTGTTGGTAACATATGCTGAAGTTCAAAACCAAATATTGGGGATAGGAAATACTCTGAATTGTTTTTTTAGCGTTAGGTCCTTTTAGAAGTAACAGTTTTTTGTTACTGCACAATAGAAAACATCTCTACAAAGCACTTTCTGCTCGTCTTTCGCGAGAAGATCTCTCTGGCAACGTGCTGGTTGGTCCAAAGAAGTCCTGTGGTAAAAGATCACTGGGATCAGAACAGCAAGGCTTGCCAACAAGAGGGGGAAGGCAGTTGCTGTCCACCACAGGGGTGTGATTTGCTTGGGCTCCACCATCTCTGATGTTCTTAGAATGGATATGAAGGTGCTGCTGCAGATGGAAGGGAATTCCTTCTGCTTTTGGGCTCTTCTGGAGTGAAGGAGCAGGAGACAGGCACGCTGCTGCACCATTCTGTGTGCCTCCAGCCAGTGAGGCACAAACCAAGGCGTTGGGTTTCCAAAGGTTACTCTGCCAGGCAGAGCGGCGTTCAGCAGGGAGGTGTCCGAAGCGTGGATGCTGTTTCTGTTCCAGCGAAGCGAACACACGTTGATGCTCCTGCTTCCACCTAACGATGGATTCGGGAGGGCAGCGTAGGAACGTGGCCAATGCAGGGAGTTGCTCAGTAGTCGCTGTCTGTCTCGATGCAGCACGCGCTGCGTGGTGACACCCGGTGCTCCCTGATGCTCCTTCTTGGAGCAGGGATTTCTGGTGAAGAGGGGGGTGACCTGTCACACCTGCTTACCCCAGAGACTTTGTTCCCTCTTTCCACGCAGGGGCACGACCGCTGTGGATGGAGCCGGTTTTGGCATCGACCGTCCCGCTGAGCTCACCAAGGAGGATGATGAGTACGAGGCATTCCGTAAACGGATGATGCTCGCCTATCGCTTCCGACCAAATCCATTGGTAAGGTGGTCCTGAACCCGGAGCAGACACAGGGACAAACACTTTGAGGCATCTGTGCATATCTTGTAAGGGTGGGAGTGTTCCCAGTGCTCAGCTGAGGGAACAAATCCTGTGAAAGTTTCTCTTCGATCCTGTTCTCATGCCGAATCAAATTCCCGCTACCAAAACATCCCTGGATGCACAGGTTTCCTTGCTATGATTTTTTTTTTTTTAATACAAAAGCCCCTGGTTAAATTTTATGTGCCACATACAAAGTATAAACTCGGTGTGCAAAGGAAGGGGATGGGTTGTCTGCAAATCCAGGGTTTATTTTTAATAATTGTTTTCCTGGTTGCAAAAGGCTTGTAGGTTCGTGTTTGCCTCGGTCACATCCAGCATGCCAGCACACCTAGAAAGCTGCATTTGTAATTTTTGATGGGAAACCTGAGGTTTCCCTGTCAGAAATGTCACGTTTCAGTGGCTTTTTCAGACAATTAAGCTCAGATGCTCATTGTTCTGTGAAGACAGCAATTTTGATCAATTTTCTCTTGTTCTTCCCCACAGAACAATCCACGACGACCTTACTACTGAGGATGTTTTTGGGACAATGTCTTTTTCCAAACAATCGTAATTTTACTGTGAAATGTTACGAAACTGCATTATCATTCTCTTATTTGCTAATATTGTAAAACTTATGGAAGCCACAATACCATCTCTCACCCAGAAGAAAGGCCGTCGTGCCCACTCGAGTGGCATGACGTCCGTGTCGGAACAAGACCTGGGTGGGATTCGGAGAGGAGAGCAGGTGAGAGCGGAGATCTTGGCGCGGTGCCCTGCTGCCAGGGGAAGGGTAGCACCAAAGATACCAGTAGGAATAGTTCAGGGACTCCATCCGTGCTTAGCTCGGTGCCACGTTAGAAAGAATGAATTTTTTGCGTAACGGCAGAGCCTCGGTTGTTCGGATACGCAGCTCGTGCTGCTCTGGGGTTGCTTTTTTTGTTTGTTTGTTTGTTTTAAATTGCAAATACAACAAGAGACTGTCTACCCCTCACCTTTTGGGGCTATTGCTCCCTGAAGAACTGGGTTCCCACGGTGTCACGACGCCAGAAGTAGAGTCTGACCTTGAACTGACATTGCAGAACCCATGCCTGGTTGTTTTCCTCCACCCTGAGGAAGATGAGGCTTGGATCGGTGCGGAGCGTGGCTGCAGGGGCTGAGGGGCCAGGGCGGGTTCGCTCAGCCTCGGAGGTGAGAGCCTCTTGGTTTTTTGAACACTAAGTTCACTCCCGGCATCCCAGCGAAGCAAGAGACTTGCCAACACTCTCTGTGGCTTGGGGCGAGGAAGAACTAAGCCTTCACACGTGTTTGGATTTTGTTGTCATAAGAAACCCCCCTACGGATACAAATTTTCTTCCTTCAGTCTGTAAATAAAATAAAACTCATTTCTTCCTTAGTTTTAATCCCTGAATTTTTGGAAAGAGTGGGTTTTCATAGGCCGAGAGGCTGCTCTGGATCTCTTTCCTTCCACACATCTTAGAGAAAACAAAGTGAGGTTGGTTGGTTTGGTTTCTTTTGTGTTTTGTTTTCCCCCAGTCCGAATACTTGACGTGTTATTCTCTTTTGTTAACTTTTCTTAACAATGTAGAGTCAAGGACTTGGCTTTCAATAAAAACATGTGAAACAATAAATTCAGGAGAGCTTCATTCTGAGAAAAAACAAAATCCCTGAGCACCTGACAAACACACAGCGTTCCTGGGGAGCACGTGGTGTGCCAGCACGTCCTGTCCCTCGCCACAGCTTGTCCACGGGGATGTGACGCTTGGGATGGCGAATCAGCGTGGTGGTAATGGTGGCAGATGGAGAAATAAAGGACGCAGTGCTGCCCGGTCTCGGTTCCTGGCTGGCAGAAGCCAGAGCTGCTGAGCTGGTTGTCCCAAATTGCCAGAGTCCGGAGCCCCATGGGGCTGAGGCTGGGCTGCCCATTTCCCTGCAGGAATAGGGGCTCACGGGGAGAGTGGAGACATTTTCAGTCTCTTTTTCTTCCAGGTGTGTGTAGTTTGACATCTTTGGTCTTCCTGAGCCCCTTCTCTTGGTAACTGTGTCCATCAATAGGTGCTTTTCTCTGCTCTTTTTTTTATTTTTTCTTGTGTCGTTGTAAGTCATGCCCTGTTCCCCGTGCCCTGCGGGCAGGAGTCAGTTCCGCAGGACCGCGGCGTGCCCGGTCCCCCTTCTCGCCAGCGTCGGCTACAAAATGGGGATTTTGTCTTCAGAAACCAAATCAGATGGGTGGCTGCTGTGGCGTTGCCCAGCAGGTCACCGAGAAAGAGAAAATTCCCAGTGCCCGCCGTGCAAAGGCCGTGCCAGCTACCCAGATGATGTAAAAACACCAGTGACTGAGCACGAGTGCCCGTGGTGAGCGTGGCACAGGGAGGCACCCTGGAATCACCCAGCTGGGTTCAGCGTTTGGAAGATCTGAAGGTTACTGCTTCGAGTCACCCCAGGTTTCACCCCCCCGTTTGCTTTTTTAAGGGCGTTTCGCAGCTTTCCGTACGTCTCCCTGGCCGCGTGCGGCTGGTGGGTGGTTTCTCGGTCGCAAAGCCACGTCTCCTTGTTGAGCCCTGGAGACTGAACCCTCCCGTTGCTGTAGGCTGAACCAGCTCCTAACGAGCCTTTCCTCCTAACGAGCCTTTCCACGCTGACGGTGCGTTCAGAGTCCGTCCCGCGCGGAGCGATGACGAACGAGCCCCGGGCAAAGTGCGGGGCGGCCAGTTCGGCCCCCGGACTCTGAAGCAAGAGGGCAAGAGTGACGTGAGACAGTTGGTGAAGGCTTTGGGAGGAAGAGGAGAGGTTGAGCGGCTGCCTTGGGGTCTGCTGAGAGACGTGGAAGTTCGGAAGTGTGTGCCCGGTTCTGGAGCACTGAGCCAGGTCTCTCCCCAGGCTGGTGGGGAGGTAAATGTTGGTGTTTTGAGCCGAGAGGAGGAGGAGGTGGGGGAAACGCTGGGCTCCCAGCTGGGCGCAGAGACCTTGAAACTCCGGCTCTCTGCTCGGTTCAATTCATTATTAAAGGCAGGGATGAAGTGTTGGCTTTCATGTGCTTCGCTCCTTCTCTCTTCCTCTTCCAGATCTGAAGAGGTGCGTCCTCATGGCTCTTTGGAGTACTTAAGGTTTCCAGAATGAATTGGAAAAAAAAAAACCCACAACATTCCCTGAGCTTTCAAAGCCTCTTCTCGAATGGTTTTCTCCTTCCCCCGCAGCCCTTAGCGCTGTTTTCTCAAGGCAGCCCGTGAGCACAGAGACCGGCACGGATCGTCATACGGACACACGCGTGTTCGGCTGCTGCGTGCTCCCCCCCGGCCCCCCGAGCCTTCCTCCCGGGCAGCTCTGGCGCTTTAAGGGCGCTGCCTGTTTGCCGGCAGCGGGGCCAAAGTCCACGGGCTCCGGTGGCTCCGGCAGCCGGGGATGCAGCTCCCCGCCGTGCCGGGCGCCCTCGCCCCTTCCCTGCTCGCCATCCCTGTGGCCCTCGGCATCAATGGCGCGACCGCCCTGGCAGAGTGAGTGGGGGGCCGGGACAAAGCTCTGGGGCCGGGATGCTGTGGTTTAGCTCAGGGCAGGGCGCTGCGTCCTGTTCTCTGCTGGTCCTGGATGCTGGATCCAGTCTGGGACTGGGGGAGAGCATCTGGTCCAGCCCAGGACAAGGATCTGTCCAAGGAGCCATCCCACCTGGGATGGGCCGCTGGGTGCCATCCGGACCTGGAGAGTGGGAAATGGTGCCCAGGGCAGGGTCCTGGGTCCCTCCTGGGGCTGTGAGGGTCAGTGTGGTCCAGCCCAGGGCAGGGGGCTCGATCCAGGGGCTCCTGCCCCAGCCGAAGCCGTGGAAAGGCTGCTGGGGGCTGGGACTTTGCCGACGTGGTTCATGGCTGCCGTCGTGACTTTTAAATCCTGTTATCAGCGAAGGGCTGTGCCGCAGCGCCGCTGGGGCTCATTGCACAGCCCGGGCCGTAACGGGGCTCGCCCACAGCCCACATCCCCAGGCAACAGGGTGCTCAGTGCTTCCCTGATTTATCAGCATCCCCTCCAGCCACCTGGCCCCAGCGCAGGGGGACAGGACCCCCAGGCCAGAGGGACAGGACCCCCGACACTGTGTCCCCCCTCCGGACACGGCCGTGCCTCCTGGGGCACTGGGGACCCCTCCAAGCCCCATCTCCCCCTCCCAGACCGACCCACTTGGCAACTCAGCCGCTGGTGTGTCCCGGCGTGGCCGATGCCACCCTTCCATGCCGCTGTCGTCATCGCCGCCGTCGTGCCACCTGAGAACAGCCCCACTTTCAGTTTTACTCCCCGGCGGTGCCCCCGCCCCAGCCGGCCGTCGCCCTTGCATCGGGGGGGGTTGGTACCAGCCTCAGCTCCCCGGGGAGCCAGCCGGAGCCTCACCACTTCCCGACGTGCGTTATTGCTCTCCAACCCATAACCACAGCTCCGGCTGGCTACTTTTATTCCCAGTCTCATGCCCCGGGACCTGCCAGCTGTGGGATTTCCCCTCATGTCCTCCCATGGCTTCGCTTTCTGTCTGTTTGTCATGCCAGGCCCCTTCACCCTCCTCTTCCCATTCCTTAGATGTTTCTTTTTACAGCTCATTTCTGCTTTGCTCTCGCAGCAGGAAGGGCTTTTCCCAAACTTTTCTTAACGGCAGAGCCGGGGCTCTCCAACCACCTGATAAACTTTCCTTCCAGATCCCTCCATTATCATTCCCACCTTTTCGGTCTCCTCTTTCCCTTCCATCCCGCACGGCCCCGCACCATCACAGCCCAGATCTCCGGGATCCATCACTATGAAATCCGCAGCCCTTCCGCACGACGTGGCACCGGGTGAAACCCATGCCAGCCTCCCCCCAAACTGAAGCCTGCAACAGTATTCCCCTGCCCAGGCATTGCGGGGGGATGTGGAGGGGGTACGTCACCTTGTTTCTTAATTAGCCCCTGCTAATTAGCCCACTGAGGGCCTCAAAGCCCCTCAGCCTGGCAGGGTGAGCTGGGTGCCCTGAGCGTGGCACCCCACGGTGCTGCCACACGTCGGTGCGTCCCGAGGCCGGTCACACACACGGTCGCATCCTGCGGTGAGCGGAGGAGCCCGGCGTTGTGCTGCTCCGCCGCAGCATCCGTATGTGAATTTGGAATCAATCATCGTGTGGAAGTAATTAGTTGTGTAGCAATTAATTATACACTAGTAATAATGCACTTAGGCGGCGACACTTCAATTATTTGATTGTTTTGAGGGTTTTTTCCGGAGTGTCTGTGTTGGGTTTGGATGTTTTAGTGCACGCGGTGGGGACGAGCTCGGCCTCGCTCAGCGCCGCCGTGACGCCCATCGTGTCCCCGGGCGCGGGGTCCAGCCACTGTCCCCATCCCGGTCCCTGTGCCCTGGGAGAGCAATTCCGCCCGCACAAGGCAAACACGAGCCGCTGTCGCAGCCTCCTGGAAGGCGCCGGGAGCTGTTCTCGGCGGGGTGGCCCCGGGGCGGGGGGACAGTTGGCCCCTCGTCCCCAGTCGGTGCGTCGGCTGTGCTGTGCCAGGGAGTGCTCAGGCTGGGAATTGGGTGTTTCTCCAGGAAAAGCTGTTAATGCCGGAGTCTGTGCGGACAGAAAGCCGCGACTTTGCCTTTTCTTTGTAATGGGGTTCGAGGCTGGAGTGACACGTACTGCAACGTTTTCCATGTTTCCTCCAGAAGTATCGGCCAGACCGGAGCTGTAGCTCTTCCAGCTGATGCAGGCGCTTCTTGGTGGGGATGCGACAAGCTCAGGATAGATTTCCCTGCAACTTCTTCGCTTTCTTAGGACACGTTTTCAGTATCTGTCTCCTCGTTACCGATTTGCTTTGTAATCGGTTCCTCCGGTCTCTTGTAACAGTGGCCCATCGCCGTGGCCAGGAGAGGAGAGGGATGGCCACTCTGGGGCTTCCCCCTGGCCTGCCGCAGGAGCCGCGGCGAGGCAGCCCCTGCCCCATCCATGCCTGGATGTCAGATCCAGCCTTCCCGCAGCCTTCCCCTCCCCGGGGTTATTTCTGACCCTGGAGGAGCCGTTTCCCCTTCCCAAAGGATGGGCAGCACCTTGTGCCACCGTGGGACACAGCCTGTGCCGGGGTGCAGGGTCTGATCCTGCCGTTTCCCCTGTTTGGTAGAGACCTGTCAAAATTGGTGGGGGCAAAGGGTGTTTCACCCGGACTGGGGGAAATGGGGCCTCACCCCCCGGCTGTGCCCGGGGTGCCTGAACCCATCCTGCTGTTCCGCAGCAGCCCGCTGGCGCTGATGCTGACAGGGGTGCTGGTGCTCGCCGGCCTCTTCTTCATCATCTTCTTCGTAAGCGGAGTGAGCCACTTCCAGGACCCCCTTTTCTGCGGTGAGTGCCCCCCGGGATGCGGGAACTGATCCCATGCCGGGGGAGGGAGCGGGAAGGGGGGGGATTTGGGGAGAGCCGTGGAACACGCTCCGAGCTGGGACGCTTTCCTGCAGTGTTTGTTGTGTTCTCCTTCACCTCTGCCGTCGACTTGATCATCTCACTGGAGGAGGACGGCTACGTGTCCGGCTTCGCGGAGGTCTACGTCAGAGAGGTACCACCTCACCCCGCCGCGGGCTCTCGCACGCCCCGGCCGTGCAACAAGCAGCCCCGTGCACCCGCGTCGAGCCTGGGTGCTGCTCCTGCTCCCGAAGCTGCTCCTGCCTCAGAGGGACCGTGCACGGAGCAGCCCCGGCTCCCACGGGGTCCCCCGGGATACAATCCGCTCTCTTCCGAACGGGCAGGGCGAGCCCTACCTGCGCACGGCGCATGGCATCATGATCTGTTACTGGGATGGCATCGTCCACTACGGGCTCTACCTCGCCATGATGGCGGCCATCGGCCGGAGGTGAGCGGGGACGGCGGCGGCGAGGAGAGCTCGGAGGGGCTGGTGGGAGTGGGAGGGTCCCGAATGGTGGGGAGGGGAGTTCTGAGCCTGGCAGGGGTCTCTGATCCCGATGTCTCTGCAGAAAGAGCTACAGGAACCTGGGTCTCTTCTGGCTGGGCTCTCTGATGATGAGCATCATCGTCTTCCTCCTTGGGAACCTGATAGGTACGGGGGTGCAGAGGGGGGCTCGGCTCCGCCAGCCGCCGGGGGACAGTGGAGCCATCGAGCCCTTGCTGATCCCTCCAGGCTGCCTCCGCCCCCCTCGTCTGTCCAGTGGCTTTGCTCCCAGGCACTCGCCCCGTGGGCAGAGGAGGAAAGCTTTGACCTGGGGACAAGCAGTGGGTGCCCATCCCGGGCACTGAGCACTCCGCTGTGCCCACCACGTGCTCTCCTTCCCCAGGGAAATACAGCTCTGACCTCAGCCCTGCCTTCCTCCTCAACCTGCCCTACGTCCTCATCCCCATGTGGGCTGGGACGAGGCTCTTCCAGCAGCCCAAGGCCGTGCTGTGCCTCAGCCCCGAGAAGGTGAGCTGGGAGCCGGAGCCAAGACAGGGGCTCAGCGGGAGCTGTGCCGGGAGCCATCAGCCTTATCCCCCTCCCGGGGATGGACCGTGGGGTGCGGAGCCAAAACTATGGAATTTTGGGATTTTCCCTCTCCCAGATTGCAGAGGAGCAACGCAAGCGCCTGTACCAGCGGCCCCAGGACGTGGCACTGGTCCTGCTCCTGCTCCTCACCACTGCGTTCACCTTCTTCAGGGGGATGGTGAGTGCTGGGTCCCCACGAGGGGGTCCCAGAGGGTCTGCCGGGGTCCCAGAGTGGGTGCATCTGCCCCGCACCCACCTCCCCTCCACCCTCTGCATCCCCAGGTGGTTTTGGACTGTCCTGCTGACTCCTGCTTCGAGTACATCTACCAGCACGAGCCGTACCTGCGCGACCCCGTCGCCTACCCCAAAGTGCAGGTGAGTGGGATCAAGGCAGGGCTGGACCCCCCCCACCCCGTGCTGCTGGGGATGGGGTCACCCTCTCCGTGTCCCCCCCCAGATGCTGATCTACATGTTCTACGTCCTCCCCTTCTTCTGCCTCTGCATCTACGGGCTGGTGCTGCCCGGCTGCTCCTGGCTGCCCGACTGGAGCCTGGTGTTTGCCGGAGCCGTGGCACAGGTGAGAGCCGCCCCATCGTCCTTCCCCCGGCTGCGCTGGGGGGGACACGGTGGGACCCCCGGGCTGGGTTTCGGTCCCCAGCCAGGAGACAGCAAGCGGGGAGCCAGGGCTGAGCCTGGGGTGGGGGGGACAGATCCGCACCCGCCACCGCACGTGGAGCGGTTCCCACCGCCGCTGCCGGATAATTACTTTGGCCTCGGTGGATCTTAACGGAGCCGGGGATTCGTTGGACGGAAATAGGCTGGCGCGAGCCCGCAGGTCTATAGATAGGACATGCGGGGTGCACTCCTGCCAAGCACCCTTTGGTGCCGGGTGGGCTGCACCGCGCCAGCGCGTCGCTGCCAGAACCCCCTTCCTCCCCAGTGCCACCCCCTGCCCTGTGTCCCCAGGCTCAGTTCTCCCACCTGGGCTCCTCGCTGCACCCCCGCACGCCCTTCCCCTACCAGACCCCCGAAGATGTCTGGTGGAGCTTCCTCCTCCTCAACATCCTCTACGCGTTGGGCCCCCAACTCCTGGCCTACCGCTGCCTGCGCTGCCCGGCCTTCTTCCTGCCCGCTGCTCCGGCCACCTTCCACATGGGCAAGAAGCACCAGTGACTGTCCTGCCCGCCCCGGGGGGCTGCTGTCCATCTCCCCTCTCCCCAGTGCCAGAGCAGCTGGAGCAGTCCCTGTGGTGGGACGTGGCTGGCAGAGGTGTCCCCAGGGATGCTCCAGTCCCCGCCGTGTCCCCCAGCACTGGAGGGGACCCCAGGGTGCCCTGTTGGGGCATCGCTGCAGCCACAGCCCTGCCCTTGGCTGGGCATGGTGGGGTTGCGCTGGCGGGGGGCTGCGGGAGCCGGGGTCCCCTCCCAGTGGGTCCCTGGGACCTGTGGGGGCCCGGTCCCACCCCAGTGCTCCCTGCCACGCTGGAAGGGCACAGGAGCAAGGACCGTGCCAGGAAAATACTGTTTACAAAATAAAGGAGCAAGAAATCCGGCTTCTGGGCTCATGTCTGTGCTCCGGCCGGGACGTCACTCCCGTGCCAGCGGCGGGGGCACCGCACCGGCCCCCCACGTCATCCACCGGGGCCTCTGCCCGGTGCGGAGCCGGGAGGAGCTGCCAGACTTTGCCCCCTCCTGCGCTTTGGGGTGCGGGGGCTGGGGGGGCTCCTGCTGCCTGCGCTGCCCCCGCTGCGGAGGCTCCGGGTCGGGCTGGGAGGGGGGAGCTGGGGGAAGGGGAGCACGGGTGGGCAGGGGGGTGGGTAGGGGGGCATGAACACGGGGGGGGCGATGCACATGGGTGGGTGCAGGGGTGCACACGGGTTGGGGGGTGCTGGCAGTGGGTCGGGGCTGCCCTCACGGGGCCGGGGAGGGTTTTATCCGGTAAAACTCCTTTTATCCCGCGGGTTCCCCACCCGCAGCCCGGGCCGGGGGTACCGGGCAGTACTGGGGGGTACCGGGGGGCCGGTACCGGTGCCGGGCGGGCCGGTGACCTTGGCGAGCCGGCGGCCCTGCGCAGCGCCGGGAGCCGGGGCAGGGCCGGGCCGAACTCCCGGTGCCGCCCCCTGCGCGGAGCCGCACCGGCAGCACCGGCGGCACCGGAGCGCTCCTGCGGCCGGGCCCCTCCCGCGGGCCGGCACCGGCGCCCCCGGAGACACGGTGAGTGCGGGGGGGGCTGCGGCGGCGGCGGCTCCGCTCGCTGCGGTGCTGCCGCGGGGAGCCGGGACGGGACCCCCGGTACCGGCACCCCGGGCGGGGGCTGCTCCCGGAGAGGGGGGGGAGGCGGTGGCCGGGCCGGTTCCCCCCGCGCTGCGCTGCCCGTTCCCGGGCACCGGCGTCCCGCAGCCCCGGGGCTGCCGCCGCAGTGTCCCGCACTGCAACACCGCACCGGCCCCGGGGCCGCCGGCGGGGGAGGGTCGGGACTGCCGCGCTCCCCCTGCCCCGACCGGGCACCGGGACCCCCGGAGGGGTCTGCCCCGCTCCCCCTGCCCCGACCGGGCACCAGGACCCCCGGAGGGGAGCTGTCCCTCTCCCCCTGCCCCGACCGGGCACCGGGACCCCCGGAGGGGTCTGCCCCGCTCCCCCTGCCCCGACCGGGCACCGGGACCCCCGGGGGGAGCTGTCCCTCTCCCCCTGCCCCACCGCCAAGCCCCGGCTCCCCTTCCCCAGCCCTACGGAGGGGCTGGTCCTCGTAGCGGGGGGGACCCCCCCCAGGCCCCGGCTGGGGTCTGGGGCACCCCCGAGAGCACAGGGCTCAGGCCTCAGCCCCGCAGTGCACAGGGGGATCGCAGCCCCCCGGGGAGCAGGGGCGGCGAGGGGGGAGTCTGGCACACGTATCCCCCAGCTGTCCCCAGGGAAGGGGGGACACGGCTGGGGGGGCTTCGGGGGGCTCCGGCAGCCGCAGCCCACCCCCGCGCCATCAGTTCGGTTTCCAGATGTGCCGGCGCTGACATCAATAACTCACGAGATCCGGCGCGTCTGCCATGAAATATTCATCCCGGCTGTAACCGAGCGGGTGAACCGGAGTTCAGCGCCGGAGCAGGCCGGGGGTCCCCACGGGCGGGGGATGCTCGATGGGGGAGGCGATGAGTGACCCGGCATGGCCGCTCTCCCCCACTCTGCTCGGGGCGGGTGAGGTGGGAGACAGGGTGGGGGGCTTCCCCACGACGGGTGTCGGTGGGTGACGGCATCTCCTTCCCCTGGCCCAGCACCGACAGCGTGTGGTTGGGGTTCAGCATTGCTGCCAGGGGGCTGCTGAAGCTGGGGGGCTGCTCGCAGCCGTCCACTCTGCCGCTCTTCTCCCTTTTGGGGGGGCAGTGGGTGCTAAGGGGCTCTGCTCTCCCCCCAGATGCGTCCCCGAGGCCCCTGGGTTGCCAGCCCGGCAGCTCTGCTGCTCCTTGCCGGCGTCCTCGCCTCCGACACACTGCCTGGCACCCGGGGACGGAAGAAGGTGGTCCATGTCATGGGTGAGTGGGGATGGGGGTCCACAGTGGGGAGCTGGGCTGGACCCCTGGGATGGGACGGGGGGAGCTGTTCTGCACCCATCGGGCTGCTGGGTTTAATATCCATTAAAGCATGATCAGGGTCTCTGGGGCACCCATCATGTCCCCCCTGCCCTGGCCAGCAGCTGCCCAACCCACCTCAGGGTTTGTAAAGCCCCCAAAAAAGGGAAATTCCCCCCAAAGGTGGTCCCCCCACTTGCCCCACACCCCCAGCCTGCCTCGTCCCCTCTGGGGGTCTTGCCTGGGCTGGAGGCAGGGGCAAGGCTTGGGGACAGGGGGTCCCCTGAGCTCTGTGTCCCTTGCAGAGGGTGACAGCGGGGCCGTGGTGGTACAAACAGCCCCGGGGAAGGTGGTGACACACCGGGGCGGCACCATCATCCTGCCCTGCCGGTACCACTACGACGTGTCCGCCCACGACCCGGCCGAGATCCGTCTCAAGTGGACCAAGGTGACGGAGCCGATGGCCTTCGTGGACGTCTTCGTGGCGCTGGGCAAGGCGCGGCGGGCGTTCGGCAGCTACCGCGGCCGCACGGCCCTGCAGGAGGACGGCTTCGGCGACGCCTCGCTCATCATCCGCAACGTCACCCTGCAAGACTACGGCCGCTACGAGTGCGAGGTCACCAACGAGCTCGAGGACGACACCGGCATGGTCAAGCTGGACCTTGAAGGTAGCGGCACGGCTACGGCGGGGAGGAGCCACGGGGATGGGGAGGACCCCGGTGTCCGCGTGTCCCACGCGGGATGGCCGGGATGTGGTTCCTGGGGCCGTGTCCCCACGCTGGGCTCGGTCCTGCTTTACGACTGGTTGTTTTTCCTGGCATGTGCCGTGGTTTATTGCCTCTGTTATTGGCTTTTATTGTTGCTCCAGGTTTACATGCTGACAGCTAATAAACGCCGGAGATAGATAGCGGCGCGGCCTCGTAAAGCACCGGGGGGCACCGGGACGTGGCAGCAGCGTTGGTGCCGTGCGTGGCTCCAAGCCCGCTGGGATGGCTGCTGCAGCTGGGGGTGCCAGGGAAAAAGGGAAAACTTTTTGGGGGGCTCGGGAGGCACAGCTGTGCGGCTCGGGCCGGTACAGGCTTGCTCCCGGGACACCGGGGCTCGGCTGAGACCCCATGCGTGCACCATTGATGTCCCCAGGTCCCAGAGCAGCAGCCCCCTGGAGCCTGGGGGTGCCAGGGGGGTCCCTGCGGTCGCAGGGTTGGGGGGGCTTTGGGGTTACCGAGCAAAGCCTGGAGCATCCAAACCCCCAAGCGGAGCCGATGGCAGCTCGTCTTCGCCGGGCTCTGCAGCTGCCCCTGGCCCCTGCCAGCCCCTGGTGCCTTGTGCTGATGTGATGACCCTGTTCGTTGGGTGCAGCTGCAAAATAAGGGTGGGGACCCCCCCTGCACCGCACCCCAGCCCTCCTCTCCGTCCCCCCAGGTGTGATCTTCCCCTACCACCCCCGCCTGGGCCGCTACACCCTGAACTTCCACGAGGCGCAGCAGGCGTGCCTGGAGCAGGATGGCATCCTGGCCTCGCACGACCAGCTGCACCAGGCCTGGCTGGAGGGCATGGACTGGTGCAACGCCGGCTGGCTGGAGGACGGCTCCGTGCAGTATCCCATCTCCCGGCCGCGGGAGGAGTGCGGCCGCAAGGACACGCCGGTCGGGGTGCGCAACTACGGCTACCGGCACAAGGAGAGCGAGCACTATGACGCCTTCTGCTTCACCTCCAACCTCAACGGTAATGGCAAGGGTGGGGAAACTGAGGCACGGCGCACCCGGCTCCCTGTTTTGGCTGAGCAGGGGCAGAGGGGGGTTCCCATGATGGTCCAGGAAGGTGCTTAGCCCTGGGTGAGAGCAGGAGGCGGCTGCACGTCCCTTCCCCGCGCTCCTTGGTGCATCGAGAGCGGGGTTCGGTGCTGGGGACCCCCAGCAAGGACTGGGATCTGGCCCCATCACCTCCAGGGCTGGAGCACCCGGTTTGAGCAAGACTCGTCTGCCCCAGGGGGGAGCAGGGGACGGAGGTAATTGCAGCAGCGCCGGGCCCTGGTGATGGATGAGGCCGGGGCCAGGCAAGACAGATGGGAGCCGGGAGGGCTCGCGGGCGGCGTAAATCCGTCCTGGCTGGCAGGGCCGCGCGGGGGGGGGCTCTGCCGATGTTTGTTTAATGGTGGCAGGCGGGATAAATAGCGGGTGTAATCGCCACCAGGAGCCATCGCCGGCCGCTGCCGTGCAGCCCCCATAAATCTGCCCGCACCGCCGCGGCGGCTCCCCAGAGCCCACCCGCCCGGTCACCTCCTCCAGCCCCCCCATTCCAAAATAACATGTTGGGGAGTGGGGAGGGGGGTCCACAGGGCATCACTCAACCCCATCCCAGTACCGGATACTGCTGCCAGCCCCCCATCCCCAACAGCCCCCCACTTTATGTGCATGTGTGTGTGTGTCCCCCCCCCCCCCCAGGTAAAGTCTACTTCTTGAAGACGTACCGCAAGCTGAGCTACGCCGAGGCAGTGCAGGCCTGCAAGAACAACGGGGCGGCCGTGGCCAAGGTGGGGCAGCTCTACGCTGCCTGGAAGATCCAGCTGCTGGACCGCTGCGAGGCCGGCTGGCTGGAGGATGGCAGCATCCGCTACCCCATCGTCAACCCCCGCGCCCGCTGCGGCGGCCGGGAGCCCGGCGTGCGCAACCTGGGCTTCCCGGACAAGAAGTACAAGCTTTTTGGGGTTTATTGCTTTAAAAAGGCTGGTGAGGCTGCTCCGGAGAAGGAGCTGGGTGGGGGGCACCCCAATCGTGTGTGAGGTTCGTCCTCACTGGGAGCACCCCCAGACTTAGGCAGGGACCCCCTCCCCTCGCTCCGTGTGCTGGGCTGCCCGGCGTCGCTGCCTCCTGGGACACGGTGGCACTGGGAGCTGCGGGCAGCCCCTGTGCCAGACTGGGAGGGGTGGGTGCCAGTGTGATGCTGGCGCGGCTGCGCCGCAGCGGGCTGCGGACAAAGCCTGGTGATGCTCGGGGAAACTGAGGCAGCGGGAGGGGAGCAACTTCAGTTCAGCCCAGCCAGGAGCTCGCGCTTGGCTCCGGGGCCGGCTCCCCGGCTCGTCGCGGTTCTTGCTTATCCATCAGCGCGTTGCATGTGCTAGAGGCCCATCCGGAGCAAAGCAGGCTTGAGCCCCCCATGTCCTCGTCCTCGTGCCCGGAGTCCCCAGCTCCGTGCCACCCCCAGGGCCATTCAGCACCGAACCCTCCCGGGAGATGCCGCGGGCAACTGGCATCATGGGACAGGCAGGTCTCGGCAGGGAGGGGGTGGCTGACCTACTGTGGGGTCCCCCCCAGTCCCCAAAATCCCCCCGTGGCACTGGGCAGGCTCCGGGTGAGGGCTGGGGGCACTGGGCTTGGCTTCATGCAGCTTGGGGGGGGTGGTGGTAGGGGAGCACCCACAGCCCCTCCGGCACCCGCATGCACCGCGTGCCCGGGGCTGGGGCAGCTCCTTAGCGCTTGGCTTCGTGCAGAAGCGGCCGATGCCGGGAGGTGCTGGGTGGGCACCGTGCCCCCACGCCCACCTGGCCCAGCACCGTCTCGACGGCTTTCCGCGGTCGCGGCGCTCGCAGGCTGGACGTAGATGAAATAATAAAAAAAAAAGCTTCGGCCGCTTTTGAGAGCTGAGCTGGGCTCTCGTGTCTCCTTTGCTGGTGCCACCCTCGAGGGGCATCTCGGGTGTCAGGAGACCCCAGGCTGCTCCCCGCTCCGCAGCTCTTGTATCTTGGGAGCCCTAGTGTTCCCGCGCCATCCCTGGCAGCTGGAGCTGGGCAAGGTCGGAGCATCCCACTGGAGCATCCCGCTGGAGCATCCCTCCAGCATCCCCCTTGCATTCCTCGGGCCCAGAGTCGAGGGAGCAGCACCAGCAGAGCCACCTCAGAGCATCGCAGTGCCAGCAGCAACCAGGAGCCACCGCCAGGACGGCAGAGCTCGGATGGGGACCCCAGGGGTCCCCCGTGCTGGAGGGGGCTCAGGGCTTCCTCCGTGCCCGGCACCGCTGAGCACGGGCCATCCATCACCGTACTGACGTCCGTGCCAATGGCAATAAATAGCTGCTGGGAGCTGGCACCCCCCAGCCGCCGCGACCCCTGGTGACGTGAAAGTGGGGACCGTGGGGGCCGGGGGCCAGCGGAGCCCCAGGTGGTGGCCATCACACACTGATGGATGGCAGCCGGGGTGGGGGCCACAGCCCCTGCACCCATGGCTAACGTGGGCAGCACCCTGATAAATTCATCTGCGTTTTATCGAGGCTGGCAGGGGATGCCACAGCCGCATGGCAAAGGCCACGGGGGGACCCCAGACCCCCCCTGCCCCCAGGAAAGCACAGGGTCGGGGCCACTCAACTGTTAAAAAAATTTATTAAAATGTCCAGCAGTACAGAAAGGCAGAGTCAGAAATGGCACGGGGGGGGCGGGGGGGGGGGCAGGGGACACGGCAGTCACGTCGCAAACAGCGGAGATCAGAAAGCGCCGTACGCACACACACACACACGCCAACTCCAACGGGGACCCGACGACGAACGGAAAGGGAAAATAAAAATCCACCCCCCAAAACCAGGTGGCAGAGCAGGACACCGGCCCCGGCGGCATCATGCCCGCCCCGTCCTGGGCAGGGTCCCCGGGGCGGCCGCAGGGATGCCCGGTGGGCAGGACCGGGGTGCCAGGGTGGGAAGATTGGTGGGGGGGGGGCTGCTAAAAAACTGGAGGCACCCTGGGCCAGCGAGACACGATGGCCGGGGTGGGAGATGGGAGGGGGAGCTGGTAGATCAACTCCCCCCCCCCTTTGGGGAGGGGGCCAGAGCCCAGCCAGGGAACAGCCCCCACGTGGGGCTGGGGGGCTCGACCCCGGCTCGGGGGGGCTGAGCGTGGGGCATGCAGGGAGGGCTGGGGGACGCACACGCAGCCGCCCCCTCCGGATCCTATTCCCTACGGGGCCGGGCATCCTGGGAGCTAAAGCCAAGGGGGGTTATAAAAGGGGGTGGGGGGGGGGGGGGTGGGGGGGGGGTGGGAAACATCACCACATCCCATCGGGGACCCTTGTGCCTCCCGGCCCCCCGGCTCTAGAAGTAGTGGCCCTCCTCCATCCAGTCCAGCCGGAGGTGCCGGCGGTGTTTCCGCCGCTCCTTGCGGGGTTTGTGGTGGTGGTGCTGGTGGTGGGGGTGGCTGTGGCGGTGGCGGTGGTGCCGCCGCGCTCGGTGCGACCGCCTGGCTAACGGGGGCAAGGGAGGGGACGCAGGGAGGGGGTCAGGGACCACGGCTCCCCGGGATGAAGCCGGTGCCATGACCCACCTCCCCCTCCCAAGAACATCCCCCCCGCCCCGTCCCCACTAACGTTTTGTGCAGAGGATTTTGGGCCGGTCCCACTTGCCGGTGCTGTGGCACTTGATGGTGGGCACGTGGCGCTGGGTGAAGCCGTCCTCGCACTGGTAGCGCACGCTGGAGTGGATGCTGTATTTCTCCTTCTTCTTCCCCACGGTGAAGGCGTTGGGCACCTCCGGTGGGGGCCCACACAGCACTGGGGGGGGGACACACACAGACCCCCATCACCACCAGGGGACAAGGGGATGCCGGGGATGCCAGCAGCTCTCAGGCTGGCAGCGAGGCGTTGCTTCCCCAGGATTTACTTTGTTAATTAACGGCCTTATCGGGGCGAGCGCGTCGTTGGCACGCGGCCGGCGGGAGAGGGCAGGGGGGGCCGCTGGCACGCGCGAGCGGTGGGAGGTTCATGTAACTTTCGAGATAAGGAATGAGAACTTAATGGTTTTAATGGTGGCGAATTAAAGAAATTAAAGCAGAGAGGGAAGAATTGACTGGGGGGGGCGAGAGAAAAAGGGAAAAAATGGGAGATTAAGGGGAACTGCTTGAGTTTTCCTGGACGAGGGGCTGGGAGAGGTTTCGTGAGGATGAGGAGGTGCCTGGGGGCTGTGGGATGGGGAGGGGGATGTTGAGATGGGGACACCGAGGTGGGGACGTTGAGATGGGGATGCCAAGGTGGGGATGTTGAGATGGGGATGCCAAGGTGGGGATGTTGAGATGGGGACGCCAAGGTGGGGACGGCGGTACCTGTGCCTTTCTTGCAGATGTAGGGCAGGTTGTAGTTGCAGGGCACGTCGTTCCACTTGCCGATCTCGTGGGACACCAGCACCACGCAGTCCTCGCCCCCCGCAAAGAAGTTGTCGGGCTGGTTCTCCCGCCAGTTCTCATATTGCTGGTAGGACACGAGAGAGGGTGAGATCCCCTGTGCCCCCCTGCACCCACCACCTGGCACCGCCGAGGGTCTCACCAAGCCGGTGTTGTCGGTCCACTGGAAGTCCTGCTCCACGATCCGGTCATTGAGCCCGATCCACGTGTTCTCGTGCCCGAAGCCTACAGAGACAGGCACCCGCGGCTCACGCGGTGAAGAGCACCCAAGGGTGCCGATGCTCACAGAGCCGTGGGACAGGGTGTTTCCCCCCTCAGCCCGCACCGTTGATGAAGCCGTGCTCCTCCCGCGAGTGGATGCTGGTGAGGTGTCCGGCACGGCGGCGGCAATCCCGCTCCGCGTCCTCCCAGGAGCGCCGGCGGGAGAAGTAGCGGTAGCAGTGACCCTGGAACTTGTGCCAGTTGTGGTCGCAGCCCTCCGTGTCTGCGGGGAGATGGGGACGGTGGGGACGGGAAAGCCCCCCAGCACCCCCCGGGAGGGATGGGAGCAGCTCCCCAATGCCGCGGTGGAGGCGGGGAAGGATTCTGCATCCCCTTCCCAGCTCCCCAAAGGGACAGGGGCTGGGCAGTGGTGCCCACCCCATGGCACCACATCCGAGGGGGGCACTGGGGGGCTGCGCTCCCTACCTTTCTCGCAGCGGCTGCCGCCGTAGCTGGGCAGGCAGAGGCAGATGAAGGAGTTGACCTCGTCGATGCAGGTGCCACCGTTCTGGCAGGGGCTGGACAGGCAGTCGTCGATGTCTGCGGGGACACGCCGGGAGCTGCGGGTGCATGGAGACCCCCCCCCACCACCGCCCCCTCCGCCAGCACCGGTGCCAGCGGTGACTGGGGACGGAGGGGCTGAGCAGGATTTAGAGCTGCAGCCCCATTGCCAAGCGTGGCCGCTGCTCCGTGCCACGCCGGGGAGGCACCAGTAGGTAGGGCCCAATCCTGCCCCGGCATGGCAGGATGCTGCGGCCGCTCACCGATCTCGCAGTTCTCCCCGGTGAAGCCCGCGGCGCAGCTGCAGCCGCAGACGGTGCCGTTGGCGCGGCAGGTCCCGCCGTGCAGGCAGGGGTTGTTCTGGCAGGGGTCGGCCGGAGCTGCGGGGTGGGAGTGGGTGCCCTGAGCCAGGGTGGGGGGTGACACCACCGCACGCACCCCCAGCCTCACCGGGACCCAGTGCCCGGACCTGCTCCGGCGCTGCCGCACATTAACTGCGGGGCCTTTTCCGCACGGCCGTGGCTTTACACTTTAAATATATTTGCTGCCTTCGTGCCAGCTGCGGCCGGGCCGCGAGTGCCACACGTCCCCTGCCAGCGGCTGCCCCTCCAGCTATTGTTATTAGCAATTGCAAATATTAAATAATTAAGAGGCCGCTTGCCCAGTGCACATTAATAGCTCGAATCCCTTTGAAAAACCCCAGGAGCTGCTCCCAGCCCAGCACGGTCACCAGAAACTCCGCGGTGAGTAAGTCGGGAGCCCCGTGGGTCGGAACCGCGCTGTGGCTGCCCCATGGGGGTCAACCTCGAGGTCCTCCTGCCACCCAGCCCGTTTCCTCCCGGTGCCCACAGCACTGCGCTCACCGTGCCGGCTGGCATTGCTGGTGCCCGTCCAGGCCAGCAGCTCCCGCTCTTCCAGCCCCGGCTCCTCGCCGCTCCCGCTGTCAGCATCCAGCAGCGCGGATGTCCCTGGCAAAGCCGCCGTGGAGGGCTCGAAGAGCGGCCCCGTGCTCGGGGTCTCGGGCACCTCCAGCACCCATGGGTGGGGGGCAGCAGGTGACGGCCAGGGGCTGCGGGTGGCCGAGCTGGGGGGCGCGGGAGGCTCTTCCCTCTTTGCATCCCCGGAGGCATCCTCCTCGCCGGGGGCTGTTGGGGCATCCTGGTGGCTGGGAGCAGGTGGGGGGCCGGGGCTGCTGGGGGGCTGCTGAGGGGCTGGGGGGGGCAGGAGGAGATGCTCCACTCCCCCCAGCCCTGGTGCATCGTGGCCGGTGGGCGCAGGGGCCACCGAGGCAAAGCCCGTGGACCCCTCCTCGGCCACCGGCTCCAGCGCATCCACCTCCGCCGGCAGCTCGGTGCCAGCCCGCGGGGTCACCTCGCCGGCTGCGGCGGGAGGTGAAGGTGAGGGGACGTCCCATGATGGGGGGGACACGGCTGCTGCGCCCCTCGGCTCGGCTGAGCCCTTCCCGGCATCGCTGAACTCCACCGGCTGCTCGTGGCTGGGCTCAGCCGGCAGCCAGGCTGGCTCATGGGGAGCCGAGGGGCTCAGCCCCCCCCAGGGCCAGGGAGCAGCCACCTCGGTGGGGCTGGGGGTGGCAGGGTGCCCCACGGAGGGGCTGCCCGGCTGGAAGAAGGTCACCGCTTTCCTCTGCCTCTCCAGCGAGCCATAGCCCGGGGCCCCGCTGCCGTCACCGCCGTCACCGCGGGGCTGCGGGGCCACCTCGGAGCCCTCAGCCACCAGAGGGGCTGGGGGCAGCGGGGGCCGTGGTGGGACGGAGCCGCCATCCTCCTGGGAGAGGGCATCCCCAGAGAAGTCCTCGGTGGCATCCGTGGGCGGCTGGGGAGAGTCCCCTCGGGCGCTGGGGATGTGGGGCCGAGCCCCAGCCGTGGCGATGTCCCAGTGGCCGAGAGCATCGTAGGGAATGGTGGAGGTGGGCGCGGATGGGGACGGCGGAGGGGACGTCCGTGTGGGCCCCCCGGGCTTGTGGGGGGCTGTGCGGGGGCTCCACCACGGTGAATCCCTGCGGGAAGGCGCCTGTGCCGAGGGGGACAGCGGGGCGGTGGCCGGTGCCATCAGCTCTGTAAGAGACGGCACAGCCATGGGGTCCCCGAGCCGGCACAGCCCCCCCAGGACCCCCCCAGTCACTTTCGGGCATCACTTACCGGGGCCGATGTCCTCCTCCACCGCGTTGGAGGGTGAGTCGGTGCCGTCCCACCGGAGACTCTCGGTGCTGGAACGGGGGATGCTCCACGTCTCCACCGCGTTGGCTGCAGCCCCCTTCACCTCCAGCGCCAGGATGGGGGCCTTGGTGACCGTCCCCACTGGGTCCCCAGCCACCACCGTGGGGTCCCCAGGCACCGTGGGGTCCCCAGGCACCACCGCGGGGTCCCGGCTCTGCCGCTGCAGCTGGAAGTAGCGCCCGTTCAGCCCGCCATAGCTGCTCCGTCTCGGGGCGCGGGAGCTGGCCGGTGGGGTGCTGGGGATCTCTGTGGCCATGCCGGGGACCGTCCCCAGCCCCGGCGGTGCCGGCGGTGAGCCGGTGATGTGCTCCTGGGCTGGGCTGTGAGCCTGCGGCAAGAGGGCGGCCGGGGGCTCCTCCGGGCCAGGGGCTTCTCGCAGCGGCGGTGCCAGGCTGGTGGTGGCCGGGTCCTGCCAAGAGCTCACCAGCGTCTGGTCCACCACGTTGAGAGCTTCATCCTCACGGGGCCACGCCGGCGAGGAGGCCGTGGAGGGCGGCAGGGACGTACCATCACCCAGCCCCAGCCCACGAGCCGCTGGCGCCCGTGACGTTGCAGCCCCCGGGAGGTCGCCGCGCTGTGCCACCGGGCTGCCGCTCACCGGCTGTAGCTGCTCATCCTCGCCCGGCCCCGCCGGCCCTGGCTGCAGCGGGATGCCATAGCGGTCACGGAGGGTGTCCCGGGTGTCCCCCGATGTGCCCAGGTCCTCGCTGTGCTCCACCAGCACGTTGTCGCTGCCCCGCAGGTCAGGCACAGGCGGCACCGGCGCCTCCGGTTCCCTCTGTTCCGCGGCTGCGTGCGCTGCGGTGAGACCATGAGCATCAGCCGTGCCAGCAGCGGAGCCCGGGACCGAGGGGTGGGATGAGCATTCATGGCACGAGTGGGGACCCACATCTCCCCCCGGGGCTCGGCGCCGGGTGCCACATCCCCCAGCCTTGCACCGTGCCAGGGTGATGCCTGGAGCCGGGCTCCCTCCTGCCGCACCTCCCCTCATTTATCTCATTAATTCCCCAATTAAATATTCATCCGCAGCAATTTTCCTGGCCGTGCCCACCGATTCCCAAGGGAAGAAGGGCCAAGGCTGGCGGGGGGTGGGATGGGACGCGGTGCCGGCACAGTGGCCGGTCCCTCTTACCTTTGTAGCAGTAGGCATCGAATTTGGAGGCGGCAGGGGGGAAGCCAGTGCGGTTGGGGAACTGGTAGAGGGTCCTGACGCCCGAGGCGTCGCCGCCGCATTTCCGGCGCGGGAGCCTGATGGGGTAGCGGACGCTGCCATCGGCCAGCCAGCCCGGGTCGCACTGGTCCAGGCCCTCACGCCATGCCAGGTAGAGCTGCCCCGTGGTGGCCAGCGAAGCCCCTCGGCTCCGGCAGTGCCTCCGGGCCCCCTGCCAGGTGAACCGCCCCGGCACCGTGGCATAAAACACCGTCCCTGCAAGAGAGCAGAGCCCGTTGGGGACGTGGGGACGGAACACCGTGATGCTCAGAGCCGAGCGGTGCTTTTCCCAAGTCTCCATGACTCCAGCACTACGGCCACGCCACACCGCTCGGCACTGGCACTGAGGGTGGCACTGAGTGCTGGCACGGCACCAGCACCCATCCCCGCAGTCGAAGCGCGGCAGGTGAGAGGTGCCCAGAGATGCCCACGCTCCCAGCCACAGCCATGGCTCCGGAGGGACATCGCCAAGGAACCCGCCCGCCCGGCCCAGTGCGCGCCCGACGCCGTGGCACCGCTTGCCTCGCAGCTCCCGGGCGTAGCAGTAGACGTCGTACTCTTCCTCGGGCTCCCTCCGGCCGTAGCTGCGGACGCCAGGGAGGCTGTTGCGGTCTCCGTAGCAGCCGGGCCGGGAGAGCGTGATGGGGTACCTGCCGGAGAGGGGCATGGCGGGCACTCAGCTCCACGGCCACCCGCGGCGCGGGCAGCGTGGCCGGCAGCCGACGTCACACACTCACCGCACGCTCTGGTCGGCCAGCCAGCCCGCGTCGCAGTTGTCGTAGCCGTCCTCGAAGGCGGCCTGGAGGTGCTGGGGCGAGGCGATGACGGCCGAGTTGTCCAGGCAGGCACGGCGGGCAGCGGCGAAGGTCAGCGCGTAGCGCTCGCCCGCGGGGCGGTAGTGGAAGACAACCCCTGGAAGGGCAGTGGATGGCGCAGCTGGCACGGGCTGCACAGCTGGCACAGGGTGCACAGGATGCATGGGGTGCACGAAGCACATGGGGTGCACAGCTCACACCGGGTGCACGTGGCACATGACCCACACAGGCACCCACGCCACCCCACCGCAACACCCGCGATGCCGCCGCAGTTTTCCCAGCAATGCCACCCCGCGGTGCCCGGCTCACCTGTCACCTCCAGAGGCAGCAGGTCCTGCTCATCATCGATGCCAGCCACCACCTCGCAGCGGTAGAGCCCCGCGTCGCTGGCGCGGGCGGCGCGCAGCAGCAGCGTGGCATTGTAGCGGTCGCGGGGGTAGCCGGGCAGGGCTACCCGGCCCTCGTAGGCTTTCACCACCTTCACCGCGTTGTCCTTGGCCACCAGGATGGGGACGTCCTCCCTCTGGCCGGCGGCCGAGCGCACCTTGCTCCATTTGACCCGGGGTGGGTCGGGGGGCTCGTTGGGTCCCAGCGAGGCGGAGGGCTGGAGCAGGAAGAGGCAGGGCAGGGCCACGGGCTCCCCCAGCCCCACGCGCACCGCCCGGTGCTGCACCCTGTTGATGCGGATCACCTTCCCATCGTCCTGGGAACCTGCGGGGAGAGGCGCCCAGATACCATGGGGATGGGAGGCGGGAGCTCTGGTGGGGCTCTTGTTCACAGTGGGGAGTGGTGGGGGTATCACAGGGCGCTGAGGGCTCCGACCTGGGCACCCCCAAGCCTCTCCAAGGAAGAGCATGGCACGGGATGATGCGCAGCCTCTCCGTCTAGCGGCTGGAGGCTGACTTTGCCAGTTAAATCTGCCCCTCCAGGGCTGAACCCCCAACTCGGTCGAGCCCCCGTGTCCCCCCTCAAAGACACTGCCAGGCTGTAGCTGCTGCTCTGCGCCCGTGGGTCTCACCCCACTCCCGTGGGGATATCGGTGCTCCCGGTGCCACCAGTGGGAAAGCCACCCCCACGCCAGGATAAAGCATGGCAGCAATTGTGACCCCCTCCTCCTCCTCCTCCTCCTCCTCCTCCTCCTCCTCCTCCTCCTCCTCCTCCTCCCGCACTAATCCTGCCCCAGCCTCTGCAGGCTCCTGGCTCTGCCGCCACAAATCTCCCAACTCCCGGGACCCCCCGTCGCGCGGCTCTCCCTGCGCACAGCAGGGCTGGGGGGGGCGGGGGGCTGCTTCCCACAGAGCCCAGCCGGCCACGGACTGGGAATAGCCACTAATCCCCCCCTGGCACCTTCCCCCCCGCAGCCCCCCTCCCTCCATCGCACCCCAAAGCCCTTTGCCCACCGGGAGACACACAGGGAGGGTACCAGGTCAGGGAGTCCCAAAGCCCCCCCTGTGCCAAGGATGCAGCAATGCCCGTACCGTGAGGGACGGGGCGGGGGGGACACATGGGGTCTCTCGGTCAGAGACACAACAAATCCCTGGGGGGGTCAGCTCCATGGCGGGGAGGGGGCCGGGGGTGCCTCCAGCAGGATTAAGGATTTAAGGTCTCGCCACGGGGATCCCAGCACGCGGGGGGGGTGCCATGGTCGCCTGGGGGGCTTCTCCCTCGCTAATCCCCCGCAGCCCAGGGCAGGGAGGTGGGGGGGGAGCCGGGGGGCCGCAGTCCGAGCCCTCCCCTGGTTAGTATTCACCCAGCGCCGGAGCGGGCGGCACTTACCCAGGACGGCGATGGGGAGGAGGGAGAGCCCGAGCAGGAGCCAGCGGCCGGCATCCCCCATCACATGGACCATCCTTGACCTGCAACGACAGCGGCGGGGGGGTGGTGGGCCACCGCTTGCCCGCTCCGGCTTGTTCGGTATCACCATTGGGCCATAAATCACCGCGAGGCCACGCTGACACCGACCCCCGGGAGCCATGGGGAGGGCGCAGGACCAGCCCCACTGCGCGAGATGCCAGCAAAGGGTTTGATCTCACTCTTGGCACGAAGCCGCTGTGGGGTCGGGATGGAGGACAGGGTGCCAGCCAGTGTCCCTCTGTGCCCCCTGCCACCAGTGCCACCCACGGTGCCACTCCAGCACCCGCCCGATGCGCCGAAGGTGGGAAACGCATCTCCACAGCGGGTGCAGTGGGCAAGCCCGGGGGTCCCGCAGCCCCCCAGCCCACTGGTGCCATAGCCGGTGGCACCAGAGCCGGCCCTCGCTCTATCCCCAGCATTAACATGCAGAGAGCACCCAAGGCTGCCGGAGCCGGTGTGCGGCGCGTGGAGCACAAAGCCGGCACCGCCGCTCGCCGAAAATCTCCCATCCATCTGTGCAACCGCAGCGACCATCGGTATTTTCCAAATCGTTCGGTCTCCGGGCTCGGAGGGACGTCGGACAGATCGCCCGCCTGGCGCAGGCACAACCATCACCGGGCTCCCACCACCGCCCCGGCCCCGCTCGGGCTTTGTTTGGGATTTGAACCAGGCTCTGGCACCGCGTGCCACCAAACCGGCCAAGCAGAGGCAGCTGGGATGCAACCAGTACCCCGAAGCCCAGATGCCACACGGGGCCACGCCAGAGCTTGGCACCACGTAGCCGCGAGTTCCAACCAGAGCCAGGGTCCCCATGTGCCCGCAGATCTGGTTTGTTGGTCCCTGCGGGGGTCCCCCGGCTCTGGCACCAACCCCTGGCCACGATGGTGAGCTGGGGAGCACCCGGCTTCGGGGGGACACCGGGAGCTCCCCATCCCTCTCCCAGCCGCCCGGAGCCGAGACTTCAGCTCAGCTCCAGTTTCCCCCATCCTTGCTGCTCCATTTTCCAGCCCTTGATTTCTCATTCCGTCCCTTTGGCTTTTATGGGACAAAAAAAGAAAGAAAGAGCAAAATGGTGAGAAAAAAGGAGACCCCCCCCGTGTTCTGTGCTGGAAAAGGGCCTTTGAGGGGGTGTGAACTCGGGGGTTATTTTATCTCTTGAAAGAAGAAAGTGTTGGCAGCCCCTTCCCTCCCGTGGCAGCTCTGCGGGGTTCTCCGGGAAGCAAATCCCCTGGGCTTATGGCACCAGCAGCACCAAACTTTTTTCCCTGCCTCCCTGCTATGGGGGAAAAATAACCGGTTTGGCACAGCTGGGCTCAGGAGGTTCCAGCTCTTCCCCGTTGAAAGGCTGATTTGGACTTTCTGGGGCATCATGAGCTTCCCCAGCACAAACCATCAGTGTCGGGGCGTGGGACGGGACGTGGGATGGGACGTGGGACGGGACGGCCCCTGCCCACACTCCTGGCTCATGTCCTTTGCCATACCATGAGCCCGGGACCCGCTGGGCGAGAGTGGGTGGTGGGTGCGGGATGGGGGTGGTGGGTGCAGGGTGGGGGCATCCAAGACACTCAGCACCGGAGCAAAACAGTGCCCAGGGCTGTGCTCACACATGTCCCAGAGTGTCAAATCACCCACAGTCCCTTTTTTTTGGTCTTTTCACCCATTTTCTTTTTTGCTCCCTCGACACTCCCCTCGCCCCAGCTTCCAGGTGACTTTTCCCGTTGAAGGGTAAAGAAGACAGTTTCCCACGTGGGACAACAGTGACCAAGTCTCACCCCCCCCAACACCTCTCTACAACATCCCTGAGACCTTCCTCTTCTCCATCCTCCTCCTCCCCGGCCCATGGCCACCCCAGCTCCCAGCAGGGCAGCCCCCATTCCCAGCCACAACCTGGGGCCACCAGTCCCAAACCGCAGGGTCCCGGCCCCGTGCCCTGCCCAGGGCCACACTGGGGTGGTGGGATGGAGCAGGAGCCGAAGGGATCCAAGAGACCCCGAAGAGCGGCGTTAACGCGCCAGCGTACAAATACTCCTGGAAGCTCTCGGCTGTTTACCCAGCGCCACGGTTCTGGAGACGGGTCCTCGCTGAGCAAACGCCGGGCAGCGCCGCTGGGTAAACAGCCCGGGGTTTATTTAAATGTTAAACAGGAAAAGTTGCTCTTTGGATTTGTAACCGCTATCCCAGCCGGCTGCGGAGCCGGGCGCGTGCCATGCCGGGGCTGGATGGATGGGACCACAGCCCACGGCCCCACCGAGGGCACCCCAGGCTGGCAGCAGCGGGGACAGCGGGCACTGCCGGCGGTGAGGGGCTGGGGGCCGCAGGGCTGCGCGGTTCCGGCTGCACCATCGCCTGCCCTGACATCAGCATTTCTGCAGGTTTTGCTTTCGCAGCACGGAAGGTGCCACGGTGGGAAGGGCCGGCACCGCCGGCAGCACACGCTGCCTTCTTGGGGGCTCCAGAGGACGGGGGACAGGACACACAGCCCCCATCTGCCACTGTCTCGGGGTCACCCGGCTGGCACCCCTGCCCTCAAAGCACGTGGTGATCACTTCGCTGGTGGCACCGCGGCTCCGCTCCCAACATGGAGACAAAGGAAGGTCCCAGCCATGCTCCGCTCCCCGCAGCCCCTCACCGGACCCCCGGCTGCCGCCTCCGCCAAGCCCGGCCCTGCGCTGAGCCAGCAAAAAGTTTATCCCAAGGTCAGGGCACGCAGCATGGTGGCCACCATCCCTGCCACTGCCGGAGCTGCCACGCGCGGCGTCACCCGCACAAGGACCCCCACGCCGCGCCGGGGGCTGCCGAAGCCGCGGTCGGGCGGCATCCTGCCAGCCTGGGCACCTCCTTAATTATTGAGACCGTCTCCCTCCCACCTCCTCTTGATCCACTGACCCACAATCCAGCTCCGGCGGTGCCAGTAAGGGAGCCCGGCGCTGGCACAGCCCAGTCCCAGCCTCACGACACCAGGCTCAGCCCTGGCCTCATCCTGGCTCCCCGCCACAGGCAGGGGAGCGCTGCCACTGGCACAGCACTGCACTGCCAGCCTCTGTGCCAAGGGGGTGAAGCAGCACCAGCCCCATCCCGCCGGGGCAGGATCCGTCCCCAGGACCCCATGGAGCAGTCTGTGGGCTCAGCCACACTGAGCATCACTGCGCCATCGCCAGCGGTGACAGCAAGGCGAGGGAGGGTGGCACGGAGAGCCAGCGCCAGCCACGCCACCATGAACCCGAGGGGCTGAATTTGACGGCAGGGGGGTGTCTGTCTCTCCCGCTCTCCGCAGTCAGGGCGATGCCACGGGCTCAGGGCACAGTGATGTCCCTGGTGCCACACAGCTGGACCCCCTCGGGGACAAGGAGCGTCCCCGTCTCCCCAGCGCCCAGCCCCAGCCGGGGAACGGCAGACGAGAGAAATTGAAAATCAAACCGGTGCAAAGCCCCCCCCCAAAACCCGGGCGAACATTTTCACATCTGTCACTAGCTGTCACCTCATGAATAATTCATCTGCCTCATGAATATGCAAAGCCGGGGCTGGTGATTAGCTGCAGCTGAAACCGAGCTTAATTCCTCACAGGCCATTGGGCGCCGGGACGACCCGGCCGGTTTTGGGGTCTCCTCTCACCCCGACCTGCCCCCAGCCGGGGGCGGCTGTGGACCCCAGGGTCCCCATGGAGTGGAGGGGACATTTGGGACAGCGGGAAGGACATGGGCTTGGGATGGGTGGGAGGGGAGGGGGGGCACTGCCCACCCAGCCAGGCTGCCTGGATGCAGCGGGACAGGGGTACCCCCACCCTGGGGGTGCCCCAGCCCTGGGGGCGCCCCCAGCTGCCCCCTAGACCCTGTGACCTCTGCCATCCCCACGGGTCACTCAGGTCTCCAGTGCCACCAGCACTCACACAGCCTTTTGGTGCCCACCCACCCACCCAGCATGTCCCCCCCAACCACGGGCACTCCACAGGGCTGATCCCACACCCCCCCTCCGCACAATCCCACCGGAGCCACCAGCCCCCCGCAGCACCCACCTCCCTCCCAGCACCACGATGCCACCTCTGCCACTCCAACGGGGAGGGGGCATCCGCCGAGGGCCCCCCCTGGGGCTGCGTGGCTGCGGCGGGAGCCCGGCAGCGGGGCCAGCTCCACGTCCCCTCCTCTCTGCCCACAACAAAGGAATTCTGCAAACCTCGCTGCCGTCACATCTCACAGGCAACGTGACGCTTCCCGCTCCCCCCCAGCCTGCGAGAATAAATTAGCACCTCGGAAAACTGTGATCCCGTCCAATATGGGCCCTTCGCCGGGTGCGATTTTTATTAGGCAGACAGTCTGCAGCCTTTATTTTAGAATTTGCTCTTCTTTTTATTTTATTTTTCAAAATTCTTTTCCCCCCCTCCCCTCTTTCTGTGTCTCTCCGAGAAGCCAAAAGCACCACGGGAGCCCCAAAGCTGGCGTGGCATCGCGGCAAACCCCCGGCCCCATCCCTGTGGATGGCTCGGCCGCGTGCCGGAAAGCGGCTCCGACAGCAGCACCGGTGCCTGGCACCGAAAGCGGCGAGGAGAACGCCAGGCTGGTGGGCCTGGCACACAGCCGGGTCTCTGGCACTGTCCTCCCTGCCAGCGCGGGGTCTGCCGAGCCCCCGGGCTGGCGCGTGGGAGCGAGGAGCCCCAAGCAGTCACAAACCCCTCACCCATGTCCATCCATCCCGGCAGCCCTCCATTCATCCAGCCTGGCCTCGCCATGCGGTATCCCCATGCCAGGGCACGTGGGCTGGGAATCATCCTGCCTGTGGTGCTGAGCCCCCACTGCACTGCCAGCCCTGCTCCCTGGCACCTGCAGGAACCCTGGGGATGCCATGGCTGGGCTGCGAAACTTCTCGGCCAGGGAACCACTGGTGGCACCAACAGGGAACCGGGCGGCCGAGGCAGGAGAGGGGGCTGAGGTGCACCTGGCTCTGGCACCGTCAGGGGATGGTTTCCCAGCGGGCACCCAGCCACCAGCACCCACTGCTCTCCTGCCATCCCTTGCCCCCGTTCCCCTGCTGCCAGCTCCTCGGCGGGCCGGGCAGGGGGTCAGGGCACTGCATGGTGCTGCCTGCCCTGCCAGTGTCCCCCAGCCCTGTCAGTGTCCCCCAGCCCCTCTCAGCCTCCCTCCCAGTGTCCCCAGGCCCAAGAGTCCTGGTTCCTCCAGTGTCACCTATATCCTGGTATCCCCATAACCTCAGTGGGGTCAGCTCGATTGTCCCCCTGCCCCAGTGCCCCCAACCTCCCGATGCCCCCAGCGCTGTCCCCAGCGCCCCCTCCAGCCCCAATCCCAGTGTCCCCATCCCCGACAGCCCCAGGGCCGCCATCCCCCAGCCCTGGCCACCCCGGTCCCCACAGCGTCCCCTCCCCATCCCAGTGTCCCCCTCTGTCCCCCTCCTATCCCTGACAGCCCCGTTGTCCCCACCGCATCCCCCAGCCCGGATCCGTCCCGCTCCTGCCGTACTGGTGCCACCGCCCCCGTCCCCATCGCCGTGCGCTCCCACCGCCCGGCCCAGCCCCGCCGGCACCGGGCACCGCAGCGGGGGCGCGGCGCGGGTGGAGCCGGTGCCGGTGCCGGTGCCGGTGCCGGTGACGGTGCCGGTGCCGGTGCCGGTGCCGGTGCCGGTGCCGCACGTACCTGAGGCCGTGCTCACGGCGCGCAGGGGGTCATCGCCGCCGGTGGAGCCGAGCACCCCGCCGGCACCGGGGGCTTAAAAGCGGGGCGCGGAGGGGGGCAGCTGGCCGGGCCCCCCCCCCGGAGGGGGCCGAGCCGGGCCGGGCCGGGCCAATCGCGGCTGGCGGCAGGCGCGACCCCCCCGCCGATGCCGCCGGTGCCGCCCGCCCGCTCCGCACCTGCCCGCAGCGGCGGCGAACCCGCGCCCGCTCCGCGCCCCGCCGCGCTGCCCGGCGCAGGGCGAGGGGCAGCCGCGCATGCGCCGCCCCCCCCTAAACCGGGGCCGCCCCCCCCCCAAGCTGCCGGGGGCCGCCCCCTCCCCATCGAGCGGGGCCGCCCGCCGCCGCAGGCACCGCACCCCCCCCCCCAGGCAGGGGCTTAGGGTGGCGGGGGGTGTCCCTGTAATGGGGGGGGTGCCTTCCAGCCCCTCCTCAGCCCCCCCAGATCGGTGGGGTGCCCGGCGTGCCCCTCCTTTGCATGCCCCGCGCCCCCCCGCATCCCTGTGCTGGAAGCTGGCTGCATCCAAGCGAGATTTTAGGGGGTCTCTAAATTGGGGGAGCATCTTCCAGCCCCTCTGCAGCCCCCCCCAAGTCACTATGGGTTCCCCTCTGGCACCCAGCAGGATTTTAGGGGGTGTCCAAAACCAGGGAGTGGCTTCCAGACCCCTCTGCACCCCAAAATCCCTCCCAAACCATATAGGGTGCAACCAGCAGCATCTTCCAGCCCCTCTGAACTCCCATATGGAGCCATACGGGGGTTCGGAGGGGCTGGAAGAGGCTGAGGATGGATGAAGGCTTGAAAAAGCCCAAAGAACCCAAATAAAACCAGAGACAAACCCCAAAATAGGGGGAAAACCATCACTGAGCTCTCAGGGAAGGGGTTTAGGGGGCTGGAGTGGGGGAGTCACCTTCCCACCGGTGACTGGACAATGTCACCCTGTCTCCCACGATGGGTGAAAAAAGATTCCCCCCCCCCCCCCATTTTCTCCATACGATGATTCCGCGGAAACCCGAGAGCAAAGTTCTCATTTCCGACTCCATTGTGCCAGACTTTTTCGCTGGCGTTTCCTGCCTTTTGTGAAACCCCCCCCTTATTCCACCACCACCCCCCTCTCCCCGGCACAACCCCGGCATTGCCGGCGCACAGAGCTCTTCTGTTCCCCTTCTTTATGTGGCTGCAGCTGGTGCCCCCCACCCCCACGTAGGTGCCCGAGTGTGAGGGGCAGTGACAGGGGCTGATGCCCCCACGGTGTTTGCCAAGCAGGATAGGGGTGAGGGTCCCAAGGAATTTGCCGGCACGGTGATGTCCCAGCTACTTCCCTCTCCAAGCGGATCCAGATGGCTGGTGCTGTCACCCTATGGGTCTCCATCCCATTGTCCTTCTTCGGAAAAGGCACCCATGGGTGCTGGTTGGGGTTTGCTGGAAGGAGGGTGCTGCATGTGCACGGAGAGGATGGTCCAGCGCGGGTCCCAGTGGAGGCAGGACCACTGCCCGTGCGTGGTGGGACGGGGCTGGCTCTGAAACGCTCACCCTGCTCGTAGAAGGGCCTGGGCACCCTTTGGGGTCAAGATGCTCCCACTGACACCAACCACAGCCAGGTCCTGCACCTGCATCCCACCCACCCATCCGCTGCCTCTGTGCTGCCCACAGCCCGCTGCCCAAACCCTTCCTCCTGCTCTTCATCCTCCTAAGCTTCATCCAGAAAACCAGTGGCACCAGCATGGTCTGATCCACATGACACATTGTGCACAGGTCGGGGATTAGATGGATTCATCCCGGTGCCCGGCTCCTTCCCACTTCCATCAGCACCCACCTCCCACAGGCCACCCTTTGCCAACGAGCACCGGACGCGGTAAGGAAGCTGCACCCGGCCTTGACCCTGACCCGCCACGCGTCCGTAGAGCGAAGGAGCCGGAGCCGCTCGGCAACACAAACGTGCCGGTGGGCTCGGAGCAGCAAGGGGCACGTGCGGGGAGAGCAGAGGGACCCCGGGCACCCACCCGTCCCCTCCTCAGGGGGAAGCGGGGCCGCGGCTGGGCCCGGCAGCGGCAGCGTGGCGCATCTGCCGCCGGCCACTTGGCTTGCCGAGGAAGGTGCCGGCGGTGAGTTATCGGAGCTCTCCTCTCGAGTGGAGATAAATGTCATAACAGACACCAGCCAGCGCGGCTTATGGATGGGGATTTAATAGACACCTCTCCCCCCGCCCGCCTCCCCGCGCCAGCAGCTGCTCCGCGCTGAGGGACCGCGGCCCGCGGCGGGGCGGCGGTGGGGACCAGCTCCTCCACCAGCACCAGTCTGGATCCCCCAATGTCCCCCCAGCTGGTCCCTCCAGCTGGGAGATGATTCTGTGGGATCCCCCCAGCACAGCCTGGAGCCCCGACATCCTTCCATCGAGGTGGAAGACCCAGCTCTGCCTGGCACGGAGCAATGCCCCCCCCATCTCCCCGTCCTCACCCGGTTTGGGGTCCCTTCTGCACCCCCAGCCCCACGTCCAGCCTGTCCTCACGGTGTCACCCCGGGAACACCAATGGCTCTGCCCCAAGCTGCTCCCACGAGGCAGCACCTGCTGTCACCGAGTCCCCGCTGCACCCAGTGTCTCCAGCCCCACCGGGGCCAGGCCGGGTGCCCGGGACAGCGGTGGCTGGGGGGATTCCATCCTTTGGTCCTGCTCACTCGGCCCCGGCCCCGTTGGGTTTTGCACCGACGTGTGCCAGGGTGAGCAGGGACTCGAATGTCTTTTTGAGCTGGAACGCCGGGTTTCTGGTGAAATCCTGCAGCAGTGTTGCCGTGACGACCCTCCTGCAGTTTCCATCCAGAGATGTTTTCCTTTGTTGTGACAGGGACGCGGGGAGGCGGCCGCCGGCGATTGGGGTGCGCGGTGGCGATGGTGAGGGGCTCCTGCCGTGAAGGGCCGGGACCCGCTGCTGCCCCTGGGGAAACCTGGCTGGGCTCCATCCCCACTGTGGGGCTGAGAGGGTCCCCACGGCTCCAGCGCAGCCCTGGCTTGGCCTCAGCCACCCCGGGGACAGCAGAGGGCTCAGGAGCCACATGTGACATGAGTTCCATAGGTCTCAGCCAGGTCTCGCTCCCATCAAGAGCCACAATAGAGGTGACGTGGCCAACCCACGGTGTGGGGACAGGCGTGGGGACACCGTAGAGTCCCGAAGGGGATGGAGGGGTTGGCTTGGCGAGAGCAGGCAGTGAAGAACCCTTGTCACCCCAATGACAGAGGCAGTTTTGGGGGTAGCGAGGCCGGGAGCTCTGGCAGAGCTCTGGCACTGCCCGATTTGGCAGTCAGGACCGCGGTGCCGTGACCAGGGTGCTGAGCAGCATCACCGCTGCCATCGTGCGGGTGCTGAGCGCCAGGGGGCTGGGGCACCAGGGACTCTCCCTGCAACATGAGGGGTCCCCCAGCTCCCCACGGCCGGAGCGTGGCCACGGGCCCCAGTGCCTGCGTTGCCCGGGGTGCATGGGGGGACCCCGTCCCGCGCCCCGCAGAGCCGCTTGTTATTCCACTCAGGTCCACCGGCGGCTAATGAAGCCAGTTCCAGGAGAGCTGCCACATTCATCGGAGAGCGGCTTATTAATGAGGCCTCTGCCACCGCAGCTGGGGCCAGCGCTCGGGGCACTGGCATGGGCAGTGGGAGGCGGACGGATGGACAGACGGACGGACGGCTCCATGGCAGGATGAGGCGGCAGCTGGTGCCTGTCCTGGTTGAGATGGTGGTCTGAAGCCGGGACCAGAGGATGACCCGGGGTCTGCTCTGGAGGGGACGGGCTGAGACCCGGCACCATGGAGTCTTTTGCAGGCTGCCCCCAACCCCTCGCCCACTGGTCCTCGCCCCGAACATGGCTCATGTCTGCTTTTGGCCAGGGCCAAACCCACCCCATGGCACCACCTTGGCACAGCGGTGGGGGCACGGAGGGGTCCGGGCTGCGGCATCCCCTCGGGGCCACAGGGACCCTGCCCTGGCCAGGCCCAACTTCCCTCCATACCCGCCAGCAGGATGCATTGATTTTATTTTCTGTTTCCATGGCAACTGCCTCCTTCCCTTCCCCCTTCCGGCAGCTGGACCCGCTCCTTCACCCTCCCGCAGCACCCAGCCCCAGCCAGCACCCACCCTCCATTGCGGACATGGGGGGACACACACCGTGACCCAGCACGGTCCCCACCTCCGGGAACTCTCCTGGGTGGCAATGCCACCAGCCCAGCATCTGCGGGCAGCGGGGCCTGATCCTGCACCCCGGTGCCCACTGTGATGCCAGCAGATGATTTTAGGGGAGCAGCCAGCATGGCTGATGCAAGACTGGGAGCGGGTGTGGGGGACACCAACCCCGGCCAGCCCCTCTCTGACACCGGCAATAATTAGCAGCACGGCCGGCGGGACACCGCGCTGGTTCATTAGCCAGGGTGGTAATTACCCCCCCAGCACTTGCCGTGCGGGAACGCCAAGCAGCATCTCCCGCCAGCAGAGCCAAGCTCATTAACGGCACATCCTACCCCCACACCTGCTCACAGCTGACGTGCCGCATCTCCAGCACCTCCTGCACGGTGGCACCGGCAGAGAGGACACCGGCACCGCAGCAGCCCGGCCATGAGCCCGGTGCCCTGATCCCCTCGGGAGGGAATGCCAGGTTGTGGCTTGAAAGCGGGGCTATAGGAAGATAATTATAATTATATCCTTTTACCCATCCTTTTCCAGAGGGACGTGCCCATCGCTGCCCCACACGGCTCTTTCCCAGCGCGGAGATGCCACCACACTGTTCCTTAGCATTAATTACCGGCTGTGCCAAATCCTGCCCTTCTCAGCCCCCCTTCCCAGCTCCTCTGGGACCCCCGGCCCCTTCGTGCAGGCGGAGGGGGAATAAAGGCAGAGAGGAGCCCGGAGAACAGGCAGGGCCCTGTGCCGGGCAGAGAAGCCGCGGCGTTGAATAGCGCCTGTGCCGCATTCACCGGTAATCTCCAGTGTTTACACGGAAGTGGAAATCAATCGCCGCAAGTAATTAACGGCGAAGGGCACAACACCCGCTTCTTCTTCGGAAGCAGCTCCCGGCGCCAGCCGGGGTTGCTCAGCAAAACTCACACGCCGGCACCCGCCGCACAAAAGCCACCGGCACCCGTTTCCTGCATCACCGGCACGAGGTGGCCACGTCGGCACAGGGCCAGCGTCCGGGCGACTCGTGGGTGGGAGCTCACGCCCGGTGGGAGCGGGGGGTCTGGATCCGTGCCGGTGACTGCTCTGGCACCAGCCTTGCTATTAGCTCTTGGATAAAACGGGAAGGCCCCCCCGGCGGGAGGCTGAGTGCCGGCCTGGATGGCAGCCGGGAGCCAACGCCGTCGCCAAGCTGCTCCCGGCACAGCCCCGGCGTGAAACAGCTGCACTTACCGCCCACCTCGTTCCTCGAGAGCGAGGAGGGTGAGGAAGGTGCTGAGGCCGAAGAGCCCCAGGGCCAGAGTGCTGCCCCCCAGTTCCCCCCAGGCAGGCAGGGCTGGAGGGGCTGGGGGCACACTGGGGCGAGGGGAAGACAGTGCCGGCAGGCGTGGGCAGGAGGTGACGTGGGTAACGGTGGCAGAAATGGCAGACCTGTCCCCCGACGCACAATTAGCCAAGAGGCAATTAAGGCTTCTGTGGTTTTTGACCCAATTTCTCAGGCGAAACTCAGTGGAGGGAGAAGAGGAGAAAGGAGGAGGAAGATGGATCCCATCACACTTGTGTGTCACCGCATGTGCGTGCACACACGTGTGTGCTCATCGACACGCGTGGGTGCACCCCCAGCCCAGGGCTGAGCCCCCAGAGCTGTGCTGCGAGGGGGAGGTGATGGTTTTGCAGCGCTCGACTGGTTTTATTTTGGCTGGTGGCCGAGCGCAGGCAGCCGTGGCGCGGCCGCCGTGACTCATGCAGGCACCCAGCACCGGCGAGGTTTGGGGGGGCCGCGGCGCTCCGCTGAGCCGTCATCTCTCCTCGTCACCCCCAGCCAGGCAGCCGTGGGACCTGGCCGGGGACGTGGGACCACCGCGAGGTCAAGGCTTGGCAACCTCGCCGAGCACCGGGGCGTGACCGCAAAGACCCAGGGCTGCGGGCGGCGCAGCGGCACCATACGCCTGCGAAGGAGAATTTGAAGCAGCTGCCATGTTATAAGGGGGTAACGGGGGCGATTTCTCCCTGCGCAGCTGCTGCAGGCTCCCTGCGGCTCCCTCGCAGGCTCGGGGGGCAGCTCAGCCCTGCCTGGCTGGAGGTGCCCGCGGGAGAGCCGGCCTGGCACGGAGGGCTTGGATTTCCCAGTGCTTTGTGCTGGTGACTTGCATCGAGGGGGATGCTGGGGTGTGCAGGGATGCTCCAACGCGAAGGTGCTCGGGCTTCTGGGGATGCTCGAGTGTGCTGGAATGCTGCAATGTAGGGATGCTCCAGTGCAGGGATGCTGGGATGTGCCGGGATGCTCCAACGCAGGGATGCTCCAGTGCAGGGATGTTTGAGAGTGTAGGGATGTTTGAGCATGTAGGGATGCTGGAGCATTCAGGGATGCTGGGGCGTGCAGGGATGCTCCAGTGTGTCGGGATGCTGCAATGTAGGGATGCTCCAGCGCAGGGATGCTGGAGCGTGCAGGGGTGCTGGGCCGCGCAAGGACCGCGCACCTTCCCTCTCGCCTCCCTGCGCTGCTATTTTCAGCCGCGCTCCGCTAGTGCCACCTACAGCGCGGGCCCAGGAGGGCACCCGGCGGCCCCGGGCCGAGGGCGGAGCGCTGTATCGGGGCGGGGGGGGGGCGTTCCCGGACGCCCGGGGCCCGGGGAAGCAGTTCCGCCGCTTCCTGCGCCGGCCAGGCGGTGAGTGCGCGGCGGCCGAAGGGGACGGGGATGGGCGCGGGCGGGACCGGGGGGTGCCTGGTGCTGCCCGGGGGGTCCTGAATGCTGCTCAGGGTATCCCCATCTTCCCGGATGCCCCCAGTGCTGTCCAGGGGTCTCCAATACTGCTCAAGAGTCCCCAGTGTTGCTTGGCGTTCCCCAAAGCTGCCACCCAGTGCTGCTAGGGTGCCCCCAATATTGCTCGGGGATCCCTAGTGCTGTCAGAGGGTCTCCAGTGCTGCTCGGGGGTCCCGAGTGTTGCTCGGATGCCACCAATGCTGCTGGGCGTCCCCAGTGCTGCTCAGGGGCCCCAGTGCTGCTCGGGGTGTCCCCAATACTGCTCAAGGGTCCCCAATGTTGCTTGGGGTTCCCCAATGCTGCCAGGGTGCCTCCAATACTGTTCGGGGGTCCGCAGTGCTCTCCGAGGTTCTTCATTGCTGCTCGGGGGTCCCCAATGCTGTCGGAGCATCCCCAGTGCTGCTGGGTGTCCCCGTTTGTGCCCCTCGCTGACCCTGTCTCCCCGCAGGCAGCGATGCCCGTGGAGCCCCTGATCTGTGCCGACACGGCCACGCGGTGAGTCCCGACCCCCCCAGGGGACAGCAGGTCCCCCCTGGGTGCCACCCCCTGTCCCCTGTCCCTGTGAGGGACTTGGGTCCCATCGCTGACGCCGTCCCCGTCGCGTCCCCGGGCCGGCGGCGCATGTCCCCGCAGGGTGAGCTCTGTGCTTAACCGGGACGTGAAGCAGTTTGGGAAGAAGCACATGTTCGACGCGAGCGAGGAGACGTGCTGGAACTCGGACCAGGTCAGGGAGGGGTGGGATGGGAGCTGTGCGTGGGACAAGAGCCGTGTACGGGGAACGGGAGCTGTGAACACCTCGCTCCCCCCGCCATGACGCAGCCCTGGTGTCATTCCTGCCTTCAGGGCACGTGCCAGTGGGTCACCCTGGATTTCCCCCGCACCGTCAAGGTCTCGCAGCTCCACGTCCAGTTCCAGGGGGGATTCTCCAGCCGGCTGTGCACACTGGAAGGTGAGGAGCTGGTTTGGGGGCCTGGGGGTCCTTCTGCCTCAGTTTACCCGCACCTGGATCTTGCAGCTGTTTGTTATGAGGCTCAGAAGTGTTTCTTAACCGTTCCCAAAACCTGAGAGGGGTTGGAGCAGAGGACCTGGGGTTCTCTGGGATGCTTTGGGTGCAGATGGGAACCTGGTCCGTTAGATGGACCACCGCTCCCAGCTCTGCAGCAGAGCCAGCGCAGGGAGGATTTTTGGGGCAGCTGAGGCCGTGGCAGCTCCCCCAGCACCTGAGCTTCCACGCAGCTGCCTCTACCTTCACCCTCCGCAGGCTGCAGAGCAGGCGAAGAACTGGTGAAAATATCCGAGCTGTACCCCGAGGACATCAACGCCATGCAGATATCCTTTCCCGTGCCGCGGGCTGGGCCGAACGGCTCGTGGGATGGGTTCAGAGCCGCGTGTCGTGGTGTCCCTCTGCCTGTTTTTTGTCCTTTACGGGTCCCACACAGATTCCAGGTGGAGGAAACGGTGCTGGATAAGCTGAAGATCACCTTCGAGAACAGCACTGACTTCTTCGGGAGGATCGTGGTGTACCACCTCGGCGTGCTGGGGGAGAGGCTCTAGGGCAGCGGAGAGGGACAGCATGGGGGCTGCTTCCCCATCCCCTGCGTTCCCCCATGGAGCAGGGTGAGGAACAGGACAGCAAACCCTTCCAGCAGGGATGTGCTGCCCCCAATTGCACCCCAAGGTGCGGAGAGGGGATCCCTGCCCCACGGGGTGGCAGTGACAGAGGGACACCAGCGCAGAGATCCACGTGCTGGACCTTGGAGCCTTTGGTGGGACACAGCCTGTGTAACCAGCCAAATAAATGGTGTCCCTGCTCCTTCCCGGCTGCTCCTTGGGCAAGTGACACCCTGGGACCGAGCCCTCCAGGGTTTGCCATGGCCACACCAGTGTGTGGCTTGAGCAGGAGAGAGAAGTGCCACCTCCATGTGCTGTGGGCTCTGGCTGTCTCTCACCTTTGCTGACCACCCCTGAACTTCTTGGAGCGGCTGTTTGCAGCCTCGCACGGCTCCGGCTCGGGATGGCAACGTGCCAGCTGTCAGCTGGGGCTGTGCCATGTTCCTGGCTGCCAGGGTGAGGCTTCCTGCAGGGTTTTGCTCCTGCCTATAGGTATTTCCCTGGCTGGTTAGAGTGCTGCATGCAGGGAGGGCTTGGCAAGTTTATGGGCATAAGAGGGAGCTTCCCTCTTCCAAGAGACAGCTCTGGAGAGGAATGCTGGGGAGTGCAGGGCTTGAAGGGGTTGGTTGGCACAGATCCCCCCACGGTTCCCCAGTAGCTGGTGCTGGGATCGGAGACTGGCAGCTGTGACAGGCCGAGGCAATGGACAGGGCTCTGCACGGCTGCTTTAGAGTTTACTTCCAAAAACGCAATACCCGAACGCACACGCGCGAAGCCGGACGGAGCAGCTGCCTTCAGGAATGAGTGTCCCGGGGCTCGAGGCACTGCGGCCGTGCCACCCTCCGGCAGAGGCACAGATCCACCGAGGGCAGGCAGTTCCCGGCTTCCTCCGTGTGCTCCTTGCTGGAAGCATCGTGCCACTGCCGTTTCGGGACGGCTGGACGAGGCCGTGCTGGTCCCGGAGGAGAGCCCCGTGCCGGCCGGGAGAAGCGCCGGTGCTGCGGCAGTGCAGCGCGAGCCACCGCGTCACTCCAGCTCCTTGTTCTGAAATAGCCTGAGGATGTGATTTTCAATAACCTGTTGGACTAACAGAGGGAAGAGAAGTGAAACCCAAGGAAGCCAAGCCTGGGAGAAGCCAGTACCGCTGTGGACAGGACCTGGTCACCGTTTTGCTCCTGTTTTCCAGTGGGAGGCTGGAAAACCCTCTTCTCCAGGGGCCTGTCTCCCACCTCCCCTGTCCCAGCCCTATCTCCAGCACAGTTCTGGTTTGGAACAGGAGCAAGGGGAACAGGACCCATCTTGATTTCTCTGGCTTGGTTTCTTTGTGCGGCAGAGCAGGGAGCGGTGGTAGAAGATCAAAAAAAGCCCCGAGCAAGGCTGGAAGCTGGGAATTGCCTGGAGGTTTTTCGGGAAGGGAAAGCAGGCCTCCCTGCCAGGCTCGGAGTGGAACACTTGCCTTTCTTGTGTCCCAGGGCTACGGCCAGATCCATCGGGGTGTAGCCAGAATCTGCCTCCGTCGTCAGGTCGGCACCGCGAGCTGCAAGCAGGCAGCTGAGATCAGGGCACGGCGCTCCCCTGCCAACACGGCATCCCCTCCGCGTCAGGAACAGGGCGAGGGGACCCCCGAAAGGTGCCTGTCCTGGCTGGGCAGCCCCCCGTGACACCCCCAGGCGTATCACGCTCTCTCCCCGAGGCGGTTACCACCGAGCAGCGGTTGGAGGCCAAGGACTAAGCGCAGATCTTCCCCGTTACCTAGCAGAGCCTCGACGCACTTGACATGATTGCCGCGCACGGCGTAGAGCAGAGGAGTGCCGCCGTTCTGCAGGGAAAGGGAAGGGGCTGTGTCACTGCCAGCCCACGCAGCTCCTGCTTCTCCTGGAGCAGTAGGTCCCCCACCCGCCGGCATCCCCTTTCCACCCTCTCCCCGTTCCGGGCTGGGTGTTTTCACGCAGAGCGGCTCTGCGCAAATTTTCTTCTCTCTCTGCAAAACAATAACTTTGAGATTGTGTAATTTTAAAGACAACCTTAAGTCCTGAGCGCTGTTTCCTTGCAGCTGGTAACATCACCAGTGTGAGCAACTGAGGAAACTATTTAAAATTATTATCCAGGTTAATTTCTTGAAACAACTGCATGAGCAGAACGAGTGCTGCGAGCCTGGGGAGCAGCTAAGAGAAAGGCATTGCTGCTCACTCAGCCCAGAACGGCGTGAACTCGCTGCTGCTTTTTAAAATGAGCTTTGCAGAGCCCTGTCCGGGGTTTGGTGTCGCTCCCAGCGCTGGCACAGTCCCCACAGCAGCCTGTGCCCAGCAGCACTCACCCAGTCGTAGATGTTGATGTCCACGTTCCTCTCCAGCAGCATGATGACGATGTCGGTGTAGCCGCCCATGCTGGCCAGGGACAGGGCGCTCTCCCGCTCCTTCGCCAGCGCGTGGGGGTCAGCGCCCTGGGGATGGCACAGCCGTCAGCCCCGACGGGCGAAGGAGCCCTCCTGAGAACCGGGGTGCTCAGCACAGCCTTGCTGGGTACCCCAGGGGGGCGGATTACAGAGCCAGGTCCTGATGGCCGCATGGGGCAGAGATGGCTCACACGTTCTCAGTGACCTCTCCTTACCGAAGTCCTTACCGTGCGTATTTTAATCATCATCAGACATCCCAGGTGAGGACTTAAAAGCCCTTCTCCACTGTCAGTGAACTGAGCCTGATGGTTCCTGTTACTCAGCCCTTTTTCCCCATCACTAGTCACAGTGTTACTGGCCCTGTCTAGAGGTGTGTACAGTACCCACTGTCTCTTTGTTACTGATTTACCTAGAAAACCTCTCTGTCCTCTGAGCCCTGCCAGCCATGGACCTCTCCTGAACTTCATCATAGCCTTGTATCAACGTATCACCTTGTTTATTTTGGGTTCTAGAATCACAGAATGGTTAGAGTTGGAAGGAACCTCAAAGATCATCTAGTTCCAACCCCTGCCACGGGCAGGGACACCCTCCACTACACCAGGTTGCCCAAAACCTGGTTCTGTTTGTCTCTCTGGTAATGCATTGCGATTTTGCTGCTAATAGAGTAACAGAGCCAGAGTTTGGCCAGTGCTCACATGGTGTGAGTGGTCACTGGACACACGTGGATGTGGGACTGAGCTTTGGGGAGCAGCTTAATCAAGAGTGGAGGAGGTTCTGGTTCCTGCTCACCCCCAGACAGTCCTCAACTGCAAGCCCAGCACTCAAGGACAATGCAGCAATGAGTTCATTAACTGCAACGATACCTCGGCGAGCACATTTGCTGGCAGATTACAGGGCCCAAGTGATAAGCCTGATCTCAAATTACCAATAAGCAGATATTTAATTACAAACAGTTATTGCTGGCTGTGAGATAAGGCTCTTCATGCTCCTGACTTAGCTCACAGCCCAATGGGGAGTAGCATCCGACAGCGTCTGAGCCGTTAGCTCTGCAAACGTGTCCTGTTTGGTGCCATGGGAAAGGTTGGCTGAGACAGTACCAGGACAGTGCTGGACAATTTGGGAGCCACTGAGGTTGGAGATGGGAAGTCTCCTCTTAACGAGGTGCTACGTGAGCGTGGCCTTACCCATTCCAGCAGGTGACGGACCGTTTCGATTTCTCCGAAGGCTGCAGCCCAGATCAGCGGTGTGAAACCTCTCTCATCAGGTTTATTTACCAAGTTCTCACCTGCACAAACATGGATGAGACATCTTAAACAGGAAGAGTAAAGCCCCCTCTGCTCCCCGTCCCCTCCAGTAAATCCAGTAAAGGCTGTAAAACTAAGCCAAGGGTTTATCAAAAGGCGTGCTATGATCTGGCAGGACTCTGCATGATCTGGGGTAAGAACAAAGGAAGAGATGTGTACCTCTCCTAAGGTGCTCTTTCAGCTGGCTGAGCTCTCCTTGGGCAGCAAGCTGGTGGATGGACAACGCTGGGGGACAGAGAGAATTAACCCATCAGGACAAACTTTCCCCAGCTCAGCACCCACCGTCTGTAGGCGGGTCCCTGCAAGTCTGGGGAGGTGGTAACTGGCCGGCCCATGTCTGAGCCCCAGAAAGCCACATGGTGACTAACACCCTTGTGCTGTTCAGCTGCAGGGACAGCCAGCCACGGCGAGTGCTGAGAGCAGCAGCACTGCAGGGAGCAGCCCGAGAGACCATCCCAAAGGACACTGCACAGTGTGGCAGCTGGAGACGGAGGGAGGCTCCTGTCCCTCTGCTCCCCCTACACCCCACATCCAGCTGCGCTCTGAGATGCACAGCCCGCTCTGCCTGGAGATACTCACTGTCCAGCGTGGCCGGGAGGGCCGAGACCTCATTGCCTCGCTGCCTGTTCGTCAGCGTGTTCGAGTGCTTCAGGGGGAAGCCTGTTCCAGAGAAAGGGGAGTCAGGGCACGTCTCTTCCGTGCAGAGGGAGGAACGACAGTGACTTGAGCCCAAGAGCTTCATGAAAGCTCAGGTCTCGTGTGACTTATCTGAAGCTGTTCCCTCCTGTCCCTGGCAAAAACGTGAGTCCTGCGAAAAAGGAATTATTCCCTTGCAAGTAAAGAGCCTGGAGGCTGAGTCTTGACCAGTGCACAGGGACCGACAGCTGAGCAGGGAAGATAAAACAGCCCAAACAGCTGCCCAAGGAGGGGCAGGGTCCATCTGGGGCACCAGGGGAGGTGGAGATCTGGCATTAATGGCATAATTGCACATGAAATACAGAGGACAGCCTAGGGTATGCACTCAAGTTCATTCTCATATTTCCTACCCTTGAAGAGCTCCACTTGGTAATCTCAGTCTGTTTTCAACAAGCAATTCGTAGTTTAATTAGGAAAGTATATGGAAAGAGTTTGCCATCTCCAGTTCCACTGCGTGGAGCTGCAGCGACCTCTCACTGCTGGCACAAGCCATCACCAAGGTCTGGATTTGGACTTGGCCTTGCCACATTATGGGAGGGATTGGCAGCCGTAGAAGACTTTTTTCTAGCTGCCTTTGTGGGATGACGGACCCAGATGACCTCTCCCACACCTGTCTCCCACTGGGGCTGCACCTGAGCATCTGTGAGCTCTGCAACACTCACTGTCAAGGGCTGAGAGCTCAGTGCTCCTCTGCCTGTCCATCGAGGCAGTCGAGGGCTTCGGGAGACTGTCTGCTCCACCTACAAAACAAGGGCAGCCGTTAGGGACCTCAGTTCTCCTTGCTGAGGAGCAGGCTGGGCTCCACACGCGCCACAACGAGACCCAACCGGCACGGCAAGCACGCCGCGTGCACCCTGACCCCGGGGCGGAGGGCACGGTGATCCTGGTTTGCAGAGGGACAGACGCTGCAGGATCCCAGGTCTGCGCATGCCACATCTCAGCTCCCACCACCCCGTCATCCCCAGCACTCACCGTCCCCGTGGTCCAAGCATGGCATGTCCTGGTCCAGCTGCACGCACCCCGGGAGAGCATCGTTGTCCCCCGTGTCCCTGGTCCCAGCCAGCTCCTCTGCAGCTGCTGCTCCCCCAGCTCCGTTTTCACCCTCTTTCGGGAGCTCCTGGGTGTCCCCATCGTTCAGAGATGTCTCCACAAGACGAGCGACTGCTTCTTCACCTTCCATGGGGCAGCTGCCACACAAAAACGCGTTAGGAAGGGGGAAAAAGCGGCGACATCCCCTGGGGCGGAGCGGGCAAGCCGGGGGGGAGGCTGCCGAGTCCCCGAGCACCGAGTGCTTGTGGCTACCAAACTCCTCCACGCCGGCAGCGCGGTTCGGGGTCCCGCTTGCCCCCTCCGGCCAGACTCCCCGCCCCGCCGGCGGACAAAAGCTCCCGTCGCGGGAGCGTTGCGACGCCGCACCGGGACCGTCGCCGAGCGGCTCATCCCAGCGCGGCTGCCGTCGCGCTCGCCACGGGGCCGAGCCAGGGCGGTCGGAGGGACCCCCGCCAGCTTCTCCCCGGCCCCCCCGCCCACTTCGCCGTCCCCAGGCTGCTCGGTGGGCCCCGTCCCAGCTTAGGCCGGGCCGCTCCCGGCGAGCAGCGTGGGCTCACCCTCGGCATCCTCCGGCTCAACGGCCGCCCGTTCCCGCGTCCTGCCCCAGCACTTCCCCTTCCTCCGGCCGGGCCGGGCTGGGGGCAGCCCCCGAGGGGCGCGGGGGGCACCGCGGGGGCCCCGTCCAGCTCCACCTGCGCGCTGGCGGCGCGGGGGGCGGGCGAGGCGGAACGCGCGGCGTTAAAGCGACAGTCCCTGTCGGGGGGTGGCGACGGGGTGGCGGCGTCCCCACTGACTTGGGGGTCACCCCCCTCCCCAGAGGGGGCCATCGATGAGGAAAGGGGCGATCGCGGTTTTTTGACACTGCCCCCGCTCCGGGGCTCGGCTGGCTCGGGACAGCGGGCACGCAGTGGCCCGACGCGGAGGGGGCCGCCCCGGGGCACCTCCGACGCCCGCCTGCGCTGTGGACCCGGCCCCGGGGTGGGGGGACAGCCCGGGGGGAGCACTCTGCCGTAGGGGGGGCTGCGGTGGAACGGTGGCGCCGGGGCGGTGTTTCCAGACGGGGCGGTTTTGGCGGCCGCCGGTGGAAGCGGAAGCGGCGGAAGCGGCGGCGGGGCGGGATGGAGGAGCCCGAGATGCAGCTGAAGGTGAAGAAAGGTGGGAGCGGGCCGGGGGCGGCAGCTCGGGGTGGGGGGGGGACGGCAGTTGCGGGGCCGAATTGGCTGATCGCGACGGGATCCTGCGGGTCGGGACAGGGCGCGGGCACGACAGGGCTCTGCAGCCATAGCAGGAGTCACGACAGGGCCCTGCGGGTCGTGAGAAGGAAAGGTACGGTGGGGCAGGGCAAGTCACGACAGGGTGGATGGCGACAGGGCCCCGCAGGTGGTGACAGCGCCCGGGAAGGCACTGCGGGGTCGGTCGCAGTGGGGAAGAGGAGGTCGTGGCGGGGCGAGGAGCGACGTGTCCCGACAGGACCGCAGAGTTCGGGGCGGGCAGAGCTGGCGGGAGCCCCCCCGGCCCCCCGGAGCCTGTCCCTGCCGGGAGCTGCCGGTGTCCCCGTCTGCCACCGCGTCCCCTCTTCACCTGCCCCGCTGCGAGGGTCTGTGGGGTAACTCCTGTCGGGAGAGGAGACAGACAGACAGACGACACCTGTGTCTGTCCCGACTGGGTGTAATTATTCCCGTAAAGTTTTGCATTTGTTCCCATTGGCGTTCGGAAGGCTCGGCGTGGCTGCCGGTGTTACAGAACCGGGTGTCCGAGCAGTTGTCACCGAAACAAAAGCTTTGAAGGGAGGAGCAGGGAATAATTTTCCTGAAAATAGAAAATTATGTAGAAGCTGAAAGGTGTTCGGCTTCAGCCTGGCGAAACCCCTCCCTGATTCCCCCCGCACCCCTGCTCCGAGCGATGAAGCGGTCTCTGATTTTGGCAGCTCTCAGTTCCGAGGAGCTGTCGGCGTTTGCCCCGGGAACCCGCAGGGAAAGAGCCCGGAGCTGCCGTGTAGCTGTGCGAACCGCCGGCTGGAACGGGGTTCCTGTGCGGGAGGTGGGCAGGGAAGCAGCTCCGCTGGCAGCTCGGAGTGGCACCAGAGCTTCTGGAGCAGCCACCGTGTCTCCTCCGTGGACGTTTTTGGGATGTCACCTGGGGAAGGTGGCTGGAGAGGAGCAGCAGAAGGATCCTGCGGCGGGGGGGGGCTGAGATGCAGGAGAGCTCGGAGCTCTGAGCAGAGAGGAACCCAAGCAGCTGGTAACTGGGCAGGGAACCTCCAGACTGGGAGATGCCGATGCTCCCACCCGGATGAGGCGGCTGCAGGCACAGGAGCCAGGGCTCTGCTGGGCTCTGCTCATCTCCTGGGCTCTGCTCATCTCCTGGGCTCCTCCAAATAGGTCAGAAATAGCCCAGTGACAGGAATAACCCAAATGGTCCCTGAAACCAGAACAACCAGAGCTCGTAGGGAACCGTGGAGATGATGACATCCCAGGCTGAGCTGTCTGCGGCTGCAGCCAGGCGAGCTCATCACTGGCTGCATACGTCGTTATGGGGAGAATGGAAACAGAACTGCCTGTTTCGCAAGTTTTTGCTTTCATGCCTGTGTTAACAGACTGTAAAAAGTACCCAAGGTTTTGCCCTGATCTCTCTGTTGTGGTGGGGACAGGACCGGCACTCCAGGGCACCCTTTTCAACCCCACCTTCCCCCCTGTTGCTCCCTGCTTTCCATGACTCTGTTGCTTTTCTTGTTGCAGTTACGGACAAATTCACGGAGAGCATGTATGTCCTGGCCAACGAGCCCTCCGTGGCATTGTACCGGCTCCAGGAGCACGTGCGGAGATCCCTTCCGGAGCTCGCGCAGCACAAGGTGAGTCACGCTTCGCTTTGGGCTCCAGAGCTGCAACAGTCAGGCACAAGCTGTTTTCCTGACTTGGCACATCATCCCTATTTCAGCTCCCTTAGTGGGTGGGAAGGAGGGAGGAAATCGGCCATCAGGGTGCGAGGTGCTGCGGGTCCCCAGTTCGGTCTGAACTGGAGGGGATGAGGTTGCAAATTTACCTGTGGACCTGAGGAGAAAAACTTGAGAGTCCAACCCCGATCCCATGCTCACACAGCTGGAATTGTGCGTGGAGACAAAGAAAAATGAGTAGTCTGTTTTGTACAGGGAGGAGGGAGATGTTAAATCTTATTACCCCTGCCTACACTGGGAGATTTTTTATTTCCTACATAAAATGAGGGGGAAGGTGAGAGGAGGGAAAGGGGGAGTGTGAAGAAACAAGTGAGAAGAGCCCACATGAGGGAAAGCAGGATAATGAATCGCATCTCACAGCTGTGTTCCTACTTTCCTCCAGAGCACGGAGCACAGGCACTTTAATGCCAGCCTTGTTGTCCTTCTCCCTCTTCTGCCAGTCATGATTCATTAGGAGTGATGTCTCATGAATAGATTACTGCTTCATGTCTATGCTAATGCGCTGTCAGGCCCCATTTTTCACCTTTGCTTTACAGCCCTGGTTTCCAAATTAACCTGGATTGTGACACTTTATTATTCAATTATTTATTAACGTTTTATATACGTGTCTGCGTGCAATGGTAGGTATATAGAGATGTATATGCATGTATAGCACATGCTGATGCGATTGCATCGCTGGCGTGCAGGAGACGGGTTTGTAATGTTATTCCTGAGCTGTCACCTGCTTTCATTTGATCAAGATAGTCCCAATTTTCAGGGAATGTGTCCTGAACAAAAGGAAATTGAGCAAATTGTATGACAAGTCATGCAGAGGGAAGAGATCAGTTTCCATCACTGAACGGTGCGTAACGGGGATGAGGGCGAGGGGCAGCACAGAAGCACTAATGGAAGCGACAGCCGAGTGACGGCACCGGACACGGAACGTGTTGTTAGACAGTGGGGTTTATGCTGGCCAAGATCTCTGCAAACCTTGGATTCTCTCATTTTCCCTGCTCAGCGTGCTCATCGCGGTTATCTTCAGCGTTCTGTGACCTCTCTGGCTCATCTGAGTTCATTTCCTAGCTGCGGCCATCCTAGAAAATTCTCTTTTGGAGCCAAAATTGCTGCTGTTTTCTGCTTTCTTCTTGTGAGAAAGGAGGTCATGCTCTCCTGAGGATGGCAGGAGCAAATACAAGGACCCCGCGTCCCCCCTGTGTGACTGCGGCCATCACAAGCGTCAGATACCTTTAGTCTTTGATGCTTTCATCTTCAGCCTTGCAGCCTCCCTCCCGACCCGGCCACTAGCCCCAGCTGGGGCAGTGGTGGTCTTTGTACACGAGGAAGAGCTCGCTGTGCTCCCTGCACGGTGCACGTCAGGACAAAGCTGAACCGACCGCGCAGTGCCCTCTGCCCTGAGGCACGGCAGGACACTGCCCCAGTGCCACTGCAGTACCTCTTTGCTTCTCTGGTGTGAGAAAACTTTCCCTGATGCTTGTTTGGCAGTGCTGCTATTTACATCCATTTCTTTTTGCCCACTGCATGGGCACTTCCAGCTTCTTAACCACTTTCCCGGTTCCTGGCTGTGTTTAATGGTGCACTGATGCAGCAAGAGCTGGGAGAAAATGTAAGGAAAATTATTTGTGGCAGCTGGAACAACAGCAGACTCAGAGCTGCTGCTGTTGACCTCTCCTTCATCCTCGTCAGCTCCTGAGTTCTGTTCTTCAGAGGCTGCAGTTTTGTGTTTGGAAGCCTGCTCTCCTCCCTGCTGGTAACCAGTCACTGGTAGGAACTGGGAGGGTTAAACATAACTCAGTTAGGCCAGGGTCCTGACTGTGCTGCCAGGCTGTTGGTAATGGGCTTGTGGCCAGGTTCTCTCCGTTGTCCTTGATCCCACTCTCATTTTATCCCATTTTAGGCATTGCTGCTTGCAGCAAACAAGCCCTTGAGCCCCGCAGCCAGACCCCAGGAGAGGGGGATGCACTCTCGACACGGCCATCGTCACAGCGGAGCGTTCAGTTAGATGGGGATGGATGTTTTGGGTTGCTCTGCCAGAGCCCATCGGCTTTGTGGCTAGAGACTGGAACAGGATGGTGTCAGCAGGGCTGTGCACCGTGAAGACGTTGTCAGGTTTTATCTAAATCAGAGCAAAGGCATTAAAGTGAGGTGGTTTTAATTCTTCAGAACAGAAAAGAAGAAAGAGAAACGTTCTGTGTGGATCCATCTTCAGGTAGTTTAGTCCCAGGATGTAGGTAATGTGTAGAGGAAGCAGGATTTATTGGTGGTTTCCAGCTTTCCTTCAGCTGTGCAGCAACTCCATCTCTGGCTGGCAGAGTTCTGACATTCCCAAAACTTGGGAACGCAGCCTTTGACATTCCCAGGGGGATTAAACCTAGGAAAAACTGTGAGGGACGGGGCTGGGAGAAAAGTTTCTGCGAGGAGAAGGTCACCTCCGTGCCTTCACAATGAGCAACTTTCTGCAATTTGATAAAACAATAATTTTAATACCTTCCTCACCATCTCAAACTCTCCAAGCAGATTTGCCACCTCCCTGATAAGCGACAGCGCGATGCGGGACCCTCGCTGCCGCTAAGCCCCGCTCCGCACACGGCGGCCTGTCTGGATTTGCCCTGATCTGTTGAGAACTTACATCTCCTCGTTAATTTGCTTCCAGGCAACAGTAATTTATCATTAGTGCTATTGTGTATTAATAGCTGGCTTTAGTTCTTAAACTGCGTCCAAGGGCACGTCCTGGGAATTTAGGAAAGGACATCAAGGAAAGATTAAGAAGTGAGGAGCTCTAGGGAAAGACTCTTGTTCCTAATTAAGGACATGAAAATCCCAGGAAGTGGTGGGAATGCTGGGAACAGACATCACTGGCTCTGATACTGGGAGATGATTAAAATCTACTGGTGCTCAGAAATGGCAGGACCACAGGCAAGCAGCTGTGACGCATGGGACTGAGCCAGTGTGATGTTGGGGTCTTAATGGTTGTTAAAGATCATCTGGCACCTCTTGGAGAGAGCAGGGTGAGGAGCTGCAGGAAAGTTTCTGGGTCTTTTGCAGCTGCCTCCGCACACAAAGCGTGTTCCCAGCAACACACACAGTCACGTACAACGCGACTGGACTCTGGACGAGTGTGGTCTCCGTGGGGTTGTGAGTCCTGGGTCGAAGGGCCCTCTCCTGCAGAGAACTGCCTAGAGCGTGGCGTGTAGAGGCTTGTTTCTTTTGTAGCTTAAAGCTATGTGGTCGAGCGTCCTGATGTAGGACAGGCTTTGAACAGCAGAAGGGATTTTTGGATGCAGTCCAAGCTCCTACCCGACCTCCTTCACTCACAGAAAGGGGCCCTTGGATCTCCTCTGGCTGGTAACTAGACCCAGCAGAATAGACTGGAGCATTAGCTCCCATGAGAACATATTTTAAAGAGTGCCACGACTACTTGAAGACTTTTGAAGTAGTTATTGAGCTACACCTCTGAGTTCAGCTGCCCTTTCGTGGTGATTGGGGTATTTGTTTGGTTTTCCCTTTCCTTGGAGCTACTGCTCCCAGTTAACGTCCTGCACCAGAACTGGCTGCGTGCAGTGCTGCTCGAGTTTCCCCAAAGTTTACAGGGCTCCTTCCACGCTCCTGAAAGGAAGGGCACAACGCTGACCGCTCTTTGGGATCAGTCACCAGAGTTTCAGAGCAGACTGGAGCACAGGGATGCTTGCGGCTGTGGAAACGTCTATGAATGGCAACTTGAACGAAACGAGAACTTTCAGTGCTGTGAGAGAAACTTCTACCTGGTTTTGCATGAAGGATTAAGGTCTGGGCTCCACGGGAGCTGTGTTGGTTCAGATCCTGGCTGCCTGCTGGGCCACACGCACTGGGAGATCTGAGTACTCCGAAACACCCAGCTGGTCCGCTGCGCTCGGCGCGGGTGCTGGGTGCTCGCAGCCTGACTGGCCGTGGCTCTCAGCTGGCTCAGGGGCTGAACCACCTGAAAACAAGACAAATTTTGCCAGAGTACCCAAAGCGTTGGCCCGACACAGTAGCCCTTCCAGAAACGCACACAACAAATGCTTCTTTTAAACGCTAGCGCGTGGCGCCCGGAGCACGTGGCAGGCTGTCCAACGGGAGGCAGAATCCAAATGCAATTCCCAGTGCAAAGCAGCCAGAGCCCTTGTTGGGGCCGGGCTGGCAGAGCGCGTCGCGGCGGGCTGTGCCTCTCGGGCACACACCTAACGATGCCACCTTCTTTTCTCTTTCAGTCCGACATGCAGAGCTGGGAGGAGCAAAGCCAAGGAGCCATCTACACGGTGGAGTATGCCTGCAGGTACAAGAGCCTCCTCCAAGCAGGAGGGTTGTGTTTGCAGGTGGAGCTGTGGTGGTGGTAGAAACAAAGCAGGAGCTGCCTGTGCTTCCCTGATGCCTCCCTGGCATAAGCCGGGGTGACAGCGTGGTCGAGGTGGGGGTGTGAGGGTACGAGGCGGTGCCCTCGGAACCGTTACCGTGAGGCCCTGGGCAACCTGATTTAGTTGGAGATATCCCTGTTCCTTGCAGGAGGGTTGGACTAGATGACCTTTGAAGGTCCCTTCCAGCCCTAACCATTCTATGATTCTATGAGTCTCGGGGGCTTCGCTGTGATGCACGTGCCAGCGTTTTGCCAGTTCTGAGCGTGGCACAGACCTGCTGCTCTCCTGCAGTAAATCCACCCACCAGCTAGCTAAGCGTGCGAGGGTGCAACGTGCCGTGGGAAGTCGAGGTTTCTTATTTACAGTCCTCTCTGTCAGGGGCTGTGCGCTCTCAAACCATGATGCCTCTGGAAATACTAACCAGTCCTCCCATCTCCCTCCACCCCCCCTCTTTTCTTCTTCCAGTGCCATAAAGAACATGACTGACAGCAGCATGTACTTCAAGAGCATCGACAGTCTGCTCAAACATGCCATAGCCATGAAGGACCAGCTGAACGCAGCTCAGGGCCGCAGGTAGCCAGGGGATGTGACACCACTGCCTGTTGATCCGAGGGACCGTTCTGGCTGGCAGAGGCTTTGGTGATGTCATGCAGCCCAGTGCAAATATGCCAAGCAGTTATGTCACTAATATGATTCTAGATTATTGTTTGAAAGAGCACGCTGCTTACCTTCCAGTGATCTGCTGGCTTTGTTTACTGGGAAGCAAATAATCTTGTTTGCAAAAGGGTAACTGGAAAATAATTTATTTCTTGTTTAAAAAGGGATGTTTGGTTGTGTGATACATCAAATCTTTGTTGTGTCAAAGGCATTTGGAGTGAGATGATGCTACCGAGATGGAGTAGGTGAGAGGCTGCGTTTGGTGCCATTCTCTGTCTGTATGTGGCTTTTTTTGGGCAGAGTCCCATAGAGATAAGTGGTGGCAGAACGATGATGTGTTTTTGTATGCTTGCAGTTAACTACAGCTACTAAAATATCTTCCAGTAGATCGTTTGAGTCTAGTGTATTTGTCTCTCCTGAGAACGGTGTTGATATTGGAGTCTGACTGGGTAGGAGTGAGAAAATTCCCAAATGCCCATCCCTGATAAAACCACCACAGCGAGCAGAGAGCCTCTGTCTGTGCAGAATGACTCTGCCTTAGACACTTCTGGTTCAGGTTCTGTATTTTCCCAGTTGCTCTCATGGCACGGTCACGCTCTGTGCAGCCCAGAGCATTTTTTAGTGGTTTTCATGGTGGTGTGGCTGTGGAGATTGCTGTCTCCACACCTACGGGGGCTGGTACATGCTGCTCTCTAGTCTGCACAGCACGCTGAAAGGTGTGCTTGTCTAAGCTGCTCTCCTGCTGCAAGCAGTGAGGTTTTATTTGAGGGAATCCATGATTCTTCACCTTCTCGTGGCTGCTGGTGTCCTGCCTGTCCGCTGGACGTGACTGTCTCTTTCTTTTTGCAGCGCCGTTGCTCCACAAGCCAAGAATCCTCCAGCCAGTTCCTGATTTCAGCCAAGACTGGCCATCCTCTGCCGCCTTCTCCAGCCCAGCTCTATGTTCTCCAACCACGGGCAGGAGTGAGAAACCACCTGCTCAATCTGTGAAGCTGCACAGAGGCCTCTGCCTCCCTCTCTGCTCCCAGTGACGAGGTGCTGCACCTAAGCAGGCAAATCCTGCCACTGGGGTCAGGACTGCCTTTGGGGGGGGTGCTTTGGGGGAGCACTGGTGTCCCTTTCCACAGCACTCTGCAAAAGAGAAATGGGGTGGTGCTGCATTTGTCCTTTCCAGTTCTTTTTGATGGCAGACTGCTACAGGGCGTTTTTCTCTCTACCTCTTGGCCACAGAAATATCTCAGAAAAACTAGGTCTTGCTTTCAGTGTTTTGTAGAAGATGTAATGCAGGCACACTTCAGCTTTGTTCAGGAGGCATTGTGCAAGGAGAGTTTTTCATGTGTGTGCCAGGGAGTTCCTGAATTTGGTTTTAGAGAGAACAATGATAAAAAGAAAAAACAAGAAAGTTCTGTTTAAAACCTTCCCCTGTTGCTCACTCGGGCTGGGGGGTCTTGGAGCCTGCTGGCTCTGCGTGTTTCAAAGGGCAGGGAGAAAAACAAAGACAAGCAGAGTTGGAGCCTTTCAAGTGAAAAAAGAAACTGTCCTGTTCTTAAAAAAAAAAAAACCCACACAACAAAAAAGGGACTTTCTTTATCCTCTGTCAAGCAGAGGGAAGTGGAGCTGCACGCACAGCTTTGGAGGTCACTTTAAAAAGGATGCAACTTCAATGTTAATCTCTCCTGGAAGCAGCAGTTCTGTTCTGCTGAAGAATTTACCAAGGATGCAGGGATCAAAGCAGCACTAGGCTCGGTTTCCAAAGAAATTGTATTATGCTCAGGATAACAGGTGTCTTTCAGGATAATAGCACGGGAGGTGAGAAGGGGATCCCTGAATCAGTGGCCTCCCTTCGCTCCCCGAAATGCTTCACTGGTTGCTGAACGATGAGAGACTGGGGGAAGAGCCAGAGGTGCTGGGCTGGGGCAGGCTGGCAGAGCGTGGGGCTGCGAGCAGGGACGGAGCGAGCTGAACCTGCTCGTGTTTCACGGGAGCAGCTCCTGCCTTTCGTGCTTGTGCTTTCTGCCCTGCACGCAGCAGAGGACTGGCAGTGCCAGTGCAGACCCCTTCTCAGACATCAGCCTTGGCAGTCGGCCCAGGTGATCCCCACAGAGGTCCCTCCACCACTGAGCACAGCCAGGGCACTGGGGCTGCTCCAGCACAACCCCTTCCCTGCTAAGAGCTGTTAAGTGTCCCTGCTTAGCGAGCTGTCTTCTGCTCAGGGGGTGGACGTGCTGGTGACCAAGCAGCAGGCTCTCTGCCACCCCAAACTCACCCTCTGCATCTTGCAGGCTCCTCTGGCTCCATCTCACTTGTTGTTCCTCCTTCACCTCCCTCGTTTTCTTACACCTGCCTGGCTGCACGCTGCGGGAAGCCCTGCTGGGTCGGTCGTATGAACCATCTCGGTGTAGTGCTGGCTCCTGGGGATGGAGGAGGAAGGAAGAAGGCAGGAGAGGGGCAGGGAGGTGCAGGCAGCCAGAGAAGTCAGCTGGGTTCTGCTGGAGAAAGAGGGTAGGTCTGCTCATGGACAAGGTCCACTTGCTGCTTCTCACCTACGAGTTCCACTTCCTTCGCTGCAGTTGGGGCAGCCACGGGGGTCCTACGTGGACCACTGCCAGCTGTGGTCCTCGTTCCTGGGGTGGCAAGTGCCAGCAGCATCGCAGGTAGCAGGAGGGGCTGGGGGCTCAGGGCAGGTGGCCGAGGGCTTTTGGCTTTGAGTGGAGGTGGAGTCTTCTCAGTAAAAGAAGGAAAGAGCATCAGGCAGTGGCTGGTGGGAGGGTGGGAAAGCAGCCACCCCCTGCTCTGGCGAGATGTGACCTATATTAAGCTCTAAACAGAGATGCAAATCGTGGCCCTGGTGCCTGCAGCTCCCCTGGGAGGAGACGGGGCGCAAAGGTCCCGCTTCCACTCACACCAGAGTCGAGTCCTTGCCCGAGGCTCCCGGTTTGCGGGACAGCATGTTCCTCATCTCCTGCGTGACGCCGTTCCAGGGCTTGCCCTGTGCCTGCAGCAGCCCGGACTCTGCCGACAGCGTCCTGTGCGTTCGGGGCAGGTTGTAGCTCTCCTTCTCGGAGCGAAGCCCGGGGCTGCCCGAGGAGGTGAGGTTGCTGCTGGCCGGAGAGCCCAGCTGGGATTTGCGCTCCAGGAAAGGAGGGAAGGAAAATTCCCGGTGGATCTCGGGCCGGGGCCGGGGCGCAGCCGTGTTCTTGTTGTTCAGATCGCTGGTGGAGGATTCGCCGTGCTGGGCAGAGTCGTTCTCGTACAGGGCGTGGGACACCTCGGAGCGGCCGCGGCGCGAAACCTGGGAAGCCCGAACCAGGGCGTGCGTCACCGTGATGAGCAGGACGATGATGCCAGAGGAGAGGATGCAAGCGCTGGCAATGCCAGCCTCCAGTTCAAACAGCAGCAGCATGTAGATGGCGAGAGCTGGAAGGAGAGTGTGGAACATCTTGAGGAACCAGAAGGATTAAAGCGATGCATTCGACCTGCAAAATTCAGGCCGGAGGAGCCCTCGTGAGGGCTGGTCACCGTGAGCAGAAAGTTCACGCTACGGGAATGAGCTGGCAAAGCCATTTGCAAAACAAACCCGATGCTGAAGTAGAAACTCAGCGGCTCACAAGCACTCGGCGAACAGTGCAGGATGTATGGTCTGGGCTGAAAAACGCCCAGTCCCTGCTGGGCTGCGCTGGTGGGAAATGGGCACTTGCCTGTGAGGTAGACTGAGACCCCGCAGCAGAACAAGCCGATGGCAGCGTGGCGAACCGTCCGGCTGTCCAGAAGGAACCAGTCTGCCCTGCAAAACAAGAGAGAAAAACAGAGCTTTGCGTAGTCTCCTGGCACTGATGCTGATGCTCTGGTCTCTGCTGAGAAACTGAAACGCTGGTTTTGCATTAGAGAAGAGATTCAGAGGCAGGTCACAAGCCCAAGGACCTCTCCTGAACTGGGGTTTCCCCCAGGCTGCTGGGTCACACCGCTCTGGGCTACATTCTCCCTGCTCTGGAACAGGAGATTTTGAGATCACTTGAAATGTCCAAACTTTTCCTGCCTGGCTCTGGAGCTTCAGAAACCAGATGGGGTCAGGGGCTCAGGAGAGACAAACGGCTCGAGGCTTTTTGCAGGAACAAACCTGAGGGTGTCAAGCTCATCTCCCCCTTAGAGAAAGAATGACAAGTCAAGTGTGGGCACGTTGAATTAAGCAACGCCGGGTTCTCCCTTCGTCCTTGGGATTGGATTTCTGTGCTCAGCTCCGATTGCAAGCCTTTTGTCTGGAGGGGGCTTGCTACTTGAATTGTGCTTAAAACACGTGAAAAGACCAGCTCCTTTCCAGCAGAGCCTTTGTTTCCCACCCAGCAGCGACCCCAGCGCCTGTTGCCTGTGATTTCCACTGGCAGCTCTCTGCTCTGGCCCCAACAGCTCTGCTTGGGCATCTTCGGAGCCAGACTGACCTGGCAAACCTCGGTCCTTGCTGGGCTTTGGAGGCTGCTCTCGCCAGAGGATGCCTCTGCTAATTGGGAGAGCGGGATGTGGTCATTAGGGGACCCAGCGTAGTGTGGCCGGGTGGAGGTTGGCGGACAGGTGCCAGGAGACTCGATGGGGTTGGAAATACGAGCGCTCACAGAGATGCTGGCAGGACTGTGATGTTGGGAAGTCACAAACAGTCCCTTGAAACAACTGGGGGTGCACGAGGCCTCGCTAGTCCCACCGGCCATCTCCAAAAATCCCAGGGAGCTGTTTGGAAACACGCCCTGGCTTGGAAGGACCAGCTGAAGGGGCAGCAGCACAACTGTCCTCCTGCCAGGACCAGCTCCTTCCACCCCGCGGGGCGGATTCAGTAGCCAAGGATGCCGTGTGCTGGGCTGGTCTCCTCCCAGCATGGCCTGGCCTCCTCCTGGGCTCGTTGTAGCCCCTCGGCCGTTGCCACCCGCACGGGGAGCCCGCAGCCAGGAGCTGCTAATAGACCCTGGACCCGCTCCTCGCTGCCGGCGGGGAAGAGCAGCCGCTTTGTTTTATTAATTACCTGAGTCGGGGCGGGGGGATTAGCGGGGAGGAGAAGGACTTTGTTTGGAGCTGGCTCGGACTATTGAGCGCAGCGCTGAGAAGCGGAGCGGTAATTCAGTGTGACAGGCCCAACGTGGGAAAGGTCCCTGGGACGTGAGCGGGTCCCCTAATGAAACCGGCACCCAGTGGGGCCAGGCCAGCTCGGGCACGAGGAGACGGCGGCTAACGGCGTCCCACGTCGTGGGGGAGAGGGGCTGCGTCCTGCCAGGGTGGACAGCCTACAAACCAGCATCCCTGTGTCCCAAGAACCTGCCCTTTTCCTCCCAAACACAAGCGAGGTTGCAGCTGGGGAAACTGAGGCACGGCCAGCCTAAGTGATCTGCTTGAGATCCCGCGCAGAGGGACCCCAGCCCAGGGCTCCCAACCACACCAGCGCCTCGTGTCACCTGCAGCAGAGCCAAAAGCAGCCTCTCGCTTCGCCGGGGCGCTGGAACAGAGCACCGAAATATTATTTAAAATCAAATCTGGGAACAGCTTCCCCGCTCGGTGAGACGCGCCAGCGGGGTCCGACGCTGTGCGGCGAGGGTCGCTCTGTCCTGTACGTCCTTGGACAAGTTGCTGCTGGTGGATACGGGCTGTCCCACGGCCGGCACGCTCCGACTCTCTACCTGTGACCTTGCCTCAGGCTGCCTGATTAGTGCCGCTCCCGTTGCACGGTCGGGATTTTCAAAGTTGAACCTCACGACTTCGAAGTTGCGTGTTTTACAGCCCGAATCAGTACCAGATCTCAGACAGATTTCCAGCTGACGGGGCATTTTCTGCTGTAAAAGTTTTCCAGCAGAAGCCCAAGCTCCCACAAAAAGCAAAGTTTGCTACGGGAACTTTGCGTTCTGCAGAAATATTTTGCTCTCCTTCGTTAACGAGCGCGCTAAGCGTCAGCTTCGCTTGGAAGATGCTGAGAGGAGACGCTGTCGCTCGCTGGAGTGCCTCCAGCGTCGTGCCTCATGCAGAGCATGAGGCATCGATGGGTTTGTCTAATTAGGGACAACAGTAACTGTTGAAACATTGTCATTTCCTTTAAACAAGTTTTGACTTGCTGAAGTCAGAGCGGTCCCAAAATGGGCCCGTGGGGACCATCGCATGAGCTACATCGGGGGACCTCCACGTACAGACCAGTTTGCACCAAGATGCTTTTAAATCTGATTATTCACAAGTTGTTTTCATCCTTTAACCCAGGAGCAGAGCGCGGGCAGAGGAGCCACCAACCCAGCCGGGCTCTCCGCTGAGGGAGGAGAAGGGAATTGCTTTGGAAACGGTTTCACAAGTGTAAATGTGCTGGTAATGATTAAGTCAACACGTGTCTATGGTTAATGGTCCCAGACCTGTGGGTCATTTTGGTGCTGTGCGAGTGGTCTGTGCCATCACCCCGGCAGCGACCCGGAGAGCCCGGCTCTCCCGCTGCAAAGGGACAAACCTCGGGCACTCCTGGGCATTGTGGCTGGGCCCAGCACGTCTGCCCAGCCTCAGCCCTGGAGCTGGGCTGGGCTGGCAGGTTGCTGTGACCCCGCACGCTCCTACAAGCCTGGAGAGGGACCCTAATGCACGGACTGCGTTTACACAGGGGTGTTATCAGGGAAATTAAGTAGCGTGTATTAGTGCAGCTGCGTGGCCGAGCTGCTATAAACCCGCTCCTACAATACAGTCGCTACGTGCAGCTACACCCCGAATTAAGGGGCACATTTGCGGTGGGATTCATCGGCCAGAGATAACCCCGCGTCCCGCACAGGCACCGCAGAGGTGAATTTTGTGATACCCGAGTGCCAGCAGCATCCTTCGCTCCCCACAACCCCCTTTCGCAGGGGCAGTGACTGGGGGGACCCTGGCAAAGGCCGGATCTTGGGGTGCAGGAGGGGGGTTGCAACTCGGCAGGGTTGTGCATGAGACCACAGCCTGTGACAGGTCCCGGGGCAGCAGTGCTACCCTGCACCCCTCACCCTCCTTGCACCCCTCGTTCCCTCAATCCCTTCTGCACCCCTCCAGCACCCTCCCTCCCTGCGCACCTCCTTCCTCTGCAGTCCCCTGCTGCCCCCCAGCCTCCCGGTACCCGAGACCCCTCTGAGCCTCCCCTGCATCCCGCAGCATCCTCGGGGCTCCAGTGGCCCCCGGTGCACCCCCAAACCCCTGCGCCCCCACCTCCCCCCGCACCCCCAGTGTCCCCGCGGCTCTCACCGGTCGGGCCCGGGCTGCCCCCGGCACAGCTCGGTGCTGAAGTAGCCGTGGAGGAGGCAGAGCAGGAGGCAGCTCACGTTGAGCACCAGGCAGAGCGCGGCCAGCACGGCCGACACCGGCAGCAGCACGGCGGCCGCCGGCTCCGGCAGAGCCCCTCGACCGGCACCGGCACCGGTGCTGGCCCGCCCCGACGGCAGCTGGAAGATGAGGCTGGAGGCGAGCAAGGCCATGGCGGCGGCCAGCGTGCCGAAGAGCAGCAGCACCGTCAGGGCCCGCTGCGGGTAGGCGGCGGGCATGGCGGGGCCGGCACCGGGAACCGGGGAGGGGACGGGGCACCGGGAACCGGAGGGGCACCGGGCCGGCGGACCCGCTCCGCTCCCCAAAGTTGCGTGCGCTCCTCCCTCGGCGCTTCCGTTGCTGGATCTTGAACCGGGAACCGGCACCGGGAGCAGGAATCGGTACTGGGAGCAGGAACCGGCACCGGGCCGGGAGCGCCGGTCGGGGCGGCGGAGCTGCGGCCCCGCCGGGCGTTCACCTCCCTCCGTGCGCCGCTGCCCGGCCGGGGCGGGCCGGTCCTGCCTCCCGGCACGGCCCCTCGCCGCGGGGGGCTGCAGCCGAGCGGCTCCCCCGGGCCGGGACCCCCTCCCCTCCCCGGGCAGCGCAGGGCGGCTCCGCCCAGCATCCTCCCCCCGACCGGTTCCCGGGGGCTTCTTCGGGGCCGGGGGCAGTCTGGGGGGGGGAGGTGGACGGAGTGGGCACGACCGGGGAGCTCAGACGAGCCCGTCTGGGCTGGGGGGGTGGACAGAGGGACGGGCGGACGGAGGGACAGAGGAGCATCCTCCCGCGCCCCCGCTGCTCCCCTCGGTTCTCCCCGTTCCCAGGCCCGGGGCCGGTCCCGGCTTTCCTGCTCCTGGGAAAATCCTGGGATCGGCCCCCGCGGAGCGAGCGGGGATGAGGGTGATGAGGAGGGGACTCCGCGGTGGCCCAGTCCCGCCTCCCCTCAGGGAGAGGGACCTTTGGCCTCTACCTGCTGCGGGAGCATCCTCCCGGGTCAGGGGTGAGCACCCAAAATGTTCTCGGTCCCACAAGGCTGAGAAAGGACCCGCGAGGCGCTGCCCTCCCGTCAGCCCCCGGCCCTTGGGGCCGGCACCAGTTTCCCGTGTCTTATAAATATCCTGGGAAGCAGAAGCGCCTTTTCCCCCCGGGATCCACCCTGCCAGCGGGTCCCTCTTGGGAATCAGGGATGATTCGAGGTGGATTAATTTTGGAAATCCACTCTATGGGTCGTCTGTTACTTTGGAAAAGACTCTGCGCCTTGGGAGCAGTGGGGAAACTGAGGCAGAGTTTTCCCACTCAAACCCACACACCCCCCAGCACAGTAATTCCCCCCACGTATGAGATGTGGGGTCGGGCCTTTCCATGCACGTCCCGGGCATCCCGCCAGCGCCAGGCCAGGGGACCGGGTGCGACGCTGACTCCTCCAGCCCGGTGTCATCAGCGCCTGGGCCCGTGCCCAAGCTGGGCTGTGGGATCTGGATGGGGTGACCTTTCCGTCTGGCGGAGGAACGCTGCCCGCCGTGGCGCTGGGCCTTCCCGTCCCGCGTGGGTGGTTCCTGCTGGCACCCTCCGCTCCAGCCGGAGCCACGCGGGACACGGGCTATTTTGAAAGCTGGTGTGTTGGCCTTGGCAGGCAGAGTGGGTTTGGCTCCCTGCACGTTTCCAGCCCCACTCACATTTTTGACTGCAGGGGGGATATCAGTCCCTGGGCGTGTGTCGCTGGCACTTGGCCCAAAGTCCCCAAACCAGCTCCCGGTGACGGCATCTCTGTCCCCTTCCAGTGGCCGGAAGAGCAATGGGGTCAGCCGCGTCCTATGGGCTGCGTCACTCAGGGTGCAGAGCACTGCGGGGCTCAGCCCGGGGCACCCGGCAGCGTGGACTCCCCAAAACCCCAGGATTTTGGGGCAGGGAGGGCCTCAAGAGGGAGCTCAAAGCTTTCAAGCTGCAGACCTGCAGCTTTCAGGGAGCAGCCAGGCAGATCCCAGCCTGGGCACCCCCTGACCAGGGGGTCCGGGCAGTCCCTGCACCCAAAGAGGGGGTTCAGCTGCCCTGGCTGGAAGCATCTCTTAGCCAGGCCAAGCCCCTGGGCAGCCCCAGGCGAAGGTGGGGGGACGGAGCAGGGAGGTCCCAGGCTCCAGGAAGCAAAGGGCCACCCTGCGTGTCCCCAGACCCTGACCTGGAGCAGGACGGGACATCCGGACACGTCACCTCGGACTCCACGGCTGCCGGGATGCTGCTCTGCCAATGCTCTTGAGCTTCTGCTCTCTCTCCCACCTCCTCTTCAGGATCAATTAAGATTATAAGCAGGGCTAATTAACAGTCTGCTAATTGCACTCTGAAGCCCTCTATAAATCATGAGCTTTAAAAGCAGCTCTAAGAAAGATGTCACGTCCTTCCTGCCAGCGCAGCCCACACCCAAAGCCTTGTCCAGAGAGTCCCCGTCTCTCCAGCCCCTCTTCCTAAAGCCCCTGGGGCCGGGTGTCCTGGCACGGCCGGGGTGGCAGGACATGTCCCAGCCGCAGGGCTGGCGTGGGAGCTGATTTCCAGCAAGCCCATGATAACCCCCTTCCCACCTGCTGCCCGGGCGGCTCTGCTCACGTCACGGGAGCTTGGGAATTGCATCAGTTCCCCCTCGCTGCTGTAAACACGGGTGTCCCCCGGGGGAACCCCACACCGAGCAGCTCCCAGCCAGCCCTTCACCTCTCTGCCGTGTCTGGAGGGAGCAGGACCCTGGCACGACCACCTGCCCCATGGCACACAGCACCCACCCGGGAGATGCCTGGCAGACTGTGGGTTCAGGGGAGCCAGAGCAGTGTGGAGGTCAAGGTTATCCCTGCGGCCACGGTCACCCCTGCGGCTGCACCGCGGTTTTGCCCCCGCTGAGGCAGAGGTCACACAAGGACAGGAGTCGAGCCAGGATGTGAATCGGGCAGTGCCTTCTCCGGGGCTGATTTTTGGGCCAGGGCACATCAGCATCCTCCAAACTCAAGTTCTGCTCCCTCCGGGGAAAAGCATCTTCTCAGCGCGGCTACTCTGCGCCCTCCAGCCGAAACGCTGACTCCCAGCTCCGCTGTGTTCCCTTCCGTCAGTCCCAGGCTGTCCGTGGGTCTGTCACCTTCGCTCTGCAAAGTCCACCCGGGGTCATCTTCACGAGCTTTGAGCCACAGGATCCGCAGCCACCTGCATCCTCCGCTCCCCGCTCGAGATGCCCCAGCGCAGAGCGGGTTTCTGCCACCTTCCCTGGGCTGGCAGCGGGGACAGTGCCAGGAAATCTCAGCGCTGGATTGTCCCAGTTGTCACTGGGGCCTGTCGCCCCCCAACTTTGTGCCAGGCGGGGGGACACAGCAGAGCTGTGGTTTGCAGCAAGCAGGCGTTGGGATGGTTTTGGTTGGCGCAGGTCGCCGGCAGCTGCGGTTTTTGCTTGGTGTCCCCAGCGGGTCATGGCACTGTGGTTCGGTGGTCCTCGCTGCAGGGTCCCCCTCGTGGCACGGGGTCGGGCTGGGGGCAGGAGTACGAGGGGGGACCCCCGCTCAGGGCAGGTCGCATCCCTTATGAAAATAAAAGATCAAACCAAGAGGGAGCGTGTTGATGTTTCCTTTTGGAGCTGCAAACCAGCGGTGGGGTTTTGAGCTGATGGGGGGGTTTTCACTGAGCCCTTGGGGACCCCCCAACACTGCCGGCCCCCCCAGGGATGGCCGAGGGGGCCGGCAGTGCTAGGGGGGTCCCCTGATAGGTGAGGGGCGCAGGGATCTGGCGTGAGCCAAACCCAGAGCCTGGCCCTAAACCTGCGCCCAGGACCCCTCCATGGCAGCCCGAGCCTGACCCCCCCGGCGAGGGCACAGTGCCCCCCGGGACCCCCCAGATCCCCCCCCCAACCCCCCCATTCCCACAACTCACCCACATTCCCCCCGGCCAAATCCCCTCTTCCAGCTCTCCCCCACCCCGCTCCGCCCCGCCCCAATTCCCGGCAGAGGCGGGGCTATGCAAATCAGCCCTCCGCTGTCCGCCAATGGAAATCGAGACCGGCAGGTTTATGCAAATTACCCGGCGGGAGGGCGGGGTTATGCAAATGTGGCCGGTGCGGCTCGGGCAGGCGGCGGGCAGCGCGCTGCTCCGGGGACACGCACCGGGACCGGACCGGGACCGGGACCGGACGGCAGCGGGGCCGCACCGGGGCCGGGCCGGCTCCGCTGCAGCGCCGGGGACCCGGGGCCGAGCCGGCGGGGAGTCGCCGAGGAGGAAGAACCGGTGTCCAGGTGTGTGTCCCGGGGTGGGGAGGGGGTTTTGGGCGCACCGGGGGCGGCCCCGCTCTGGTGTCACTGGTACCGGGAAGGGGGGCAGCGGCAGCTGCACTCTCCAGGCTCATCCTTCTGTCCCGACGGGGCTTCCCTCCGCGACGGGCGGCCCCACGCATCCAGCCGGCCGCCCCGTCGGGGCGCACGGGCTGGGGAAGCGGTGCCGGCCCGCGGAGGTGCCGGTGTGGCCGGTCCGGCGCCCCGCGGGCTGCCCTGGGCACGGCGGAGCCCCGGCCCCCGCCCCGCCGTCTGGGGATGGCGGGCTATAAAAAGCCTGTGGTTTGCGCCGCGCTCGGGGCGGTTATTTTTACTCGTGTCTGTGCAGGGAGGAACGCCCGGGTTTAACCCAAAAGTGCAGCCTGGACGGCAGCCGCCCTGCCCCGGCCCCGCCGGCCGCCTCCCCGCCACCCCCGGGCCCGCCGAGGCCTTCGGGCGCTGGGGCTGAGCCCACCGCGCAGAGGGGAAACTGAGGCACGGCACCACGGGGCTGTTGGCTCGACGTGGAGCAAGTCGTAATGCCACTGGTGATGCAGCAGCGGGGCACCACGATGCCAGGCCAGGGCCTGATGTCACCGTAGCTTCACCGGGGTGTCGCACCGCGCTGGCGGTTTATAGCACGTGCTGAATTGCAGACCTGTTCCTTATCGGTGCCGGGTGGGGATGTGACCTGTCCGTGGCATCTCCAGCATGTCCCAGTGCACGTGAGTCTCCCTCCATCACCCGTCCCCGTGGGGAGCACGAGGTGGATCCTCTGCCGGATCCTCCCGCCCGCTGCAGCCGATTGCCAGCGCGTTCCCGTCCCTGGGGGCTTTACTCTTTTAATGAGAGAAAGTTTCCCAGAGCTGCCGGCTCTGGAGATGGGTTTTCGCAGGTGATGAATTAATGTGGCAGCTGGTGGGTGAGCGGGAAGGCAGGGACCTGTGCTGGGGAGATGATGGGCTGTGCCCCCTCGGTCCACGCACATCCCTTGGGGCGTCGGGTACCGGTTGGGAAGGGAGCGTGGGCGTCCTGGCCGGGGAGCCGGATCCTGGCTCTTTTCCACGTCGCTGGCTGCCAGCTGGACACGTCGCGCACGGGTGACGTGTAGGGGAGACCTGTGCAGCTCGGGGACGGGGGAGGATTTGGGATGTAGATGCAGGCCCCAGGTTTGGTTTAGGATGTCAAACGTTCCCGCTCACCTCCGAGCCCGGGGCGCTGATGATACCCCGATGCTGAGAGCCAGCTGGTGCAGCAGCAGGGAAGGAAAGTGGGTTTGGGAAACTTTGCGTGGTGCAAGAGGATGGGGATTCCTGTGGACACCCAGGACAAGTGTCCTGGCAGCAAAGGGGCTGGAGAGTCTGGCATGCCGCGCTGCCATGGGGGTGCCCAGAAGGACTGGAGGGAATTAGTGTATTTAAGACTCTTGGATTTCCCTCCTCTTCATGAGAATTACAGCAGCACTGTCAGGAACAAACCAGGTTTGTAAGCCATACAGCCCTAACGCCACGGGGATGGGCTCAGGCCAGCCATCAGCAACTTCTGGCTGCCCCCAGCAAACCCTCCAGCAGCAAACGAGCATCATTTCCCATATAACTGCCCAGCTGCAGCATGGGGCAGCCCAGCCCCACAGGAACAGCGTGTTTCTTCCCTTGGCTGCTGCCAACGGCGTTGCCGACACCGGGCAAAAATGGTGATCTGGGCCCCAGAGAGGGTCCGTGTGTCCGTCCATCTTCCCAAGGCCAAAGAGCTGCCTCGTTTCTTGGGGACGTTTCAATCCCTCCTCCCTCCACACAGTCATTTTGGAACCGAAAAGCCTCCGCCCTTCGCTGCGCTTCGCCCCGCGGCACCGGGCCGTGGCAGTGCCGGGTGCTGGCAGGACTTTCGGTCTGTGTCACCCCGAGCAGGACGGAGCCGGGGCTGGACGGCGGGCACGTGCCCCCGAGCCCAGCCCAAGCCTGGATTTGGCTCTGGAGGGGCACAGGGCAACGCTGCGCCCGGGCCCCGTGCTGCCGTGGGGTCGGTAGATGAGTTATAATTTTCCCCAGGGATTTTTTTGGGTGCTGAGGTGATGCTTGTGAGATGGGGGAAGGTGTTTGGCGGAGAAAATCTCCTTGTCCTCAGCACCCTGATGTGCCTCAGTGGTCCCCAAGCCCCTGCAGCACCGTGTCCCCACCGAGCTCTCCTTTCCCCTGCTTCCCAGCAGCCTCCTTCTGCCTTCCCCGCTCCCCTTTCCGCACTGCCAGCCCCGCTCTGGTTTGTACTGGTTAGTTGTTTAAACAACCTATAAAAAGCAGAAGAGCCTGTCAAAGCCCCGGCAGAAACCCTGGTAAACTTTGACTTTTCCCTGCACCGGGCTTGGGATGCTGCTCGCACCACGAGGTCCCAGTGCTGCCATTCTCCGGGGACTGGTGAGAGCCAGGGACACGTCCCCAGCCACCAGCCAGTGATGGATGTGGCCCGTGGTGGTCCCAGCATCCACGACGGATGGTCCTTAAAACCCACTTTCAAGCCTGTTGCCCTCCCAGCGAGGCAGCATCTGGTCTGACCCCTCCCCATCTCTGTGATTTTGCTGCTCCTGCCTCCGATTTTCCCTCAAAAACGGGGTAGAAACTCATTTCTCCCACTTTAACCACTATTTTTCTTCAACAAAACGCTTTTTGGAAGCTGCTGAATGCCAACAGTGGGTATTTATTGGCCACTCTCTTCCCCCCCCTCCACTGAATTTCTACCCAGCCACCTCCAGCTTTCAAATTTGCACCAAAATCCTCATAATTTGGTGAAAAAGACCTTTTTTCCCTCAGTTTCTACATCGATACTACTTTGTCCCGTGGGGATGGGACAGGGGGGAGGATGAAATGCTGGGGAGCTCCAGGATCCTGACCCTGGGTTATTAGGGGAGCGCACGGGCCCCAGAGCGGTGGAAGCTCTGGGGTCCGTGTGCTCCCCTAATAACCCACCCGCTTTGATTTTAGGCTAAATTTGGTGGATTTAAGACTCCTCACGGGCACCAGGCTGCTGCAGCCACAATGCTGCTTATCGCCTTATCAGCCGACGCGGCAATTAAAATCCAGAATGAAAGTCCCCCCCTCCCCTCCCAGCCCTTAATACCGGGGGGATCCGAGCGCCGGTGTCCTGCCGCACTGCGGTGGCCGTGGCACCGAGTCCCGTGGAGGCCACGAGCCGAAACGCCTTGTACCCACCTCCCGGAGGGCATCGCTCCCCAGGCCGAACCCCGCACCCATCTTGTGAGACCCCGGCACTTGGCGCGGTGCAGGTGGCAGCGGTGGCCCGGCCAAGGCTGCGCGGGTCCCCACGGGTCCCCCTTGGCCGCGGTGGCCGAGTGGCCAAGGCGATGCCCCAGGAGAAGCCATAATGAGCTGCACGGGAGGCGGATGATGAAACCGCCCAACGTGTTGCACGAGGCCTCAGACGGTTTTCCCGGTGGGGGGACGAGCGGCCCCGTGCCCAGCCCAGCCCGAGGTGAGCGTGCCATGTCTCCCACCGCGGTGGGTCCCCAGCTTCCCCAGCCTGAGGGTGCTGCAGCTGCTGCTTCCTCTTGCCCCCCCACCCCTGCCTGTTCTTCTGGGCTGGAGCCCCCACAGCATCACCCTGTGGATGCTGGTACCTCCCCGGGACCCCCACAGCATCATCCCTTGGGTGCAGGTAGCTCCCCTAGGACCCCACAGCATCATCCTGTGAGTACCAGTACCCCCTGGGACCCTCACAGCATTGTCCCATGGATGCTGGTACCCACAGGACCCTCCCAGCATCATCCTGTGGATGCCAGTACCCCTCTGGGACCCTCACAGCACCACCTCATGGGTGCTGGTACTCCCAGGCCCTGCACCTGGAGCATCCTGCCTGGATGACCAGGCAGACACGGCTCCCTGGGGCTCAGAACCGTGCTGGTATGCAGGGGTGGGTGCTGTTCCCTGTCCCCTGCCATGGAGCAGCACAGAGCACACAGCCTGGCACTGAAGCTTGCAGGATTAGTCCCAGCGTAGGGACCATCTCCCTCTGTGCTTCCCACGCAGCTAGAAACTGGGGTGCTGGAGCAGGGGATCAGGGTGCTGCGGCCGCTGAGGAGCTGGGGGGTGGTGGTCCCAGCCGAGGGGGCCCTTTGCAGCGATTCATGTCCTTACTGCAGACATGGAGGGGGGACATCCTTCTGTCCCCAGCACCCTGGAGCCTTTAAAAATCCCCTCGGGGTGTGACTGTGCAGGGACATGGGGACTCGCAGCTGGGCAAGCACCCCCTGACCCAAAGGGGCCAAACCCAGCTGCTGGTCGGAGCCCCCTGGAAACAGCTCCTGTTCCTGCACCCCAAATTAGAGATGGTGGGATGGGGGTGGGCAAGTGAGAGCTGACCCTTCCATCAGCCACGGCCGTACGCCCGAGTGCGCCCTGGCCCAACGCCGTGCCGCAGGTGTTGGTGCCAGGAGGGCAGGAGCAGCCCCGGCCCCCACACGGGCAGCAGGAATCGTTGGGAAAACCTCTGCCTGTTCACCAGGGAATTGTTGGCTTTTTCCGAGGGGGGCCAGGGTGGTCTTGGCACCCCCCGTACCTTGGTGTCGTGCGTGGGCTCCGGGACACAGGGTGGCAGCGGGGCCGTGGGAACAGCAGCGCAATTTCCTTCCATAAATTAAAATTAGTTTTGATCAGCTAAATATAGCAGCTGAGCAAGATGGTAAATGGCAACGTGCTTGAGAGGGGGAAGCGGGACGAGCCGGGGCATCGGGGGAGCGAAGGGCCGGCCAGTCCCCGACCTGCACCCTGGGGTGCCTCCCTGAAGTGGGGGGGGGGCTCCTGGCCGGGCTCGGGGGGCTCCTGCCCTCCCCAGGGTGCCACAACAGAGCCCCCAGCCCCACTGGCTTCCCAGCTTGGCTCTTGCCACGTGCCTTGGGGATGGTGGGGACCAATCTGGGCCAGGTCTGCACCGAAATTGGGGTGGAGAGGCTGGGTGCGAGGGTCCTGTTGGGAGCATCTTGATGTCCCCCTTGGCTCTGCACTGGGTTGCAGTGGCACTGGCACATCCCAGAAGGGTTTTGGGGTGAGTGGTGCTGGAGGGTAACAAGAGGAGCAGGAATTGGATCCCTGCAGTGGCAGGGGGATATCACAGGGGGTGTCCCAGCTCCGTGCTGGGCTGCGATGGGTGCTGGCACCCTGCATCTAGGGTGGGATGTAGGGTCCCCTGAGCCCTTGCCCTTCCCACCACCGGCTCACATGGCCCGAAGAGGTGGGTGGTTTCGCTTTGCTGTCTCCTCGTACAGCCACTTCCTGACCTGCGAATGGCGGAGGTCAAATTTAGTCTGTTCGCTTTAGAGGAAAAAAAAAAATTAAACAAAAAATAACCTTGAACCTAAAACCAGCCCTTTTGTTTTACGGACCCTCCCCACAGCCAGCCCGGCTGCCCTTATAACCGCCCTCCCCGTCCACTGGACCCACCAGTGAGCGGCATCGGTGCGCGGGGCAGGGTCGGAGCAGCCCCCGCGGCTTCGGTGGGCACTCGGGGATGCCAAGGCTGATCCCGTGCTCCCGGTGAGGGACCTGGCATCGCGGCACCGTGGTTTTCCAGCTGGCACACAAAGGTGCTCGAGTCCCCGGGGCCAGGGTGGAGGTGATGGGGCCGGGGCGGCGGAGCTGGCTGGGCAGAGTTAAGGGGATTTTTTTCCCTTCTGCCTTAGCAGAATTTCCCAATTTATTTTAGTTTTTCAGTTTGCCACTGTCTTTGCTGAAAAAAAAAAAAAAAAAAAGCCGAAACTTCCTTTGAAAACTGATTATTTTTCAGCAAAACTTATTTTTGGCGGCTGGAGGGACGAGGAGGCACACGCAGTGTCGGGGCGGATGCTCACTTGGGCCAGCCCTGGGCTGCGGGGGCTCAGGGGCTGCTCCTTCTCTTCCAGCCTCCCCTCGGGTGTAGGAGGCGAAAATGGGCCGGAAAAAAATACAGATCAGCAGAATATTGGATCAGCGGAACCGGCAGGTAGGAGCTGCTGGGGACGAGGTGGGGACAAGGGGAACGGGGAGCCACGAGGCCACGAAGGGAGACAAAGCTGCTCTGCTCCCACCTTCCCCGTGTGTGTCGGATCCTCCGGAGCTGGAGGGGGTTTGGGGGTCCAGGGGGAGGGTTTGGGGCCGTATCCAGAGGTCCTGGATGCAGGATCCCATCCCCTTCTCCGCTGTGCAGGTGACCTTCACCAAGAGGAAATTCGGGCTGATGAAGAAGGCGTATGAGCTGAGCGTCCTGTGCGACTGCGAGATCGCCCTCATCATCTTCAACAGCACCAACCGCCTCTTCCAGTACGCCAGCACCGACATGGACAAGGTGCTGCTCAAGTACACGGAGTACAGCGAGCCCCACGAGAGCCGCACCAACTCCGACATCCTCGAGGTAGCGGCGAGGGGGCGGCCGGGGGGGCTGGGGAGGGTGCGGGACCCCCCTCACCACCCCTCTCCCCGCAGACGCTGAAGCGCAAGGGGCTGGGGCTGGAGAGCCACGAGCTGGAGCTGGACGAGGGGCCGGATCCTGGGGAGAAGGCGCGAAGGCTGAGCGAGGGCATGGACCTGTCGGTGGCACGGCCCAGGTTTTACGTGAGTCGCTGCCATCCTGCGGCGCGGGGGGGTGAGGGTCCCCCGGGGTCCCCGGTCCCTCCCTGCCCCTCACCTCCGCTTCGCCCCGCAGAGCCCGGCACCGCTGCCTGAGGCACCCTACGGCACGTCCCCACCGGCCACCGACACCTCCCTGGGCAGTGCCAGCAGCTCCCCGCAGAGCCTGGGCCGCCCGCCCGCCTTCAAATCGGCAGCACCGAAGCCACCGGGACGCTCGCCGGGGCCGCTGCCCCCAGGTAGGGTCAGACCCATCACCCAAGGGTGCTGTGGGGAACCGGCTGCGGGGGAGAAGGTCCCCATGATGGGCACCTCGTCCTCGCGGGGATTTTCCCAGCCGGGCGCCGCATGCAAAGCTCCTCTCGCAGCATCTCCCGGGGACTTACCGGGAGCATGGCCAGGGTGGGTGCGTGGGCAGGTAGTGCCACCGCAGCTGTGGAAACACCATCCGCTGCCTCCATCCAGATGCTTCCTGCACCCTGCCAGCACCCGGCACACATCTGGCCCCAGCACCCTGCACCCACAGCTCCCTCCTGTGTGGCACAGCTCGGAGCCAGCATGAGGGGCTCATCCTGCCCGGTAGGATGGCACCAGCCCAGAGTGGTGACGGGGCCACGGGTGCCTCCGGGGCCACGCAGCAGAAAAGCAGCTGGAAAAAATTATGCTGGGGCTTGACTAGCGGAAACCCCCTGGGTGGGTAGGAGGTGGCACGGGGGCAGCTGGGCAATATTCCCAGTGCGGGATGCGGGTGTGCAGCAACCCCGTCTCCTTGGATGGGGCTGGCATGGTGGCTCCAGCCACGCTGGATGTCCCCGCAGGAGGTGCCAGCCGCTCTGTTGGGAGCGGGGCCGAGGGTGCTCCCTGCGGCAGGGTCCGGCGGGGAGGTTTGCAGGCTGCTGGCCCCAGGGCCGGATCCGGCCACCGCCTTCGCGCGCCGCTTCCGCTCGCAGCATGTGGCTGCCGCAGCCCAGGTGCGCCGACGGCTTCGCGCAGGAAGTGGGTTTGCCGGAGCGCGGCACCATGCATGCACGCACGGCCGCCCGCGGCAATGAGGGCACCGGGGCCGCTGGCCGCAGCCGTGGGGATTCCCCCGAGGACCGGAGCCCCTGGGACCCCGCATCCCTCCGGGCCACCCTGTGCATCCTCCTGTCCCTCTGTCCGTCCAGGTATCGGCTACCCCCTCTTCCCCGCCGGCGGCCTGAACCGAGCCCTGGCCACCAAGACGCCCCCCCCGCTGTACCTCGGGGCGGAGGGCCGGCGTGGCGAAGCCCACGGCAGCTTGGTGAGCAGCCGGAGCGGTGGCAGCGTGGCGGTGAGTGCCGCGGTGGGGAGACACCTGGCCCGTGACACCCACTGCCTGGGCTGGCATGCTGGTGGACCCTCAAATCTGCAGCCCCCTGCACCCAGGGTGGGCTGGCTCTGGGGCCCCGTGGTGCCCCTGATGCCCAGGCAGGGAGCTGGGACCCCCGGCCATGGGGTTCCCCTGGGGGACAGTGCCAGCAGGATGCCTGCTGGCCTTGGGCACCTCCTCCCCAGCAGTGACACCACAGGAGGGGGCAGGTGGTGGGGGGTTCCCCCCACCTCGCTACAGCCAGGCATTTCCCAGGAAGTCACCATGGCCAGTGTCCCCAGGACCACGCAGGCATCTCCCCTCCCCAAATTCGGCGAGGAGCTCCTCTGATCCAGTCCCACCTCCTCTTCCTCAGCCTGACACTGGGGCTTCGCTGGGGGGCACGGGAAGGGGCTGGGAAGCGAGAGAGGCTGCATCATGAACCCCCCCAGGAGGTCAGCAGCATGAAGCCTGATGGGGGGGCACCCCGATTTCCCGCAGCGGCCTCTGTACCCCACTCTGCAGACCCTGAGCCCTGTGCTCACCCCGGGCAGTGCTGGTGCCCCGAGCCACAGCCTCACCGGCTTCCCCTTCCTCGCCCCGGCCCAAGCAGGTAAGTCCTGGCCCCTCGGCCCCGGAACAGCGTGGCACCCCCCGGGCTGTGGCCTTCCCCGGCTCCTGCTCACTCTTGGCCTCCTGCTTGGCAGAGTTTGGGGCTGGCGAAGCCCCACCACCCCCTGGCTTCCTGCAGCCCAGCCCCACAGCATGGCAGCACCCGCGGGACATGGCAGTGCTGGGGTAAGGATGAGGGGAGTGGCTGAGGGGTGGGGGACGGGGGAGCGTGAGTAGGGGATGTGCCTGTTCATGGGGAGCTGCTGCACCCATGGGTGCCACCTCTCAGCCATGGATGCAGCCACCAGCCATGGATGCAGCTGGCAACCGAGGCGCAGCCCCCCCACCTGCCATGCTGGGGTCTGTCCAGCTTCGCCCCACAACTGGGGTGCACGGAGTCACCCCAGGACTCCCCACACTTGCTGCTGTCAGTGGAGCCTATTCCAAACTGGATTTCCCCAGAGAACCTGGCCCCTGTGTGTCCCCCTCACCCTGTCACACACCAGCAGCCATGCCAGGCACGTGGGTGAGCAGCTGCCCAGTGCCCGCTGGGTCAGAGCTGGTACGTGGAGTGAGTTTGGGGGGTCTCAGCCAAAGAGGAAGGGGGATGCTCAGTCTCTCCCCACCCTGCGCACCTTGGCGAGGGATGCCAGGAGATGTGGCCTCACTTCTCCCCTCTTACCCCAGGGTCAGCAGCCGGATTGGCCCCACCGAAGAGCCGGCCCCGGCCCCCGGCACCTCCCCGCAGCACCAAGCCATCAGCATCAAGTCCGAGCGGGTCTCCCCGGGGCTGGGTTGCCCCCCGGGCACCCCCCAGCCCCCCCTGGCCAGCCTGAGCGAAGCCTCCCGAGCCCCTGGAGACCTCCAGCAGCGGGACGACTACGCCAAGGGGTACTCGTACCCCCTGGGCCCCCCCCGGCCGCTGCCAGAAGAGCAACGGACCCCCGGCCCTGCGCGGCGGGCGCAGGCCACGGACACTTGGCAGAGATAGCGAGGCCGACGGGGTGCAAGGGGGGGGCCAAGCCTGGGGAGACAGTCCCCCTCTTTTCCCCCCAACCTCAAACCCCCGAGAAGCCCCCTCAGGCCCTTTTGCAATGCTGCCGGGGGCGGGGGGGGTCACCAGTGCCACAGGGCTTCCCGCAGGGTCCTGATCCCCCACTTTGGGGCTGCAGCTCCCAGCGAACCCCCTCCCCACCCTGATCCACCCCCCCAGTCTGCCGGCCCCCCTCTCCCTGCAGTTCTGCCCCCCCACAGCCCCCTGCGAGGCCGGCACCCGTGTCCGGTGCCAGGCGCTGTCCATCCCTGCCCGTCTGTCCGTCCGTCCCTGCGCCAGCGTGTCCCCGGCCGGCGGGAATGCCCGCGGAGTGCCACGGGGGGGCAGCAGGACTGAGAGCACCGGCCCCGGGACCGGCCCTGCACAGCCCGGGCCCGATCCTGCACCCGGCCGGGGGGGGCTGCCGGGGTCCCCACAGAGCAAGGGAGGGCTGGAGGGAGGCAGGGAGCCGGGGGTGGGAGGTGCTGCCCCCCCGGCCCAGGGGTTCTTTTCTATTTATTATCTTCTCACCAATAAAGAGCTGGGGGTGTCAGGGTGTCTGGCGTGAGGTTCTTGGGGTCGGGCAGTATGACTGGGGTGGCTAATGAGGTGGCACGTCATTAATGTCCCCATGCCCTGACCCCCTTCGGCTCAGCGCTGCTGTCCACCGCATCCCCCAGGCTCAAGACCACCTCGCCAGGGTCATCGACCCAGCAACGCGGGTGACAGCCGGGTCACCCCCAGCTCTGGCCGGGTCCCTGGGCTCCAGCCAGGCTGCTCCCACCCCTCAGCTTCCTGCGGGACCCCAAAAAGCTGCTCATATGGTCTCAGTGCTGCAGCCTGGCACTGGGAGAGGGCAGGAGGAGGAAAAAACCCTCCTGTTTCCTTAAGATCGGCACCGCTGGGGGTTAAATGGGGAGGTGGGCTCGTACCCAGCTGAGCTGCCTCTCTTATAGCTCAGGGCTGGGCTGGGGGCTTTGCAGCTCTGTGGGGTGGGGGAGTATCTCCTGGGGCCTGTGGTACGGCCACAGCCACGACCACGGCCACGACCACCACCACGACCAGGCTGCTGAAAGGTGAGCGGGGATCAGGGTTTGCCATTGCCCATCGTCCTCTGGTTTGGGGGGGGTATGGGTTCCCCCCAGCACTGCCTGGGCACCCATGGGTTGGGATCAGGGGGAGATGGGGGGGGGCCCTCTGCACCAACCACTTGCCAGCGCTGAACCTGTCCCCTTCTCTAGGGGGGGGGCGGATTACTGGTGGCCGAGCCCCAAGATTAAAACATGGGCGGGAGATTAATCCTGGGAAGAGTTTGCCCGCTTTAATAGAGCCCGGCCAGTGACACAAATACCAGCCGGGATTAGGGGCTGCACGGAGCCCCGGCAGCCCAGGGCTGGGTCCGGCCTCGGCCCAGGTGCCCCCTCCCCGGGCTGGCGAGTCCCCTCCCAGGCCACCCGTGGGGCTGAGAAGGGGCTTCTGCATGGAAAGAGAAGGCGAGACACCCGATGAAAGTGTGGGGGCTGGGGTAAGAGACACTGATTGAATAGCAATGACTGCATGATTTATGGTTTGCATTATTGCATGGCTCATTTGAATATATGCTAATAAGGCTTTTCTCCTCGTTTTGTTTGTAAGATTTAGATTTGCTATGGCAACCCGCTGGCATGGAAGGAGAGCCAGGAAATGTCAGGGTGAGGTGAGCCCCGGGGAGGGGCTGGGGCTGCCGGGGAGACTCGCCGCATCCCACCGCGGGGACACGGGAGCGGCCGGCGGGACCTGGAGGGCAGCGGCGGGAGACCCGGGAGCCGACCGGAGCCGCGCATCCCCCCCGGCTGCCTACAGGTCCAGTAACGCCTCGTTGCGACAGGTCCTAAACTGGGGTGGGGGGGTGCCCGGGGGTGCCCCCAGCCCCGCTTTGCTCTTGCAGGGAGGCCCCTCTCGCCCCTGCCCCCAGCTTCAAGCCCCTGCCCCCCAGCACGGCAGGATGCTCCTTTGCACTGGACCCAAAGGTGGCACCCAGGGACCCCCAGCTTGTTTGGGGGGGACAGTACTCGGGATGACACGGGGAAGAGACAGAGCATCTGCCTTCGCTCCGTGTCCCCCACCCATCCGTCCTACGGGATCCAGGGTGGAGGGGTCTGGGCCTTCTCCCCACCTCCGTGGCTCCGTGTCCCCTTCCCAGCTGCCCGCCGGGCTGCCCCAGTAAAGCCCAGTTACCTGCAGGCCCAGCATGGCGGGGGGCTGCGCTGCTCCGGGAGGGCGCTGGGCTCCGGTGCTCGGGGCTGCGGAGCCGGTGGGGCTTTGTCTCCCGGTCGGTGCCGGTACCTCTCCTTCTGCTGGGGAGGGGGTGTGTGCTGTCGGGGCTCTGCACCCCGATTTGGGGGGCTGGGAACCTTGCAGTCAGGATGCTGCTTTGCTGGGGAAAAGGCAGACGAGTTGGTTTTGGGGGGACTGTCTGCTCCCCAGAACCGTGGGGGACCAGCCCCTTGTCGTCAGATTCCAGCCCGGGGGGGGTGTGGGCTGATGGTCCGTGTCCCTCGGGGTCGTAGTGCTACCGAGGGGACAACGGAGATGGGGATGGGGTCCCCCCGCTGCCCCCACCCACGCGGCTCTGTTCGCTCCGGGCCTGTCCCGGGCTGCGGGATCCGGGGGAGGTGCGGTCCCTCGGAGCCCCACGGCCACGCGTGACCTCGGAGAAGCCCCGGGGGGGCGGGCAGGGCCAGGGCGGTTCCGGGCTGCCGCGGTGGCCCCGGGGCTGGACGCTGCGTGTCCCAGCAGCCACCCGACGGGCCGGGCCGCCTGCTCCAACGGGGGGCCGGTCTCCGTTCCCGGGTTACCTGGAGCCGTTTCGCGCCTTATAACGGGGCGGAAACGAACACCGGGCCGGGGGCGAGCGAGCGCGGCCCCGGACCCGAGGGGACGAGGGCGCCCGGCCCCTCCTCGCCTCCCCGCTGCAGTAAACCGGGACCGAGCCGGGCACCGGCGGCTGCCGCCCCCCTCCTCCCCGCGGTGTATCCTCCCCCAAACACCCACTTTGTTGTTTTGCAAAAGCCCTGAAATATTCATGGCGCTGCGTCGAGCGCCTCTTAATGAATTTTTGATCAAAACCTTATCAGGGAGCCAAAATACGCCGCCACCCCCCATCCAAACCCCCACCGTCGGTGGCTGGGGGATCGGGCCCGCCGGTACCGGGGGGCTGGAGGAGCCAGGCCCGGCCCGAGGGCCTTTTACTGGGTGAAGCACCGGTGGCGAGACCGGGCAGCCCGGGGATCGCACCGCCACCGGGGGCGGGGGTCGCACCCCGCCGCCGGGCACGGTTATTTCGGGGCCGGCGGCAGGTTTTAGCGAGGCCGACGTGCAGGCCCGGCTTTCTGCTGCTTCCCGGGCCGGACGGGGCCGGGAGGGACCGGATGGGTCTCCGTGAAGTCCCAGTTGGACGGGACGGGCGGTGGGCGGCCAGAGCAGCGCGTCCCGACGCCCCCCAGCCCCACCGGGAGAAATATTCGTTGAGGGGGAAATGCATAAACGGAGCTCATTAGGGGAGAGCACGGAGCCGGCGGCCTCCCCGGTAGCGCCGGGCCGGGGGTTGCCCGTACCCAGGTCGGGCAGGACTGGCGGAGGGGCACCGGGACGGGACCTGGCACCGGCCCGGTCCCGGTTCCGCAGAGGGGGACGCGCACCGGGATCGCCCCGGAGGCTGGAGCCAGCCTCGGCCCACCCCGGCCCTGCTCCGCTGTTCGGTGCCGGCGGGGGTTTGTGTGTCGTCCCCCCCTCTCCCCGGGGCTGGATTTGGGGCGCAAACCCCGCCGGGCGCTGCGCGAAGCCGCCTTTGCAGCCCGTGATTTTTAACGCCCTCCGAAAATCCCGGTGCGCCGGAGGAGGGCGGGGGGGGGCTCTGTTCTCCGCTGCTTCGGAGCTTGGAGGTGCGAACACCCAGGGCAGGGCGAGGATTTGGGATTTAATTAAAAAATAGCCGATTTCCGCTTCATTTCCACGGAACAGCCCTGCACCGGCCGGGGAGCGGGGTGACCCTGCGCACCCGCCGCAGCCTCTGCCCCAGCCCCGGGAGGGGGGGTAAAGGCAGGAGGACCCCCCTACACCTTCCCCTCCGCTCCGGATCCGGTCCCGCTCCCTCCGCGTCCCGTGGGGTGCCCCGAGCCCTGACGGTCCCGCAGTACCGGGGACCGGGTGGAGGCGCGGCGGGGGGGGGGGGGGGGGAGGGGGAGATCCGGATCCGGCCCTGCCTCCCGCTGCCCGTGCGGGGCCGCATCCGCGGGGTCACCGGGATTATTATCATTATTTTTTTTTTAATAATAAAATCCCCGTTATTTTTAGGTTCTGCTGCCGGAGCCGCCCCCGCCCCCGCGCCCCCCCCCCCTCCCAGCCCGGTGCATTCCCCCCAGCGCAGGGCTAACCTATCCTGCTCCCGACGTGAGGACGTCATGCCTTACGTAGTAAAATATGGAGAAAGCAGGGGGAAAAAAAAAAAAAAAAAAAAAAAAAAGCGCATTTTTCCCTCCTCTCTCCCATCTCCATTTCCAAAAGGGACAAAATGGATGTTTGGGCGGAATCTGCCCCCACCCTCGCCCCGAGGGCCCGGCGGCGGCCCGGGGCTGCCCGGGCCCGGTCGGGGGGCTCCTGGCGTTAAAGCCCCGGGCAGACGTTATCGGTTTAACCCCACGTAAAGGCAACGTGATGGCGGGGGGCTCCGCTTCCCCCAGCCCTGCCGCTCCTGGCAGCCCTCTCCGGGAGCCGCAGCCCGGCTCTGCCGCGCTCCGCATCGGCTGGATGTCTCCGGGCTCCGCGTCCTGCCCGCTGCCGGTGCCGCGTCCCCCCAGCCCCCGCCCCGGAGGCTGCCGGTGTCCCGGCGGCTCTCGGCTCAAGCTGTCGCTAAGTCATTAATGGATGCAGATGTGCGGAGGGAGGTAAATAATCCCCCCCCCACTCCCCTTTTTTTCGTCTCTGTTTTTCCCTCTCCCTGCCCCGCACTGAACTCCCCGGGCCGGGGCAGCGGGCGGCTGCCGGTGCTGTCCGCCGGAGGGGCCGGGCTGTGCGGGCACCGGCAGCCGCCCCGCTCCCCCTCCCGCTTCTCCCAACTTGGAGGAAGTCTGCGAGGGGGGACCCCACGCCTCCCCCACCCGGGCTTTTTTTTTTTTTGGGGGGGGGGGAGGGGAGGGGATGGGTGCGATGGTTTTTGCTTTCCCCCCCGCTCCAGATTAGGAGCTGCGGGTCCCGGCAGCCCGGTGTGAGTGTCGGGGTGGGGGTGAGGTGGGGGGGACGAGGCGTGGAAAGCTGCCCTCCCTCCGGCTCCCGCAGCGCCGGGAACAATGGCCACGGGCTCCGTGGGGACAATGCCCGGCGGAGCCGAGCTGCTTGGGTTGCAGGACACGTCCACCACCGCCTCGGCCACCCCGGGCCCCGGCCCCCTGCTCCCCCGGGACAGGCACCCCCGCTCCCCCGGGACGGGCACCCCCCGGGGCTGTGGGAAAACGCGTGGCCGGGGATAGTGGGGGGCACCAAACTTGGGGAAAAGTCACCCCCCCACCACCCCCGGGGGTTGACTCCGTCCCTTCCCGGCTTTGGGGACCCCTCCGAGACCACCAATTCCCCCTTCCCCATCCCGTCTCTTGCCGCAAACTCCACCGGGTGCTCCCGACCGGGGCTCAACAGGTCGGTACCGGCCAGTCCCAGGTGTTCGCTCCTCCGTTTCACCCCCCCTTCTCCTTTTCCCAACCCTCCATCACTCCCCCGACACCCCCTCCTCCCCCCCCCCCCCCCCCATTATTCCTGTTATCCCAAGGCAGCCTCCGTGCCCAAACGCCGGCATGTGCGAGGCAAACAGAGCGCGATTGTTCCGAGCCTGGGAACGCGCGGAGGGGGCGCGGGGGCCGCCGCCCGCCGCCCCCCGCCCGGCCCCCGCTCAGACGCGATTGTGATGGAAATAGGCCTTTTTCCCCCGCATGCTGTTGAACTTGATGTTGACTCCTTTTCTTTGGGGTTTCACATCTCTTCGGTCACTTGTTTTGTGGGAAAATTTTCTCCCGAGCTCCGGTGTGAAATTAATTAATCAAGGCCTCTAGATGGCAATGGGACACAAAAGGGGACAGCCCGGGGAAACTCCGGCAAACTCACAAAAGCCACCCCCGGGGTTTATAGCCCCGGGCCGGTCGGACCGACTGTCCTGCCCTGCCCGGTGCCCGAGGTAAGGGGCTGCCGGAGTGAAGTTTCGGTGTGTGGAGCTATTTTTGGTTATTACTTGGGGGTGAGGTTTGGGGCGAAAAAAAAAAAAAAGAGAGAGTAGGGACGCGGGGGTTTGGGGGGTCTGCTGTGCCAGGGCGGTGCGTTGTGTGGGCATACCCCCTTCCCCGTCTCCTCCCAGCCTTGCCTTGGTGCGAGGCTCAAAAAAAAAAAGGGGGGGAAAATGAAAAAAAAAAAAAAAAAATCCCCACGCAAAGGGCTGGGGCTGAATTCCGCAATTCTGGAGGAAAAAGAAAATAAAATCTTGTTTTATTATTATTTTTCCCCCCCTAAAATAGTGGCTGGGGTTGTTCCTGTGCGGAAGCGCCTGGCTCTGCCCGAGCGGGCACGGCAGGGATTTCCACGCCGTTGTTTCCCGAGCGGGCGAATCTCTGCCGTGCCCGGGGGAACAGGTTTGTCCCCAGTTTGGGCTGGGGGGGGTGGTTGTTTGATTTCCAGTACCCCTCCTCGCTGTTAGTTTCAGCCGTGCCGCGTGTGCGTGTCCTCCGACGGGCTTAGCAGCGACGGAGGGGATAAATGTAAAATCAGATTTTCTTTTGCAGGGTAGGATATGATTGTTTTGAGAGAAATCAATCTTTGCAAATCGTTGAGGGCTTTGGGGGAATATTTCTGCACGGGAACAGGCCAAAAATACCAGCGTCAACCCCCCCCTCCCGCTCTTTGTTGCCGCAACACCTTTGGGTGACAGCGGCTGCGGGAAGAAAATCATTAAAATCTGTTAAATCTTTAGTTTTCGCTCACATCGATATTTCCAGGCGGGGAGAAATTCGGGGGGATTTGGCAGGGGGTTTGGGGACTCCTTTTCCTTGGGGTCAGTCCCCCCCTCTCCGGTGCTGGTTGAACCGAGCTGCGAAGCGATGTGCAGGGGAACGAGTCGTTGTATTTTAAATGCAAATAATTCCCAGCGACAACGTTGGAATCAAACGGGGAATAAAAAAAAAAAAATGGGGCGGGAAAAGGAAAAGAAAAAGGAGGGGGGGAAAACCCCAACAAAATCTCGGTGGAAGAAAAAGGAAAAAAAAAAAAAAGGAAGGTGAAAAATCCGCTTTCGAGGGGCGTCGGGCCGGTCGAGCGAGCGGCTCCGCTGCCCGGGGAGCGACGGGGGCTGCCCGGTACGGGGCTCCGGTGCCCACGGCACGGGAGAGCGGGGCCGCCCCTCGCCCAGTAAAGACAGCCGGCCAGCGGGTGGGGGGCTGCCCCTCCGCGGGGGTCTCCCGTATTTCCCCGGCACAGAGGCCGTGTCCCGGCTTGGCCCCTTTGGGCAGGGCCGGGGCTCCGGGTGGGTGTCCCCACTCCGCGAGTGGAAGGGACCGGCTTTGGGCCATCCCACGCCCTGCCCGCCGGCGGGACCAGCCTCGGTTGACCGGGCAGGGGCTCCAGCACCGCCCACCCCCCCGCCCCCGCTTCCAGCCTCGCCGGGAAAGTTGCTCCAAGTTGGAGCGATGGCGGCGGCTCCTCCTGACGCCTCTTCTCTCTCTTTCCCTCCCCAGGTGGGCTCGGCCGAGCGGCGCCGCGGGGGACCGGCACACCGGGAAAGGAGGAGGTAACCGCGGCTCCCCCCACCCCCCCAACCTCTTTTCCAAAGGCAGCCTCGGGATGCGGCCGGTTCTACCGGAGGGATGGCGGTGCAGGTGCGGGACCCGCAGTTAGTGGCGTTACCGGTAACGGTAGGAAGTTACCGGGGAGCGGCACAACGCAGCATCCCTCGGTGCGACGGGAGAGAGGGGCCGGCGGCTGCCCGGGCTCCGGTTCTCCGGTGGGAACCGGGGCTCCTGCGCCGCTCCGAGCCGAACCCAGCCGCGCTGCCTCCCGCCGAGGCGGCCGGCGGTTCCTGCGGCGAGCGCCGTGCTCGCACCGGAGCCCAACATGGCTGCTGTAGTGAAGGTATTTGATTCACACGAGGGTGTAGGCGAGGGGAAGAAGGGGGCACAAGAGGCACCGGGGCCGGAGCCAGCGCCCGCAGCCGCCGGGGCGAGGGGTACAGGCGGGCGACGACTCGGTAAGTGCCGGGGAGGAACGGGGCCGGCCCGGCCCCGTGGAGCCCCCGCCGCGGACACGCGTGGGGCGGCCGCCCTTCTGCCGTGTCGGTGCTATCGAGCTTCCCCCGCGGCCCCTCGGGGGCAGGGAGCCGTGGGGAGCGGGGGACGGCAAGCGGCGGGGGCGAACCGGGCCGCTGCGGCCCGCCCGGGCCCTGCGCGGCGGCTACCGGGCCCGCGGGCGGTGGAGAAGCGGTGCCGGCGCGGATGCTGCTCTCCAGCCCCGCCGGTGCCCGAAACGGCCCTTCCCGGAGCCGTGCCCGGGCCCGAGGGTGCTGCCGGGGCGGCGGAGAAGCTCCGCCGCTCCCGTTCGTTCCCTCGGCGGAGCTCTGGGGCCGCGGTCGTTGTTGCGGTTTCACCGTTTGGGGAAGGACCGCGGCCGGACCCGCCCGGGGAAGGCGCCGTTCGGGAGCGGGACCCGCCGGGGCGGCGGAGCGGGTCCGGGACCGGCGGTGCCCCGGGCGGTGTGGACGGCAGCGGGGCCGAGCCCGCCGGGGCCGCCGCCAGCCGGGGCCGGGCAGCAGAGGCATTTCGGAGCCCGGCTGCGGAGGTAACGGCACCGGTTCGGCCCACGCACGGTGCGGCCCCACGGGTGGGAAGCGCGGGGGGCAGCTACCGGGGGTGTGCGGGGGACACGATCCGTTAATTTGGCAACCGGTTGCCTCGCTGGCACCATCTTCCCGCTCGGAACGGCTGGCCGTGCGGCGGAGCGGCGGGAACAGCAAGGGTGATAACGATAGTAATGAATAGCAATAATAATAATAATAATTAATTAGTGGCGGCTTGGAAAGAGGACGGAGGAGGCACGACCCCGCACGGCCACGCGCCGCGGCGGCGGTTCAGCACCACGGAGAGCGGCGAGGCCGGTGCCCGGTGCCGGTGCCCGGTGCCCGGTGCCCGGTGCCGGCAGGAGCATCCTCCGCCCGCGCCCCGCGATGCTGCGGCCACCGCTTGCGGACGAGGCTCCTTGGCAAGGGGTTCCTCCGTCCTAGGGGGTCTCCGGTGCGGGGGCACAAAGCCCCGCCGCTCCCGGGGAGCCCCCCCGGTGCTTGCGGGTTGGCATCTCCGCAAAGCGCCGCCGTGCATCGCTCCCAGCCCCTTCGAACGCGGATATTCATGTATTTTGTATATTTTATATAAATAGGTTTGTAGATATAAAAGGGCGAGTGTGAACAACGGGGGCCACGACGGATCCGTTCCTCCTCCCCGAAACCCGGAGCCTTGTGAGCGAGAGCCGGGCCCCGCTGCCCGCCCCGACCCGCTGCTCCCGGTTCCAGCTGGAAGCGGAGCCCGGCCGGGGCTGCCCAGAGCCGGGGCACCGGTGGGGCGCTGTGCCCGGGGCCGGTGCTGTGCCCTGGCCGCCTGGTAGTTTCGTTTTCCGCCGTTTCACCGGAGCGATGTGCGGAGCCCCCGGGCCGGGGCAAGGGTGGGGAGCCGGGGGCGTGGAGGAGGCTGGGGAGAGCCCGGGTGTCCCGCGTGGGTGCGGGTGTGCGGGGCCGTGCGTGCACCAGGACGAGTGTGACCGCCGGTGTGCGCGCACCGGGGCGTGTGAGCGCTCCTGGGTGTGCACCGGGCGGTGCGTGTGTGTGCGCACCGGTGCCCGGGCACCCCTGGCGGGGTGTGTGCACACGGGGGTCACGGCTGTGCCCGCCGTTGCGCTCTCAGTGTGAGGCGGCTTTGGGGCGGGGGGGTTGGGCCGGGGAAAGGCCGCTGCCCCCCCCGCTGCTGGCCGGGGCTGCCCCGCCGTCGCCGGGAGAGCGGAGCGGGTCCCCTGAACCGGGCAGAGCCGGCCGGGACCGGCCGCACGGGGGGGACGTGGAGCCGGACCTCGGCACCGCGCCCCGGGCTCTGACCCGTCGCCCCTCCGAGCGGCGGCCCCACTTTGTCCCGGGCCCGGAGGGGTCTGTCCCCGGCCGTGGGGCAGAACCGAGGCCTGGGCTCCGTCGAGAGACCCTGTTACCGCCCGGGACTGGGCGGGGGTCGAGCCCGGTCTTACCCCCGAGCAGCTGCAATTTTTTCTCTTTGCAAAGTGGGGCCCGTCAGCACAGCCTCGACGGGAGGGTCCGGTGGCCCTCGCCGCCCCGGCTGCTTCCCCTCCCCGGGCACGTCGGGTTTAACCCCAACCTTTGCCGGGGGAGGGGGAGCGAGTCCGCCACAGCCCTGCCCGAGAGGGGTTACCCGCGGGGCACCGCCGCCTCCCCGACGGGGCGGGCCGGCTGCTGGCGGAGGCTGGGTCCGGGGGGGCCCCGGGGCGAGCAGACGGGCCAGCCCCTGGGGACTGCGGCGGCCGTGGCGAATGGCGCTGCCCCTCGGGAGGGGTGACCCCTGCCCCGGCCCCACGCCCGGGCTGTCTCAGCCCCGCCACTCGGGCTTTGTCCCCGCCGGCCGCCCCGTCCCTCCTCCCGCCCTCCCCCGCCCTCCCGCCATCCCTCCGCCGCCGGCTCTGCCTCAACTTTAGCGGCAGGTCCCGGAGGCGCCGGGGAGCGGAAGCGGGACCCGCACCGGCACCGGTACCGGGCGGGGATATCCAGCCTCCCTCCCGGCCGACCCTCCTCCCCACCCTGCCAGCCTGGGAAGGATGCGGCGACCCGGAGCCGACGGCGACCACGGGCAGCACCGGCCTCCGTGGGGCGAGCAGGTACCCGCTTCTCGGGACCCTTCCCCGATCCCCTCCCCGGGGTCGCCCCTCTTCTTCCACTCCCTGCCCGGGGAGCTTTGCCCCGCCGCGAGCCGGGGGCGGCCGCTCCGCCGAGTTTCCCACCGAGCAGCCGCACGGCCGGAGCCCCGCGGCGTGGGCAGCTCCCCGGGAGCATCCTCCGCTGCGGCCCGGCCGGTGCCCGGGGCCGGTGCCCGGGGCCGGTGCCCGGAACCCCCCGGCCGGGGTGCGTGATCCCTGCGGGCAAGGGCAGGCGAGGACGGGGCTGCTCTGGGGGGGTGTAGGGTGTTCCCCCCCAAGAGATTCACGGCCCAGACCCCCAGGATATGCGGAGTCTCTCCCGGGGTTGCAGGGGCTGGCTGCAGGGAACGGGAGGAAGAGGAGGAAGGGGAGGAAGAGGGGAGCAGAGCGGGGGCGCGGTGAAAACCCCTGGGGGGGCCCTTTCGGCTGGGCCCGTCCCTTCCCCAGCCCCTTTCATGACTCAGCAGTTCCGTGCCAGTAATTTACACTAATTATAAAGTGGGAGCGGGCTCTGGGGTGGGTCTGGGGGCGAATTTGGAGCTGGGAAGGAGGCAGGTCCCTGGGCCGCAGACGGCGGGGATGGATCCTGGGAGAGCATCCTGCCTTGCGATGGCCCCCCAGGCCATGGGGGGCTGCGCGGGGCTGAGCCCGCTTTAGGGTGTGGGTCTTCTTTGGGGTGCAGGTGTCAGGTCGGGGTGCTCAGGTGGGCACCAAGGGTTGTGTGTTGCATGTCAAGGCGTCGGGGCAGATTCCCACTTTCCCATGGAAACCATTGGGGTTTCTTCATTATTGGCGGCGAGGGGACGCGGATCGCGGCCACCCCGGGGGGCTCCGGCACCGGAGCAGAACACCCCCAGCGCGCGGCGCGGCTGAGGCCAGTTGGTAAAGACCTGGGTTGGTTTTTCTCTTTGGTTATCTAGCTGTATGAGTGTATGTGATATCATAAAGCTAGAGAACCGAATGTAAAAACCCGCTCGCTATTCTCCGGAGAAGAGCCCTGCCCTCCCGGCAGGAGAGGGGCTCGGCGGCCACCGGCCTCCCCGAGGCACTGGCCCCGGTGCCTTTGCAAGGGGGAGAGCGGCTGGAAGCCAAATCCGGCTGTGGAGTGGAAATTTCAGTGAGGTTTTGTCTTTAATCATTTTTATTAAGGCCCAGAGCCAGCGCCTGTGCCAGGGTGATTATTTTGATCCCAACTCGGGGTTCCTCAGGCTACCTACAAACCCAGCACCTTTATTTTATTCATTTTTTATTTTTCTCTGCCGTGGTTTTAATTTCCACGTCGACAATTAAGCTCGCTTGCGCCGGGTGTGCCGGAGATAAACGAAACGAGGCCAGCTCGGAAATAACCCCCAGAGAAACCCTGTTTATAACGAAGTAGAAGGAAAGTTGCTTAAATATATTACTGCATGCAAATTGTAATTTAGCACAAACCCGTTATCCGAGGCCGGTTTATCTACTGGGGAAGAGAAATAAATCATCGTCGCTCGTCGGTTATTCCGCATCTGCAGAGAGATTGCAGCTTTGTTCTTCAGAGAGAGGGATTTGGGAGCATCACTTTGGGGGTCCTCCGGTCTCAGCCTTCCCCCTGGTCCCTCCTGGACCCCCCCTGTGCTCCTGCTTTGCTGCCCGTGAGTCAGGGTATTGCGTGCAGCCAGCTCCCTCCTTCCCTCCTGCTTCCTCTGGCTCCTCTCCATCCCCGCGGTGCCCAGGGGGACTCGCCCGTGCGGGGGACGCGAGGTTGAGCCCGGGCTGCCCGGGGGCTGCGGGGGCTGTTCAGGAGGACGAGTGCTGGATCCTGCCCTGATGGCTGGTGTTGGAAGAGGGGAAAGGCTGTGAGCGGTGATCCCAAATGCTGAGCGGGATATAATATCCCAGTTATTCCTGGGAAGCTCAGGGAAGGGGTTTTCAGACACATGTTTCGGGGTGCAGCTTGGAGCGGGCAGCGAGCGAGACCCCTCCAGAGCTGCAGAGTCCGGCCCTGCACTCTCAGGCATCCGTCAGCGGTGAGCGGGGAGGCTCCACAGATGGACCCGGGTGCTCAAACCGCCGCAGGATCAGGCCCTGGCCATGCCGGAGCGTCCGCCGCTCTCCTGTGGGAGGCCAGCACGGCGCAAGGGGTGCAGCAGCCTGGGCAGGGCGGTGGCACCAGGGCACATCTGCTCCCTCGCCTCGCTGCTCGGTTCTTCAGGGCATCGGTTCCCCGGGTGGGTGGGTGCTGAGAAATGAGCAGGTGAAGAGCATCAGCTCCAAACATTACGAAGCTCAACGCCCCGATCCCGCGCTCCATCCTCTGCATCCTGGCCAGGGTTGTGCTTGTACACAAGGTCGCGCCTCCTCTTTTGCCTGATGTTGCTGGAGTCTGCAGCAGAGGAGGAATTTGGGGTGCGAGAGGCAGGGGTGCACCCTCCGCCCTCTCGACAGGTCTTGCTTTGTTCAGGCAGGAGAGGGGCAGGTTCTTTGTCCCGGATCTCTGTGATCCGTGCACTGATCCTGCTTGGACACCTTGGACTCACCCAGTGTGGGCCTTTTTCTGCACAGGGAGGATGCAGACCCTGTATATAGTGTGGGGTGAAGTGGGGACGGCCCCTGTACACACCAAAATATGGTGTGAGATAAAGATGAGACAGTCCCTCGTACCCCGTGTGCCCCACGGAGCTGCCCCACCTGCGGCCTGGGGACCGGGACGCGGGAGCTTGCGCCGTGGCGGTGCCGAGCTGGGGGAGAACCTTTGCTGCAGCACAACACGGGGCCGCTGCCGCATCCTTGGTGGAGACACTGGTCCCCAGGGGAAACGTGCCCTGTCCGCCGGCCGATGCCACCCCGCACTCAGCTCGCGGGGCCGGATGGACGGGACATTGCAGCGGGAGGAAGGAAAACCTTCCCCGGCTCCTCGATTTGCCCTGAGCTCCTCCAAGGGATGATGTGTTTGGGTGGGGGCAGGCTGGGGCTGTCCATGCCAGACCCGCTTACATCCCTTCGACCGGCTCAGGCTCTCCAAGACTTGGACCAGCCGTGAACTCCGTAGCTTTGTGTGCGGGTTTGGGCAGAGGCCACCTGCACCAACCTGCCCGTGTTTCCACGGCGTCGGCGGAGGAAGCTGATGGAGAAGGAGAAGGGAGAAGGGTTTCGGCAGCAGCGGGGCCGCGTGGGGACAGCCGGGAGGATGCAAAGCAGTGGCAGAGCAGCAGCGGGAGGGATGCACGGAGCTGACACTCTGCATCAATCCTGCCCTCGCCCCTCACGGTCATACCTGAGGTGTACCCCAAAACGCAACACCACGTACCCCGACATCCCGGCCGGGAGCAGAGGGGGAACTGGCGCAGGCTCTGCCACGCTCGGGAAACCTTCTCCTCCCTCCTGACTACTTATAAACCATTCAGCAAGAATTTCTTAAAATAGGTTCCACTTTAAGGACTTATCTGCTGAATACCATTAATTTTCTGGGGTTCGTTAAAAGCAAACTTGGTATCATAGCAACTGAATCTATTCCCGGGAAGCAGCCAATTGCACCGCGTGGTGTGTGCAACCGAAGGCGAGAGAAAGGAGCCTTTCAGGTTTATTCTCGGGCTTGTGCCTTTGCAAGTGAAGTTTTAATTTTCGATGTTTTATTCCATGCAGAATATTTTACAATTTCTCCCGGCGAATCCGCGGGGAGAGGAAAATCACCGCGCCGGCAAATATTTGCAAAATTGCCTTCGTTTCGTGCCGTCCGCGTGCGGGCAGAGGCGGTGGCAGAGGGATGCAACTGGTGCTCGGGCTGGATCCGGCACCGGCGATTCGGCCTCGTGCTCGGGACAGCCGGGTCATCCCTCCGGGCTCAATGCCGCCAGCCCCGACGTCGCCCTCGCGACGATGCCGAACGTGGGCGTCTCCGGCTGTTCCGGATGGATCCGGGACCGCCCAGTGGGATTGGGGGCTGCTGGTAAAGAGGACGCTAATCCCCGTCTCATTTCCCCGGCCTTGCTAAAGAAATAGTCATTATTTTCCTTTTAATCCCATCTCGCTCCTCTTTTCCATTAGGGCCTAAGCTACAATCTTGTTCCCGGGGGATGTTACGCTGGGGATAATCCCAGGCGCTGCCGGGGCGTTTGGCCTGGCTACTTTGGGCCAGGGGGGTGGTTTGCAGCCCCGGGCTGCTGCCAGCGGGTCGGGGCAGAGCCCGGCCAGCCCCGGGGGTCTCCGCTCCTGATCCCCGACACCGGGAGAGGAGCCGGGCTGAGCATCCCGGTGCTGGCACAGCAGAGTCATTCAGGGACAATGGTGTGGTCCCCAAAATCCTGGCCCAAACGTGGAGATGGGAATAGAGAGCTCACGGCCAGAATGGCTGTTGGGACGCCGGGATAGTGCTGCTGCCCTGCGTCCACTCGGGTGGTCAGGATCCGGCCCCGGGCTCGGCGGTGGGACAGAAGGAGCCCTTTGTGCCGTGGCCGGTGTGAAGGTTGGAGGGAGCTGGTTTTACCCCAAGCTGGAGGGGATGCTGGGGTTTGGGGTGCCAGGAGGAGCCAGGCAGCAGCTCTACCTCCACCCACGGCTGCCAAGCTCAGCTGGGAATCATGAAATGGAGGGCCGGCACCTCTCCTGCCGGATTCCTGGAAATAGTGCCGGCCAAGATTGCCCCCGCTGCCGGCAGCGCGATGTTCCGTGGCTTTGACTGGGGATGGGTGGTGGGAGCCGTGTTTGCGGCTCTCCCGGCCACCGGCATCACGCCGAAGGACGCAGCTCCCGGCCTCGGCCGTTAAACCCAAACCCCCCCCATCCCCGCTGAGGGGGTCCCTGTGCCACCCCCCGGCCCTGGTGCCGTTCCCTCCAGCCGCCGCAAGCTGATCATTTTCCAACCTCATAGCAAGGAGGGAAAAAAAAGTAATTTATGATAAAAAGTATCACTTAAATAGACAGAAAGGGTAAAAGCTCCGGATGAAAACATATCCCTGAGCAGGAGAAAATGAAAAACACTGATATGTTTAACTTCAGGCCATTTAAAAATAACCATGGAACAGGCAACGGTAAATAACAACTCCTTCCCATCAGGTACGTGTCACCGCGGCGGCGAAGCTCCCGTTTATTTACCCAAAGCTGGCGCAGGGTGGCCCGGCCGGCTCCTGGGCGCTGATTTTTATAGATGTCGGGCTGGAGTCTCCAAGCGGGATAAATCAGGTCCCCCTTCGGTGCCAGAGGGATTTGGGGTTCCCAGTCAGGGGTGTGCGTGGTACTCCCACCCCTGGGACCCAGCCTGGGGGGTGAGATGAGATGCCCTGCGCAGGGTCGGTGTGCCAGCCCACTGGGGTCTGTTCCCAGCCCCGCGCGATGTGCTGGAGCCTCGCTTGCTCTCTCTTTATTATTTTTTTTTTTAATGGAGAAATTATTATTTACAGTTTAATATCTTCATGTTTCTATGGAAACTCCATGGCTGCGCTGGGTGGAGGAGTCAAAACCAGTCGGGGAAATGGCGATATTTGAAAGCGAGAGGAGCGGAGCGGGCGCTCACCGCACTGGAGTGCGGGGACCGGGGCGGGCAGGGGGATGCTCAGGGTGCCAAGGACACGGCCTCCGTGGCCACGCTTCATCACTCCTGCCAAAACCGAACCCTTCGCCCAGGCTCCTTGGCGCGTGCTTTTCAGGATGCTCCGACCCCGCAGCGTTCGCCGAAGCCTTATCCCATTTCTCCGCACCGGGAATCCTCCCGGCAGCAGGGAAAACCTCTTGGGGGTTGACGGTGCTTTGGCAGGCGAGGGTTGGCATCGCCCACCCTGGGGGGAAAGCGCTACAGCCCCGAATGTAGGTCACGCACGTACGTGCATCACCGTATCCATACGTCGACTTCAAAGCGCTGAGGCTCGTCCTCGCCGATAACGAACCCGCGTGTGGCTGTTAAACAGATTTGCATTTATAAACGGCCAACAGCGTGTGTTCCGTACCGGGGGGAGCCGGGGGGACCCCCCAGCCTGGCATCGGCACCGGTGCTCGTGCGGAAAAAGCACGGTGGCAGCGGGGATCTTCTCCCCCTAACAGCCGGTGACAGGGACCCGCTCGCGGCGATGTCACCGCATCGGACGCGGAGCGAGGACGGAAGGTGTGCCACGTCCCCGCTTTTGTCAGAAAGGATCTGTCAGGGCGGCGGGGAAAGGTCAGCGGGAAAAGCACGTGGGGATGCACGAGCGGGCCCCGGGGATGCTGTCCCTGCGTCCGTCCGTCCTGCCGCTGGTACCAGGCGGTGATGCTCAATCCCCCTCCCGCTCCAAGATAGCGAGAGACGAGCTTAAAACATCCCAGCTGCTTCAAAAAATAATAACTGCGGGTTTCGCCGCCTTCGCCTTCTGGTTTTCAAGCCTTTGGGGATGGTGTTTTCATGCCGTCCGCCGCCGCCACCAGAAACGTATTTATTTATTTTTAATGAAAAGCACGATCCCGGCGCTGGTCTGGGGCTGGGCCCTGGCAAACAAGGGAAGACGGTGGGGCTGGGGCTGGCAGGGGGGGGGGGCTGCGCCTGTGCCGCTGCCCCCGGCTTCGAGGACCCCCCCCCCCCAACGGCGGCTGCGCAGTGAGCGGGACCCCCGGCTCCGCCGGCCCCGTAGCTCCCTGCGAGGCCCAGCCCAGACTTTCTCTGCCCTAATTCCCGGGGAAACCAGGCGAGGGCTGATCCTCGCGCGGCTGTTTATTGTTTTCTCTAAATCTTGGATTTCCCCAGCGCTCGGAGAGGATTTTTGGGCAAGGCAGGGGCTCGATGTTAGCGGAAATCGAGGTGGGATGTTCCCGAGTCGCCCCATCCCTGGGGAATCCCATCGCTCCCTGTGTGCCAGGCGGGGATTTAATGCGGAGCGTTTGCTCCCGGAGCATCGGACGCTGGTTGTGAAACCTGGGCACGGCCGGGGCCGCGGAGGAGCTCAGGGTGGTGCCAGGGTGTTTGGGGTCCCCGTTGGTCCCCACGGCTGGGTCATGGGTGAGGGTACGGCCACTGGCCACGTGTCCCCTCTGCTAGCCGAGCCACCGCGTTTGCAAACCAGGGCCGGGCACTGGGACCTTTTGGCTCATTCCTTGTATCAAAACCGAAGCATCTGGATAAAAGGGAGAGACAGGAGGGTCCGGGCTGGGGGCATTAGCACCAGCTCGGTGCCTGGAGTGTGGAAAACCCCCTTGGCTCCACATTTCTCCCCCCTCGCCAGCTTTGGGGCCAAAACCCTGTGCCAGCTGCGACGTGTTGCCCTATAGATGGGCACACCCTATAGAGGGGCACACTCTATAGACGGGCACACCCTACAGACGGGCACACCCTACAGACGGGCACACCCGCACGCCCGGGCTCGCACACGCGTGTGCACGCGCAGCCGAGCCGGAGTCGGAGCCGGCTGCTCCGGGAGACGGGGTGCGAGCGGCATTTCAATGCGATGCGGGCGGGAACAATGAGGTGTGTTTTTAAGGGACTGTGAAAGGGGTTTTTTTTTTTTGCTGAAGGCCTGAAAAGGCGGCGGGGGGGAGGAGGGAGCCGGGCAGCCCCTCCATTAGCTCAGTGCAGCAGCGAGAACAGCTGTGAAAAGAGCCCAGGCCTTTTTCCCACGCCCAGAGGAGCGGAGCGAGGGAAGGAGCCCTCCCAGCGAGGTCAGATCCCATCACTAATATATACACAGGCTGTGCCCTCATTCACGTCACCCCGGCGCAGGTTTGTTTAAGGCACACACACACACTGACACTAATTTCTCCTCGCCCCCCCCCCCCGCTCCCCCAGCCGGCCCCATTATGGTCCCCGCTGCATTAAACCCTCCCCGTGCCCCGGCGACGGCTGGCGGCACCCAGGGGGGGTTTGGGGTTGTTGTTTTTTTTTTTTTTATTATTCACCCCCCGCCTCCTCTTACCACCACCCCCAACACCTGACCGGCAAGGTCAAGATGAGCTGCCCGCGCCGCGGCGGCGGCGATGGGCTCTGGCCGGCAGCTGGTGCGCCGGGGCCGGCTCGCAGGAATGCGCCGCGGTGGCCGGGTCCCGCAGATGGGACCTGGTGGGGGTTTGACACCCGGACTCAGCTGGTGGAGGCGGATGGGGGATGCTGAGCGTGGCGGTGGGAGGGGGGGATATGGAATGACCCCCCCCTTCGTCGTCCCGGCTCTGCGCGTTCACGGGAGCGCGGCTGATCGGTGCCGGCCGAGGTCTGGCCTCGTGGCTGCTCGTCGGGAGGATGAAGTTGTGGGTCTTTGCTGAGGCCAAAGTAAAGAGTTGGTTCAAACCCCCCCCCAGCCAGCAGTTTCCACAGTGATCCCAGCAGCTTATGGGCTGCTCTGGGGGTAGCACTGGTCCTGGCACGATGCCCTGGCAGCCACCAGCGCAGGGCACGGGAGATGACAGCAGCAAGCCCTCCATCCTGTCCCAGTGCCAGTCAGACTCTGCCCCTGCCCTCGCTGCCACTGTCCCCATCCCGTGCACCCCAGCACTGGGGGGCTCTGGGGACGTGGCATTGGGCTGCTGGGGCGGTGCAGGATGCGTTCGGGGCTGCTCTGCAGCTCTCGCAGGGGGACGTGTAGGGGGTGAAGGCAGCGCTGCCCTCCCGGTCTTCCCATGCCCAGATCCGGCTGCAGTGGTTCCCCGTCCCCCCTCGCCCCGCGGTGCCGCCGGCCTGGCCAGGCATCTGCCGGGAAAGAGGCAGCAAATAAATCAGGTCTTGTTTATTCTCGTGCCTGAGCTTGGTGTGTGAGTTCATTTTAAAACGTTCTGCCTTAAATTACAGCCTAATAAATCAATACCCACTTAGCAATGCGGGCAAGTGGGAGCAGTTTGCGCAAAGAATTAAAGTTGCCTCCGCGGCTCTCGGGCTGCGTGAAGGGTGAGGGAGGGAGTCCTGGCAGGACTCTGTCCTGGGACATGTGTGTGCATGGCTGTGCATGGCCAGAACATACGTGTGCATGGCTATGCATGGCTGGGACATGTGTGTGCATGGCCAGAACACGTATGTGCATGGCTGGGACACGTGTGCATAGCTGTGCATGGCTGGGACATACGAGTGCTTGGCTGTGCATGGCCAGGACATGTGTGTGCATGGCAAGGACATGTGTGTGCATGTCTGTGCATGGCTGGGACGTGTCTCATGGCTGGGCATGGTCAGAACACACGTGTGCGTGGCCATGCATGGCAGGGACACGTCAGGGCAGGCGTGTGCCGTCAGCTGCCCCGTGCAGGGGCTCAGGGCAGCCTCAGGGCTAATCCAGCCCCTCCAGCTCCTCTGACATCGGGTGTCTCCAGATTCTCCCCCCCGAAAAAGGTGACAATACGGTTCCCTCCATCCAGCTCCCACCCTCCTCTGCCTCACCACCCCCTCCCTTCTCGGGATGCTTCGTTATGCCCCCACTAATGGCTTTCCCCGAGCATCCTCCTGCCCTTCGCCACTCCACTCACACCTTTCACGTCTCTAATCCCCTCGTGTTTGCCCGGGCCACCTTCCAGGGCCACCCACCTCTTCCCAGGGCCACTGCTAAGTGAATGCTGCCTTTGCTCTGCTCAACGGGGCACCCTCCTCGCCGCAGCCGCGGTTAGCAGCACCGGACCTTTCACATGCCGCTCGCCTTCCTCGGGGGCTGCCCTTCACCTCCCGGTACAGCAGCCTCCATCCTCATCCTCCTCCTTCCCAGGGATTCAGGGCACACTGGGCTCTCGGTGCCCAGCACCATGGGACCCGCAGCCCCGGGTGCCGTTGCTGCCCGCTCCCACCAAAGCCACCCTTGGCGATGCCCAAGGACCCTCGTCCCCGTCCCCCCCGACTAGTGTCAGAGCCGGTTTTATCCCTCCCCCCCTCATCTCCCTTGCCAAGCCCTGACACTCGATGGCAGCCCATTCAAAATGCATGGGCTCCCCTTTCCAAGCGCCCCGGTCCTTTTGAACTAAAAGGATTTTCTCAGAGGCTAAGTTCAAATGTACGGCCGTTATTTATTTATCACCCCGCTATGTATTATTCATTTATTTAAAAATGTATGGCAGCTGGGAGCCCCGTGTTTAATCACCCCGCGGATGGCGAGGGCCAGGTGGAGCCGGCCCCTTGCTCCGCCGGTAACCTGGCGTGGTGGCTGCCACCGGCCTGCCGGCCTCACGCCTGATTTACCGTGAACCCAGCCAAAAATAACCCCAGCCCCACGCCAGCCAGAGCAAGGCGGGCACGGGGCCGGAGCTGGCGTTTCAGGGGGATGCCAAGGACCTGCTGTGCCCTGATACGTGTCGCTGGGTGTAGGTGCATGGAGTTGTCATCCCCCCTCTCCCTGGCATGATTTTTTGGGGCTGGGGACGGGGATGTGCCATGCTCGCTGCCTGGCCGGCCGCTCCGGTGGCCCCAGCTCAGATTGCTGCTTGTCCCCAACACAAGGACGAAGTGGCCGATGTGCTGCCGATGTGTGGGGAGGCTGGAACCGGGCTGGCATTGGGCTGTCAAAAAGAAAATAAAAGGCAGAAAAAGGAGAAAACTGGATGTGCTTTGCTTTCCCCGGCATGGCGGGGAGGAGGGAACGCATCCAGCCCTCCTGGCATCTCCTTGTCCCTGCAGGGCTTAACGCAGGGTTGAGCCTGTGGCGAGAGGAACATGAAGGGTTAAGGATGCTTGCCTTCCCTGCTAAACTCCCCATGTCCCCCCTCCCAGGAGCCCCCACCACCCTCTTCCTCACCGGGACACTCGCTAATTGAGACAGCTTCAGCCCCTGCCTCCCTCCTCTCCCCCCGGGGCTGAGCTGCCTCTTCCCAGGGGGAGCACATTGTCTGCTCCAGCCGGGTTGATGTAATCCCTAAGCCCGAACAATACTTCCCCACCCCGCTCCCGCTGAAAGGGTATTAGTTGCCCAATGAGATAATTACTCCACAGGCCACCCTAATCATCCCCCTGGCCCAGCCGCTTTTCCCCCCTCCGGTGGGTGACCAGTTGCCCGGCTCAGCCCTCAGCACCCAGGATGCGGGTTTGGGGTCCCCCAGGGTGATGCTGCCAGAGATGCTCACCCTACGTGGGCACCCGGACCCTAAACACGAGCAAGAAAATATCCTGGGGAAGGGGGACGTGGTGCTGAGATGCCACCTCCAAAATGCCACCGATGTGTGGGATGCAGGGTGGGAGTCTCGGGATGCGGAGCTGACAATGGCACTGCCACCGCGCCGATGGACCGCGGGGTGGGATGATGCCGCACCCAGTGCCGTGGGGTTGGGGTTTTCCCTGAAGTCACATTCCTGCCTTGGCCCCCTCGGGAAGGGGCTGGGCTGGCAGGTGTCCCCTGAGCGCCCGGCACACATTGAGAACCCAAATACCAGGCTAAAATTTTGGGAAACAAAAATCTACATTTTTCATTAAACATCTGCATTTGCACCGACCTGGTTTCAAAAACCAGAATTTTCAGCAATTAAAAAAGCTGCCCCAACCTATAGGATAAACGTGACCCGTTTCCTGAATTCCTTTATTAGGAACTAATCCCGGTTTTCAGCCCCGCTTTGCACGGGGTTTGCTGCCCGGGGGGACCCTGTGCTCGCTCCCGCAGAGCGCGCGGGGCCACGTGGCGCATGCGTGGTGTTAGTGTGTGCCCGTGGGCACACGCGTGTACCCGCACACGCAACGCTGGCCGCTTGGCTGAGCTGAAATCCGGCGGTTTTCCCGGCCAGCTGATGCCAGGGCTGGCTTTCCCCTCCCGGAGCACCCAGGACGTGGCTGTTGGCCGCAGAGCTCCCCCATCCCTTAATTGTCCGATGTGCTGGAATCAGGGATGCTGCAGGAAAAGGGACCCGTTTGGAGCTGCCGAAATTAAAGCCTAGTTCTGATTAATCCTGCTCTTTGCAGCTCTGGCGACGCTGAGGTCAGGGATTATCCCGTCCGCCTTCCCGCACGCCGGTACAGCAAGAGCGAGGCAGCCGGAGAATTAATCTCCTGGAGGTTTTGCTGATCCCATCCCCAGGAACAGCGGCCGAGGGGGACCCAGAGGGGCTGGGGGTGGCCAGAGCCGGGCAGGGGGAACACAGACCCTCTGCCACCGCAGATTTGCATTGGGCTTGGGAAGAGGAGCCGGTGTTTGGTGGGATGCTCACCGGGATGCTCCCCGGGATGCTCACCGGGATGCTTGCCAGGATGCTCACCGGGACTGGGATGGGGTGTTTGAGTGATGGGTCCGGTGGCACCGCGGTCACTGGGCTGCACCGCCCCAACTTCCCTGCGAGGAATTCCCCTTGGCTCTGAGGGAAAAGTCCCCCTGGCATCACTGGGAATGTCGCCAGCGGAGCGGGCGCCGTGCAAGGCCAATGCTGCGGTGAGGGACCCTGCCCCGCTCCCGCCACCGCTCCTCCCCGGCCCTTTCTTGGCCGATCTCTTCTGACAGACAAACACCGGTCCTTTCTCCGCCACAAAGTCCTTGTCCAGCCAAGCACACAAAGCGGATCCATTATCCGATGGGGGACAGAAAGGAGGGGCCGGGGGCTGGCGGGGGGGGGGTACACCGCCGCCGCACAATGCGTGCAAGTGGCGCGCGGGGCCGTCCCTATTGTGTCTGGGCAGGAAGGATGGGACCCACGGCGCAGCCCCCTCAATGGCAGCATTGTGTCTGAGCCCCCCCGTCCCCTCGGGTGTCCCTTCGGTGCCCCCCCCCGCTCCGCTCCTGCTGCCCGTCTGGGGCAGCACCGTCATCCTGTCTCGACTCCCGTCTTTTCGGGGTCCTCTCTTCCCATCGGACACCCTCGGGAGTGCCAAGGGGTGTCGGAGGGGCTGAGATTTTGGGAGGGATGTGAATCATCTGATGGGTGTTGTCCCCCCCACCCCAGGCAGGGTTGTGCGGGGTGAACGTGGGTGCTGGGGTCAGTGAGGGCTGAAGTCCTCATCTCCACATCCTGTGGTTTTGGGTGATAAAAAGGCTGATCCAGGGCAGACGAAGCCATCCCTTCACTGGTGGCGGGTGCTGGGGGACGGGGGAGATGACCAAGGGCACGTCTGGAGGGTGTTTGCCCCCATCATCCGACACAGAGGGGTTTCACTCCCTACCAGCTCCCAGGAAGGTTCATCTCCTCTCCCTGCTGATGCCATCCCATCTGTAAAGCGGGATGCAGGGTGCAGGCTGGGGTGCGATCCGTGGGGTGATGGAGCCGCTGGACCCTCTCGCTGGTCCCCGATGAGGAGGTCGAACAGAAACCTGTCCCTAAGTGCAGGGACATGGGTGGGTACCCTGAGCAGGGGGGGTATGGGGGGACCTTGAGGCCCTTTGCCAGGAGGGACCTTTATGATCCCCTTCAAGCATCATCTTGGCCACGTGGGCCTGCCCGGCGTGGCGGCTGGGCTGGGTGGGATGGCTCAGCGATGAGCAGAGCGAGATCAGCAGGGGTTTGGGAGTGCTCGGTGTGGTTTTGGGGGTGCTCGGTGTGGTTTTGGGGGTGCTCGGTGTGGTTTTGGAGGTGATGGGTGTTTTTTTGGAGGTGACAGCATCGCTCCTTTTATTTTTCGCAGAGGAGAAATCCCCACGTTGCTTTGATCACGGCGGTCCAGCGACATCCATCACCGGGGACGGGGATGGGGCGAAGTGGCCGGTGTGAAGGGGAGCACCCAGGCCGGTGTGGGCAGAGCCCCGGTGAGACCACCCACCCTGCAGCACCCTCACCCTGGAAACCAAAGGATGGAGGAGCACCATGAGGGCCCGTGGACTGTGCTTTCCTGCCCGTGGGAGCCGTGGGGCCGGGAGGACGCTGCTCCCAACGTGGGTTTGCAGCAGCAAAGTAGTACGTGGCCATCGGGGCCGGGCTGGTTTGGTCACGTCCCTCCGTGGTCAGTGCTGTGCCCGCGGGGCCGGGCGAGGGAGGTTACCGTCGCTCTCCCAAGGATGCTCGAGACCCCCTCACCTCTCCCGGATGGGGTAAGTTTGGGCTTTTCTTGCTTTCCTCTCCCTACCTGCAAGCCCAGGCGGCCAGCACTGGGTTTTCCCTTCAAATCTCTCTCCAGCTGGGAATTTGGGGGGACTGAGGAGCAGTGCCATGGATGGGGGGGCACCCACGCTGGCTCCAGGCATGGCTGGGCTGCTCCTCGCCAGCGGGTCCGGGCAGGTGGCTGCAATTGCCAAAGCTGTGAAGGGTCGCACTGATTTTTTTCTCATTGTTTTGGGGAAAAAAGCCCAGCTTTTACCCTCATTTTATTTATATTCCTCTCTGAAAACATTTAGATTCCCCACTAAAGCTCGGGGAAGGATGGGCTATTGGTAACAGCTCTTGGTTGCTGAATAATTGACTTTTTCCCCCTATTTCCTTTTTAATACACATCTAAAAATCTTTCCTCTATGACTCAAACCCATCCCTTTCCACCACTAAACAGCGTAATGGGAAACTGTCCCCCCTCACCGCCCGCTTCCTCCCCCCCGGCTGGGCGTGCATCCTCCCCCACCATCCAGAGCTCCTCCTGCTCTGCCCTATCCAAACCCCGCCAAATCCCAATTTTCCTGCTCGTAGACATGAGATTTAACCGCACCAGCATCTTCCAGTTCCATCTTGGAGCCTTTTTTGGGGGTAACATTTTCCTCCCAGCCCCCAGCAGCGCTGGAGAAGGGGATGGAGAGGAAACCCAGCAGCAGCATCGCATCCTTGGGAGTTCATCAAGGGCAGAAACACCTCTCCCCTCCCATTTTCCCCACCATCCTCAATCCTCTGAATTTTTCCCACGTGACGGTGAAGCTGTCTGAATTCGTTCACCTTTCCCAGGGTAGACCTGGCAGCCAGAGTGGGTGCTACTGGGATGTCTATCAGTAACCTGCGTCCACTGGGTTGGTTTTCCAGTAGGGATTTGGTGGGGGGGAGCGAGGTGCAGCGGTGGTCCCGGGGAGATGGATGTTTCCCTGGGACCGCCACCGCGCCTCGCTCCCCGTCGCCCACCCTGGCCGCTAATCCCGGCATCGACCATCAATCTCCACCGGCACCGTCCCATCTGGAGGTCCCGGCATGGAGCAGGGACCCCAGCTAAAGACGAAGGGCCGACTAACACCCCCAAATTATGATGTCCCATGGCTTTGAACCCCCCTTCCCCATCCATTTTTACTTCCTCCCTTCTCCCCCCTTGTTTTTAAATCCTCTCTTCTTCCTCAAAGCAATATTGATGATGGTCCATGGGAGGGCTTGGTGATGTCAGCACCCGGCGCAGCCCCCGTGCCCGATGGGTGCCCTGAGCAGATGCTCGGCACCGTGGGCAAAGCCGTCTTTCTCCTCCTCCTCCTCCTCCTCCTCCTCCTCCTTGCTCTAAGATGGCCGGCGGCCCCAAAATGGTGCTGAGCATGAGACGCCATCTGCAAGGCTGGTCCCACGCCCGCCCGTGGCCTTTTTATGCAAAGGGGAATTAATTAGATTTGAATATGGTAATTAAGGCATCAAGCCCCGCCGGGTGCTATGAGGTCCCTTCTTTTCTTCGGGCTTTCTTCTCACCCCTCTCTCCCGCCGCCCCTTAACCCTTCCCCCTCCGCTTTTTGCACCCAAAGTACCGCTCCTGCATCTTAATTAAACGCCTCGTCTAGGCGATGCCATCGCTGCCCCCCCTTTCGCCAGCCAAATCCTGCCCATCCTGGGGATGCCGTCCGTCTGTCTTGGTCAACGGCCGCGGCTGTACCCTGGGTGTGCCCGTTTATCCCTCCCCAAAAAAAAAGCCAGGTGCTCGTGGAGGGACGAGGGCAACAACCCAAAAGGAGAATTGGGATTATGGCAAGTGATGGCCGCAGCGAGAAATCGGTCCAAAATTAATTCCCCAAAAGCTGGGTTGTATTTTAAGCCTCTCTGATCCTCACGTTCCCAATATTGTCTTTTTTTTCCAACGGTTTTGGGCCGTGGCGGTCCTGGTGTCACCCAGGTGCTGCCCTCGGCTGATGCACGGGGATGGGGGAAGCTGCTTTTGGGATTTCTCCCAGGGTATTTTGTGATGGGAAGGAAAATAATTGGGAATTGAAGGTGCTTTCAACGTCTATGGCCAGAAAAATTTTTTTTTTTTAAAACCAGGAATTCAGGCTTTTGCCGTTCCCACATTTCTTCATCACATCTATCCAGTCACCCCAACCAGTAACTGCTGGGTCGTTGTCCACCTGAGCCACGTGACAGTGCAGAGACCAGAAAACTCCTGGAAAGAGGGATCTGTGCAGGGAAAAAAAATTCCCTGGAATATTTTTTATACATTTATCTATATTTATAAGGAGAATATTTCTCTTTTTTCCCACTTACCTCGTAAAGGAAACGAAGGAAATTGGGAATACCTGCGGGAGCTCGTCAGAAAAGCCCCCGGGCGCTTTCTCAGCGAGTTGCCAAGAACTCGAATCGGCTGCTTTAAAAAATGGAACATTTGCAGCAGGGTCATTTCTGGTAAAACTTTTAATTGTATCAGCGAGCTGCTTCCACCTGAGACAAGAAAAGGGCCGAGATTATCCATATATATTATATCTACACCCATATATGGGGCTGTGCATGTACATATATGATGATACCGTGTATATACATATATCTATGTGTCTATGTCTCTGTATGGTGCTGGCCAGAGGGTCCCAGGGGTTTAAGCCCAGGCAGCAGCTCGGCAGTGGGCAGGGGCAGCACCGGGGCTGGGGACCCCCACAGTGGGTGCTGGATGCGGCCTCCCCCTTGGCCTCAGTTTGGGTGAAATAAGGGCAAAAAGGTGTTTTTCTCCTCCGGATCCTGCTGTGGGGCAGGCACCAGGCGCTCACCCCCAGTGCTCTGGGCACCTCTGGGGAGCGGTTCCTGGGCTCTGCCTCATCCCAGACCAGGCTCTGGCTCTCGGGAGATGTGGGAGGTGCCGGTGGCACCTCCTGGGCTGTATTTCACAGCTCAGCTTGGAACAGGACCAGGAGATCCCCCTGTGCTGGCAGCCCAGGGACCCAACTTTATGGGGACACCAGCCTCTGGGCACTCATCCCCGCTCCCATCGTCCTGCCAACCCCTCCTGGGATGGCAGAGGGGAGAGAAAATAGACTGGAGAGAGGAAAAAGGAGCAGGAGAAGACAGAGGGAGAGAAAGAGAAGGGAAATGTATAGAGTAGAGCAGGGAGGAAAGAAACTGTGAGAGAGAGAGAACTATAGAAGAAAAAATAAAAATATGGAGGGGAAAAGAGGCAGAGGGAAAGAAAGAGCAGATAAGGGAGGGGGGCTGCTGAGCTGAGGGACAAATCAGGGAGAGGTGATAAAGCTGGAGATGGGCAGATAAGGCAGAGAGGAGCCCAGGCAGTGCCAGGCAGAGTGTGGCAGCCCTGGAACTGGTACCCATGGGAGGATGCTCACAGCTCCGGCTTGCACCAAGGCTCAGCCCCTCCGAGGCTGGAAAGACCCAAATGTCCACAACCACACGAGCATCCCTAAATCCCCATATCCCATTAGCCAGGGTCGCCAGCTGACGAGCCCAGCCCCGCGGTCGGGTGAGCAGCACCCATGGCAGGCAGGCAGCGGGCAGCGCAGGGCTCTACATCTCCAGTGCGATGCGGGTGCCGCCGGACGCCTTCCAGCAGGATTCCTCTCCCCTTCCCGCTTTCCCCGCCTTCCCGCAACCGCCACGTGGATTCCCCGCGGCAAAGGGAAAACAAGCGAAGATGCTTTTCTTTTGTCTCCGCCGCCCGCTCCGTCTCGGCTCTCTCCGGCTCTAATCCACCTCGGCCTCCTCCCCTCCATCCACAATTTTCTTCCCATCCCTGCGGTGGAAGAAAAGGGATAAATATTTTCTGGGGTTTTTTTGTTTGTTTGTTTGTTTTTGTTTTTGTTTTTTTTTTAAATTGAAAAATAAATCGATGTCAGGGAGGTGGTGGCAGCGATGGGGAAGGAGGGATGGAGATGCCCCAACAGCCGAGCCCGGCTCCGGCCGGTCCCAGGGTAACCCCGGGGGTTTCACCTCCCTGAGCCCCCACACGACGCCCATCTCCACTCACTGCTGCTCCTTATTCCTTCCAGCCCTTTCCAACCATTTATGCTGCTTCTGTGCAAAAAAAAAAAAATTAATGTAAATAGAAGTGATGGATGCGCTGGTGAGAGCTCTGCGTTGGGGGGGAGGGAAAGGGGGAAAAAAAGGGGGAGGAGGATGGAGAGGGCTTAAAAATTACAGTGGGAATTAGCAGGAGCCTAAGCTGTTGTTTGCGCTGCCCATTAGCATCTGCCTATTTATCTGTCACCAGATCCTCGTGGCATCTATCCATCCATCTGGATCCTTGTCAGTCTGTCTGCCCATCTCATTATCCATTAGCATGGCAAAGCCCCCCGGCAGCGCGCCCGGCTGCGCAGACATGGGACCACCTCCGCCACCCTTCGCTGTCGCCCCGGTTCCTTGACGAACCTTTACCAAACCAGCCGTGACGGTGGGCAGGGAAGGTCCTGCGAGGCTGCGGGATGCGGATGCATCCGATGCCATGCAGGGAAACCAGGCTGGAGCTGGGAAATGCCAGGGGGTTGCGTGGCAGAGGGTGTTTGTAGGGTGTTGATTGCGCATGCCATGGTGTACGTGCATGAATTGGTATATGTGCACAGCATGGTATACATGCATGAATCGGGATACACGCATGCCATCATATATGTGCACAATGTGGTATATGTGTGTGAATCAGTATATGTGCATGCCATGGCATACGTGCATGCCACAGTATATGTACATGCCATGGTATACATACATGCCACGATATCCGTGCATGAATCGGTATATGTACATGCCATGGTATATGTGCATGACATGGTATATGTTCATGAATCGGTATACGTGCACGCCATGGCATACGTACATGCCATGGTATATCTGCATAACACAGTATATGTGCATGAATCAGTATATGTGCACACCACGGTATACGTGCATGTCATGGTATACATACATGCCATGGTATGTGTGCATAACACAGTATATGTGCGTGAATCAGTATATGTGCATGCCATGGTATACGTGCATGCCACGGTATACGTGCATGCCATGGTATATGTGCATGCCATGGTATATGTGCACGCCACGGTATACGTGCACGCCATGGTATACGTGCACGCCACGGTATACGTGCACGCCATGGTATATGTGCACGCCATGGTATATGTGCATGCCACGGTATACGTGCATGCCACGGTATATGTGCACGCCATGGTATACGTGCACGCCATGGTATACGTGCACGCCATGGTATATGTGCATGCCATGGTATACGTGCACACCACGGTATACGTGCATGCCATGGTATATGTGCACGCCATGGTACACGTGCACACCACGCCACACACTCTCACCACTCACCCATGCTCCATCTCGCCCGTGGGTAACAAAACCGGCTGCCTCGCCCCGCGCGGGCACCGCCATGCTGTGCCGTGCCGTGCCATGGGCAGCTCCGGCGCCGGCGGCTCTTTGTGCCCGCGTCGCCGCGTGGGGTTTCTTTGTTCGCCGTGCCGGGCAGGTTCCCCCTCCCCGCCTGCCCACGGGCCCCGGCCGCCGCCGCGGAGCAAATCAGCGGCGTTTGCATATTCAGAGCAGGTGGGGGCCCATATGCCTGAGATGCACCAGACAAAATTAGCCACCATAATCATAATCAAGTGTGCCGTTGTGCGGGGGGAAGGGAGAGCCTGGCAGACAAGCCTGATAATTATGAAGCTCAGCATGTGCGCAGCGGTTTTGCAACAATTATGCCGAGCTCAGCAAGCCGGCAACGATCCTCGTTCCAACCACCCTCCGTCGCCCACCCGCCCGCCGGCGGCTCGCTCCCGGGAGGGCTGTGCCGGCCTCGGCCCTCCCCGCGCCGCCGGCGGGAAGGGAGCGTGGTGCTGGCGAAGGGCTGCGGGCAGAGCCCGTTGGGGTTTGGGGTTTGGTGGCTGAGCTGCCCCCAGCTCTCCCTGCACCCCAACCAGCTCCCTGCACCCTCTTCTTGCAGCAAAACTCAGTTTCCCACCTGGACTAAACCCACAGCATCTGAGACATCTCCAGAAACCATCCTCCCCCAGCTCCATCAGCACCCGGCTGCTCTTGCCTGGTACGAAGAGCAACATAAATCCTTTGTATAAAGGAGCTCTGGCGCTCCAGCTTCACAAAAATCCCTTTATTTTCACCTCCCAGGACTTTCCCTTTCCTGTCCTCTGCTCGCCCCGCTCTTTGCAGGGACGTGTCATCTCCCACGTGTCCGCTCCGAGGGCTGGGAATGAGGGCAGTGGCAGGAGGTGATGCTCCGGGTTCCTCTCCGGTGCTCGAGGGCCGGTGTCACGCAGCGTTTCCCTGAACGATTCCTGGGGAAAAGGGAAGGGGAAGGAGCCGTGGGAGATGCTCTGTGGGACAGCGAGGACCGACCCCTGCGCCGTGGCCTCGGGAAGCGGCAGCTCATGGCTTGGCATCGAGCATCAGCAGGATGCTTCATGGCCCCTTCCAACCCGCATCCAGACAAGGAGGAGTAAAATATATTGGTTTTATTTTTCAAATAGACTGGAAGCTGCCCTGGCTCAAGCTGGGTCAGGGGGTGGCACTGGGGGATGTTTCCCCGGGGTGCCCCGGTGCAACGGGGACAGGGGCACCGAGCTTGTAGCTGTTCCCGTGATGGATCTGCTACAAAGGAGCTCTGCACGCATGGAAATCACGGCTCTGCTTCCCCCAGCATCCCTCCTCCTCTTCCTCTTTCCTGTGCGGTATTCGGGGGCCACCCCCCCAACCCCAGGAAACACCCTGCACGAAGCACGGCCGTACCCGCAGCGCTGGGCTCAAACAGCCCAAAAGGAGGATTTTCCATGCAGGGAATGCATCCATGGATGCACCCGGCATCTTTCTACTCGTTACCTCTCAGCTCAATTAACAGAAGGAAGCACCAAACCAGCACAGAAGACGTCGGCACTGGAAGAGGATTGCTCGGCACTGGGATCAGCCGGGGGCTGGTTTGCCCCAAACTGGAGGATTTATCAGATGACAGCAAAGCTGGGAAAGGACTGGCTTGGTTCATTTATCCTGAGGCATCTCCCGAAGTCCAGTGAAACAGCCCCAAAATCCAGCTTCTGCAGCACGTGGGGGAATTCAGGGTCCCCGAAGATGCGGCTCATCCCTCGGAAGAGTCGCCAGTGTCGGTCCTCGGGCGTCTGGAGCCCTTTGGGGAATTTGGTGGTTCCTTTCCAGGCTGGTTTCCCCCCAAGAAGGACGGAAGCCTTGGTGGTTCCCCATCACCCCATGGCTGATCCACACAGAGATGCTCCCACTCTGTTCCGTGCGGGAATAGCGGCGGCAGCATCCGACTCCACCGGAGCGGCTGGGGAGAGCCGAAACGGCCCGAATTGGCCTCATGTCCCACCCGCAGAGACCTGCTGCTTCAGCCCCTTTTTGGTGGAGTTTGAAATAACTCTGCAGGGATTTGGATCCACGCTCGGTCCCTTCTTGCCCCCGACCACCCATCAGGGGGAAGTCTCCCTCTGCCAGGATTTTCCAAAATCCCACCAAACCAGGGTCACCGCTGTGCCCTGAGCTGTCACCGATCCTTCTCTTTCCTCCCCAAATGTTCAGGTTTCCCCAGTCGATCCTTTTCTGAATAAAACACCTTTTCTTAAACCACCTGCTTTGGCACCCGGGATGCTGAGGGAGCTTCTGGGGGACCTCGATGGGCTCTGGGCAGACCCGAATCCCCCCCACACCCGGGGGCACCGGGGCTGTGCCCATCCGTGGCACCTCCGGCAGAAGGATCTTAAAATATTCTTTGCTGGAGCTTTGGAAAGGAGCTTTGGATTGTTTCAATGGATGGAGGAATTCGGCAGCGAGAAGAAACACCAAAAAATAAATCCAGCAGCGCCTTCTCGTCGCCTTTTCCGCTCCCCGAAGCCGGTTTGGGAGCAGAGCGGCTTTGCAAGACTTGGGAAAAGTGAGCGAATTCCCCCACCTGTTTGCTTTTAAACAGACTTTTTTTTTTTTTTTTTAAGGAAAAAATAACCCCTCGAGGGCTGTGAACGGTACCCGCCGGCGAGGTTATCCGAGTTACCCAAGGGGCAGGATCCGTCGCTCCGCACCCCGCGGGACTAAGGAGCAGCGACTCTCCGGACTATAAATCCCCGATTCCCGGGCTCTCGGCAGCCCGGCTGTTGCCGAGCCGCCGGGGAGAAGGTGACGGCCGACTCCATAAATATTATTGGGGGCGACGGGGCTGCGCGGGGCCGGCGGGCGCAGACAAAGCGCCCATTGAGCTGTCGGCGGAGGCGCGACGGCCCAGCTGCCGCGGGGAGCCGGGACGGGGGTCAAGGTCAGAGGGCGTTATTCCCCCCCCCCTTCCAGCCTCTTTCTTCATGCCCGTGATATTAATAAAGTTAAGTGGGTATCGCCGGCTCGGCATGCCCATGGAGGGTGCTGGGAGAAGCGGGTGCTGATGGCAGCAGCCACTTTGGTCATGCAGGAGGGGAAACTGAGGCACCGTGTGAGAGCTCAGCATTGTACCCGCTCCGAGGGGGCAGCGCTGGTGTCTGCAGCCCTTGGGGACCCTTTTGTGAGTCTGTTTAATGACATATAGACTTAACAGATTGCAGACTCAACTTCCCCAGCTCTGTGCTGGAGCAACCCCAGGACCGTGCCAGCGCTGCCAGGGTGCCCATGCCCACCCCACCCCACCCAGCATCCCTCCGCTGTGCCCAGTTCTCCCCATACCGGGGGTTTCTCCATATGGATGGAGAACTGGAGCTTTAGGGGGCCCCTAAACAGCCCCCGACAGCCCCATCCACCCCCCAGGCCTAGGGGGTTCAATCCTGCTGCCGCGTAAACTTAGATTTTTTAGAATATTTTACTCCTTATTAAGCAATCCCTTAGCAACGCTTGTTTCCATGGCAAAGAGCAGAGAACCTCCATGCTGATGCTGAGCTTTGCCTTAAACTATAATTCAGCTCATTTGATTTGGGTGCTGCTCCGTGGGCCGGGTTCCCAGCACCCACAGGGAGCTGCTCGCCCTGGCAGGGACTGCGGGTGCCTGTTTGGGGCCTGGGGGCACAACCCGAGGGTGGTTTACCCGGGAACAGGAGGTGTGCAACACGCAGAGCCTCTTCTTGCAAAAAACAGGTGCTTGGGGCACGCTGTGCACCCCAAAAAAGCTGGTCCCCATCCCCTGCCAGTCCTGGGGGGTAAAGGCAGAGCTGTGCCCGGCTGCAGGGTGGCCCAGGCTTCCGAAATTGCTCTAACGAGCCGAGGCTGGGGGCTTTCCTTCCATCTCAGCTTCCCTAAACCTTAACGAGCTCGACCAAATGAGGTGCAGGACACTGGGGCAGTGCTGGGTGCTGGTGGGTGCTGCAGCACCAAATCAAACTGGGAGGGGTGGGTGCTTTAGATCCCGAGTTAGTGGGGGCTGGTGGTGCCCGGTGGGAGCTGCCCTTCCAGTGGTGAGGGGCATGTGGGCCACTTAAAAATGGAGATTCCTGTGGAAAATCCAACTGGAAAGGGTATTTTTTAATTTTCAAAAAAATCCCAGTGATGTTCCATGCTCCGCTTGGCATTTTCAAAGAAATGGGTTTGATTCTGCTGGCTCCATCCTCGATGGAACAAAAAACTCCACTTGGGAGTGACGGCAGGTTCCTGGGATGGACCCTCCCCGGGAAAATTCCCTCCAGGAGTCACCCAGCCTCCCCGTTTTCCACCCCAGAGCCCCCAGATCAGCATTTCTGCGGGTGCAAGACCCCGGGCAGACCTGGCATTGCTGGATTTGCCTGGCTCCATCTCCCCGGGCGGAGAAAGGGAATTCTCCTTCCTCGCTGCGCTTTCGTGTCGCTGCAGCAGTAACGAATTTGTGCAGCGGTTCATGCCCTGAAGGAGCCTTAAAACCTCCCAAATTTGACAGCCAAAAATAGCCACTGCTCTGCTTGTGTCCCAGTGTTCACCATCCCTGATTTATTTGCCCCGGTGATTTGAATCCGCCGCGCTCTTTGAATCCCTAAAATCCTAAACAGAATGGAAAAAACCCTGCATCTGTCATCTCGGTGCTCTTGTGCTGGTTTAACCGGGTGGAGTGGGGGGGATTATCATTTCTCCTCGCTGGAAAAGTGTCTGCTGGGCCGGGGGTCCTGGGGAGGGCTGGAAAAGCTGAAAAACATCATGGCATTATCGGCTCCTGCGATTTCCAAGCATCCAGACCGTGTGGCTGCTCCAGGAATATTTTTCCCAGCCCTCGATATCCCCGTTGGCAGGGAGGGAGGCTGTGGGGGGCTGTGGGTGAGTAGAGCTTGGGGGCACCCGAGGATGGCATTACTCAGGGGCGCGGGAGTGTTTGGCAGCAGAATTGTCGGTGGCATCTCCGGGCACCCCCTCTGCCCCCACCAGTGCTCCTCGTGCCGGAGCCCGTCGGTGCGGATGCAGAAGCCCCCGCCACGTCCCTCCTTGTCCCAGCCCTGCCGTGGTTTTGTGCCCGGGGTCCCCCCACGCTGCTCGGGGAACGGCAAAAAGCAAAATGCAGATTTTTGGTTTGGAAGGACCCAGGTCAGGCACCCCCCAGGCAAACCTGGCACCGGGACACGGCCAGGACAAGGCTCCTGGTGCAGGGGGCGCATCCGTGGGCTGTCGATCGTGGCAAACCCTGGGGATTTTCTTCCCACCAGTTTGCACAGCCCAAGTCTCTCTCACTGATGGTATTTTGGGCCACCTGATGCCGACTCCCGGCTCGCCGTGGATCTCTTTGCAAAGTTTTGAAATTTTTGGGTACTGGGTGGTTTGCACTGGGTGACCCCCCCCTGGTTGGGACCAGCAGCCCTGGCACTGAGCACCCACTGGGCTGGGCTCGTGCACGGGCCAGGGTGGGCTCAAAACCCTCCCAAAGCTGGAGGTGGAGCAATGAAGGGCAGTGAGGGTGGATGGGGCTGCGGGGAGAGGAAGGTGCCCCCCATCCTCCTCCTCCTCCCTCCAACTCCCCCCAAACAGGCTCAGCTTTTCTCCTGCACACACACACTTGCCTCCACCATGCTGCTGGGGAAGAGGCGAAATTAATCCTTATGGAAATTTATTTAAATGAATTCCCTGCCTGGACACTCAAGCTGTTCCCAGCCTGGCGAGGGCAGGGCAGCGGGGGGAGGAGAGAGTCCAGACCCACCCCGGGCACCCCAATTCCCACCTTACAGCCACATCTCATGGGGTTATTGCCCCCCCAGGCAGTTGCCCCAGCGATGTTGAGCCACAAACCCAGGTTTGGGCCAACAAATTGCCCCAGGGCTCCCCGGGGGTCACTCCTGTCTCGCCCCCGGGTTGGAGCAGGGGGAAGATGCCGGCGGCTCTCGCTGCACCTCGGTGAAGGTCGGGGGGGGGGAACATCTGAACAGGTTCCTTTTTGCCCCGTAAGCAGCTGGGCTTGGTCAATTCATTAGGGAACAGAGGAATTAGCTGAGCGCTTCGATAAATAAGAAATCCTGCTTTTCCCGCCCCAAACACACCTTGGTTAATTAACGAACTTCACGCTGTGTGCGGCAGCGGGATCGAGCCCTTCCCCATCCTGTCGCACTGGATGAGCCGCCGAGATCCCCATCCAGGCACGGGTCCTCGGCTTGCGTGGTCTTGCCCCACGCAATTGGGGAGGTGGGGGGCAGATGGGGACCCCCTTGGACACGGTGAGGCAGAGCCAGCACCGCCGGGAACCCCAAGCTCTGGGGAAGCAGCGCAGCTGCCCCCGGAGAGGGGGATCCGGGGTGTCAGCATCCCTTGGATGAGGCTCCTTCAAGATGGGGCACGGATGCGGGATGGTCAGCGCAGGCAGAGGGTGAGGGAGATCCAGGAAGAGGGATTGACATGGGATGGTGGTGGGAAAGGTGGGGTTTGCTGGGGACCCCTGTGGCAGCGAGCATCCTCCCCGCACCCCGGCGGCTTTGCAGTGTCCCGGAGGGAGAACCCGGTGGGTCAAAACTCGAGCACAAAAGCATCGAGGAGGAGGTTTTTTTCCAAGCACAATATTCACGCGGATGCATCTGGCGATGTCGGCACCTGCGGACGTGCTTGTGCCTCCCCCTGTACGCAGGGGGGACGTGTGGCCCCATCTGTGTCCACATCCGTGTGCGTCGGGGGTCGGAGGGGTTTGGGGAACAGAGGGTGCCTGCGCCGGCCCCCCACCCCATGGAGTCAGCGGAGGGAGATGGACCTTGAACCCCAAAGCTGGCAGAGCCCTCGCAGCGGGGGAACGGGGCTGGGCGAGGTGGCAAAACGGGGATTTATGCCATGCAGCACCTGTCAGCGCCGCTTTAGCACCCCATAAAGCAACGCCGAAGGCTGAACGTGAAGGGAGAGCACAAGGATGCCCCGACCGGCCCATTAATGAGCGAATCCGGGCTCAGGCCCTGCAAAGCTGCGTAAGAAAAAGGGCTGAGGGGGTGTCAGGGGGGATGCAGCTGTGGGGAGGAGCGGGAAAAGGCAGGAGGAGGCTGGAATTAGGGAGGGGTGGGGGCACTGCGACGCTGGGTGGCAGCCCTGGTGCAGGCGGCTGCTAACGCCGCGTACGTTCATCCGCAGGCGGTCGCCCGGCAGTGCCCAGGGGGGCTTTGCTGACTGTGGCCCACGGCAGGAGCATCGGGACCCCCCCGCAAGCGACCGGCAGCGACAAGGACGTGAGTGAGGAGGTGGCACCGCGTGCCCTGGGGATGGCACGAGGGTCAGCCTGGTCGCAGGAGACCTGGCACAGAGTGCGGCTCTCGGTGAGGATTTCTTGGAGCAGCTGGTGGGAGCGGGGTGGGAGGTGGGGACCCCGTGAACCCCACGGCAGTGCTCAGGGCCCCCCCTCACTGCTCTGGGAGCATTGTCTTAAAGGACTTACATGAGTTCTGCAGGACATGACCCCTCTGCTGCCTGGGTGGGAGCTCTTCTCCCCATCAGACACCGGCAGCGATACGGTTTTTCCAGCTCCCGCTGTCACCTGCCCTCTGCCAAGATGTCCTGGGGGGTCACCAGCCACTTAAACACACGCTGACCCCAAACTCCCACCTGTCCCTGCTGCCAGACCCGTTAGAAATGTCCCCAAGCGCATGGTGGGACGGGGACTGTGGTTGTAGGGAGGGCAGAGATTATTTGGGCAGGGAGTTGGCACGATGGTGATACCATCACCTCCCAGCCGTCCCGCGGAGACTCGGCTCTGGTTCTCCCCGGGCTGGGACTGGGCTCACACCAGTTTCTCCCATTAACAGGTGAGGGGACCAGACGCCGTGGGGTCCAGGTGACCGAGAAAGGCTGAAGTCAGATGTGCCTGGGGAGTCCCACCGGGGGTCCCCCCAACACCTCGGTGCCAGACGGGATGCACGGACCACGAGATGCCATCCTGGGAAGCTGGAGGGACACGGAGCTGCTGCCAATGAGCCTGAGGCGTCGGGGGAACAAGATCTGCAGCTCGATGAGGCGAAAGGGGAAAAAATAATGTGCATTAAAGGTGTTCAGAGCCCCCAGCTGTGTCGCAGCCTGGTCTCCCTCACGCCACTGGAGTTTGAGCCGGATTTTGCCCCTTTTTCTTGCAGGACGCCCCGGATCCCTGCCAGACTCTACGTCCAGGGTGTGTTTCCTTCCCAGAGGGTCGAGCTTTTACCTCGCCAGCCCTCTCCTTCCTCGCAGTGGGAGGTGACAGGGGTCCTGAAGGGGTCCCAGCCCCAGAGGGGACCATGTCCCGTCCCTTTTGGGCTGGGGGGAGGCAGGAGCAGCCCGGCTTTGGGCTTGGCTGGCATGGGGATGGGCACGTCTCACCTTGCGCTTGCTCCCTTGTCTCCATCCCAGCCCTGGGAACTGGGTCTGGCTCTGCTGTGCCACTCCACGGGGCTCCCCAGGGGTGGCCCTGGTGGAGGACGGGTGGCACAGGTTGTGCAAACAGGGACCTCGGGGGGATGAACACCCACCAGTGCACTCGCGGGTTGCTCCAGCCCCAACTGGTGCCACTGGTCCTGAGGCTCACTCCAGCCCCGCAGCCCCCGTTTTTCTGCCTTTAAGTTGAATTTCAGGACAAACCCAGGACCTGGAGACCTGTAGCTCCAGGAGCAGCCAGGGGATGATGCACAGCATCGCCCCAGAGGGTGGTGACTCCGGTTGCTCACTTGGCATCGGGGTGCCAGCGCTGCGGAGCCAGTGCCACGTCCAGCTGGGGCTGTCACAGCTCAACCCCCTCCCCAGGGAGGGCTGTGGGGTCCCACCAGTGTTACTGGTGACCAGTTAAGCACAGTGTGGGTGATGCGGGGCCGGGCTGGCTCCTCTACGGATGCATTGGAAGGACATCGTTGCCAAAGTCCCTGCCTTCGAGCCCCCCAGCACGCACTCGCCTGCCCGCCAGCGGCGGCGACCCAGACGCCCAAATATTGAGCTATACATTAAATTATCCCAGGGAAAGGGCCAGGAGGGAGCTGGAGCACGTCGGAGGGAGCGTGGCAGTTTGTTATGCTAACCGAGGGGGGCTCCGCTCAGGGGACATGTCGGAGAGGTCTGAAGAGCAAGGAGTTCACAGGCCCTCTCCTTTTGTCATGCTAAAAGTGCAACACAGAAAATATATACAGGCAGCTGCTCAATGGAGCGTGAAATACAAGTGATTTCTCCGGGAGCCCTGGGTAATGCGATGCAGCCCGGACAATGCCCGCCGCCGCCGCCCGCCGCCGTCTTTGTGCAAAATGGGAAACTTCTGCGGGGGGAATGGGCACAGACCGGCTCCCGGCACGCCAGCTGCCCCCGGCATCACCCGGAGGTGGAAAGTCCACGAGCCGGTCCCTGGACGTGGTGTCCATGGGGTCCCCTGGCTTGTCCATGGTTGTCCAGGGATTGGCTCTGGCTCGGTGGGTGCCGTGTGGCTGCCAAGCCCCAACACTTCCAGGAAACGTCCCCACAGTGTATACAGGGACCATGCTGGGCCTGGCACTCCCTGATCGGGCACAGGACCGGGGAGCCCCATTAATTCAATTTTACAGCAGCATCGACAAGTGCCTGTTGCTGCAGCTCCTTCTGCTGATGCTAATTCGGGCATCCCGGCAGGAGCGGTGTAAAATCAGTCTTCAAAGGGGCTTTTGTGTCCTGGGGGAGGGCAGCCAGGCTGGGGGTGCTCCGAGCATCCATCTTCCACCTTTCCCTCCTTTTTTATGTCTCGGCGGAGCTGAAAGCCGACGCCGTGGGGGCTGCGAGGACCCTGGGGCCCTGTGTTCAGTCCAGAGATGAGCAGCCACTGCTTTGTGCAGCCCCAGAGGCTGATGCTGCATCCTGGTGCAAGGGCTGGGGGGGCCAGGACATGGGCTGTGCCCGGCCAGCAAAGGTGATGGAGCCGGCCCCTGGCTTGGCTCGTAGCTGGGGGCACCTGGCAGCCAGGACCAGGGTGCTCAGGGGGGCTGGGGGAATTTTGTGGCATCACAGCCCCTGAGTTCTCCCGGCCGAAGCCAGTACAGGGCGCACATGCCCACGCCGCCCTGGGGGTACCTGCGGGGTGGGATGTGGGACCCCCCAGGCCTGGGTACCCCAACTCACAAGGGATGCTCCGGGCACGGGCGGAAGCGACATCTAGTGGGAAGCGCATCCCGTCGCCTGGGAGATGGATATCCATGGCAACCCCTCGGGGCCACCAGCACCCTGCCTGGACCAGGGGCACCCACCAGCACCTGCAAAGCCCCCTGCCAGGATGAGCAGGTGTTCCTTGTCGGGCAGGGCTGTCACAGCCCTAAATAGCCCAAAGCTCAGCTGAGATGCCTGCAGACCCCCGCCGTGACACCGGTGCTGGCACCGTGGTGGGCCTGGAAGCCCCTTTCCCACCGTCAGCCAGGACGAGCTGCACCCAGCGGCTCTGCCCTGGCCTTGTCCACCTTCGGCTCCTCCAGTGCTCGCAGGGAGATGCAGCCGGGCAGCAACAGGGGGGATGAATGCAGGAGAAGAGCCCGTTCATCTCGCAAGGAAGACGTAGGCAAGAGGACACGGCAGGAGAGATGGTTACAGCCTGTCCCACGGTGTCATTGCGCCAGGGAGGGCACCGGGGAGGGGAAGGTCCCAGCTCAGCCAGCCCCCGGGCCCAGGGTGGAGGAGGACAGGGAGGCCACGGGGATGGAGCTACCTCTGCCCAAACCTCTGTACCCTCCTTTGCCCCCAAAATACAGTGCCCGGGGGCTGCGTGCGGGGATGGGTACTGCAGAGCCTCAGCCTGCAGGGTGCAGATACACCCCCACGTGTGTGCACGGACACACGCGGGGGGTGCAGGCATGTACACGTGCAGGATTTAATTCCTACAGACGCACGCAGCCGCTGCTGGGGCTGCGCCGTGTCCCGCACAGCGCGGCCGGGGCTCGAACCCGCGACCCCGCGGCTGCGCGGCGACCACAGCTCCCAGGAGGCAGCGGCCGCGGAACCGGGCGCCGCGAAAGGCCCGCCCCCCGCCCGCTGCGGACCTTCCATTGGTCTAACAGCTGCCAATCAGCGGGAAGGCGGCAGTGGATTGGCCGGCGGGGGGCTCCGGCGGCGGACGGGTTTCCTGCGGCCGCCTTTGCGCTGACCCCGGCATGGTGAGCGCGGGCGGGGGGCGCGGGCTGGCACACCCGGGGGGTTGCACACCCGGGGGGTTGCGTGCACGGAGGGTGCATGCCCAGGCTGTCCGGGGGGGTGCACGCCCAAACGTGCGTGCCCGGGGTGTCCCGGGGGTGTGCACACGCCAGGGGTGCGTGCCCAGGCTGTTTTGGGGGGCTGCACGTCCGAAGGGTGCATGCCCGGGGGTTGCATGCCCGGGGGGTGCATGCCCGGGGTGCCCCATAGCAGGGACAGGGGCTGGGGGAAGCAGGCCAGCCCCGGCACTGCAGGCTGGTGGGGGGCTCGCCAGCTCCCCCCCCGGCTCCGGGAGCGGGAGTGCCAGGATGGACCCCTGAGGGTGCCCCCGGTGCAGGCGGTGATGGGGGTGCAGGTGGTGGTGAGCCTGCTGGCAGCCAGCGTCATGCAGAAGCTGGCCCCGCACTGCTCCTTCGCTCGCTGGCTGCTCTGCAACGGCAGGTACGTGACCCGTCCCTCCCTGCTCGTCCCCGGGGGGGCCTCGGGGACCCCCCAGCACCGCTGACACCCCACTGCTCCCTTCCAGCCTGCACCGGTACAAGCACCCATCGGACGAGGAGCTCTGCGCCCTGGCAGGCAAGCAGCGGCCCAGGGCCAAGCGGGACAGGTCAGCTCCGCTCACGCCGCGGCCGTGTCGGGCAGGAGGGACTTAAAATGATAAAATATCGTGTTTTGGTGCTACTGGAAGCCGTCCCAGCGTGCCACAGGATTCCCCTGGGGAGGGCGGCCGTGGCAGCCTCGGGGCTGCTGACGAGGAGCCCCAAGCCGGGGACGTGGCGCCGCACGAGGGGCTTTCGGCACCGCGGGACGCAAGGGACGGGCCAGCTCTGCCTGCTGTCCCGAGCCCGCGTGTTCCCCTTGCAGGCGGGTGAACGGGGTGACGGATGACAAGCCCCTCTCCGTGCCGCGGGACATCGACCTCCGCCTGGACACCACCCCCATCACCGCCGTGGATGCTCTCGGTAACCTCCATGCACCCACCACTCCCTCTGCACGCAGGACCCCCAGGGACCTGCCGTGGGTCCCCGCAGCGCGGTGACGTGTCCCTCCGTCACCCCAGTGCTGCGGTATTTCCTGGACTACCAGTGGTTCGTGGATTTTGCCGTCTACGCCACCGCCGTGTACGTCTTCACCGAGGGCTACTACTGCCTGGCGGACCCCCAGAAGGAGACGAACATCGGGGTGCTCTGGTGCCTGCTGACCATCATCTTCTCCGTGTATCCTTCTGCCGGCTTCTGGGGAGCGATTGCCGCCGTGGCTGGGTGCGAGCGGCGGGAGGGGGAACCTGCCCTCCTTGGTTTTTCCCCCCATTAAAAGCCAGTTGAGGTGGAAAACTGAAATTTAGGGATTTATAAACCGCTCGCTGACGAGCCGTGGAGGTGCCTAACGAGAGCCATCCCGCAGAGGAGGTGGTGGTGGCCTAATGACGTGCTAATGAGCAGGGGAGTCCCACTGGCATTCGGGGGGGGGGTCCCAAAGCCCCCTGGTTTCCTTGACAGCCACCCCCCGCCCACAGCAAGGTCTTCTTCATGGTGATGCGCCATTACTTCCGCTCGGAGGAGGGGGGCGAGCGCTCCGTCTGCCTCACCTTCGCCTTCTTCTTCCTCCTCCTCGCCATGGTGGCCCTGGTTATCCGGGAGGACTACCTGGAGTTCGGCCTTGAGCCCGGTGAGTGAGGGGGGACAGGGAGAGGCGGGTGGGCGGGTGGTCCCTGGGGACCCCGCTCATGGGGGGGGTCGCTCCCCGCAGGGCTGGCCAGTGTCAGCAGCAACCTGGAGAGCATCCTGAAGCAGCAGGGCTGGGAGTGGACGTGAGTTGGTGGTAGGGTGGGGCAGGGAGGGAAACAGGGGGTTTGGAAGGATTTTTTGGGAAATCTGGGGTGGGCACCCCTCTGGGGCTCACCGGGGATGGAGCTGACCTGTCCCCCCGCCATCGCTACCCTCTCTCTCCGTAGGCTGCCCCTCGCCAAGTTGGCCTTCAAGGTGGGGCTGGTGGCCCTGTGCTCCTTCCTGGGCGCCTGCCTGACCTTCCCGGGGCTGCGCCTGGCCCAGACGCACCTTGACGCGCTGCGGATGGCGGCCGATAAGCCCCTGACCCAGTTGGGTGAAATCTGGGGGTGGGGAGGGAGGCGAGGGGGGTTGGTGCTGGCACCTCGGGGGCTGGGACTCCCCCCGGCGAGGAGGTTGGGTGGTGGGACAGGGTGGAGGGGGTGCGGGTGAGGACCGGTCCCTGCCCGCGGAGGGATGGAGGGAGGGAGTGGGGGGCACTGGGCGGCACGGGGAGGGTCTCTGACTGCCGCACCGCAGGGTCCTGCTCCACCTGAGTTTCCTGGCGCCTGTCCTCGTGGTGGTGATGTGGATCAAGCCCATCTCGCGGGATTTCCTGCTCCACGCGCCCATGGGCAAGCAGACGGTGCAGATGTAAGTGGAGCACCGGCAACAGGTCCGAATTGTGCCCCGGCATCCTTGCTCTAAGGGGAAACTGAGGCACGGGTGCGCCAGTCCACCTCCTCCTACACCAGTAGCCCCCCCGGCTCTCCCATCAGACACAGACCTCCCTGACAGCCCCCTCCTCTTGCCCCCAGCATGTCGGACTCTGCCTACAACACCGCGCGCCTCTGGACCATCGTCAGCCTTTGCCTGTTGCGCCTGGCAGTCACCCGCCATCATCTCCAGGCGTACCTGGGCCTGGCTGAGCGCTGGGTGGAGCAGATGAAGAAGGAAGCCGGGCGGATCACCGTCCTGGAGATCCAGCGCAAGGTCCGGCCGTGGGAGCTGGGGTGGGAGCGGGGGTCCGGGCACAGCTGCCAGCCTCCCGCTCATCCCCGCTGCCCACAGATCACAAGGATTTACTGCTACGTCTCCGTGGTCAGCCTGCAGTACCTGGGGCCCGTCATCCTCACCCTCCACTGCACGCTGCTCCTCAAGACGCTGGGTAAGGGGGTGGTGGGGGGACAAGGGGGCTCGGGAGGGGCAGGATGAGACCTGCAAGTCATCAGCAGCATCCAAGGCGTCCCCAAGCTCTCAAGACATGGTTTGCAGCTGGCGTGAACCCAGTTCATGCAGCGAGCGTGCTGGGACTCAGCCACCAGCGTGGCTGTAGCACGGGGAGGGGGCTGCAGCGTGGGGACAGACCCCCGCAGAGCTGTCCCCTCTGTCACACAGGGTGCTACTCATGGGGGCTGTACCCGGAGCCCCCTCCCCTCCCTCCAGCAGCAACTGCAGCACCGCCGCGTGCCGGCGGCGAGGACGGGGAGGACGTGCGTGCCGCGGTGGAGCAGATCACGGGCGTCTTGAGCAGCATCTTCACCCCCCTCTTCTTCCGCGGACTCTTCGCCTTCCTCACCTGGTGGGTGGCCGCCTGCCAGGTCGTTACCAGCCTCTTCGGCCTCTACTTCCACCAGTACCTGGCAGCCTCTTGACTTTTGGGAGCTGGGACCTGCCTTGGGGTGCAGTCGGTGCCCTGGTCCCCTTGCTCCTGCCTCGGCTGGTTACCCCCTTCGTACGTGCCCGTGGCACATGTGGACATGCACGTGGGGACGTTTCTGCCACCAGCTCTCGTCACGACTGGTTTTATGCATTCGGGCTGGCGCGGGCACCGCCTGCTCCTGCTGCCCATCACCACCGTGCCTGCTCTTGCCCTCCGGCTCCTCCTCCTCCCCTCCCCGGCCCGCACGGTGATGGAGGAGCTGAAGCCCTTCCTGCTCTCACCCATCCTGGCTGCCTCGGGCTCTCGCCGCTGGGTTTTATTCCTCGAGGGCAGCGGCTCCTGCCAGCCCAGGCTGCACGTGCCAGGCCAAGGACTCGGTGAGGGATGTGTGGTGGAGACCTCACAGCCAGGCTGGAGTGAGAGCCTGGCTCGCCAGCACAGATTTTGGGGTTTGCCCTGCCTAGCATTTGCCCCTGGGCCAAGGGTAAGTGTGTTTTTGTAGGGTCACTGCTGGGGCCAGCTGGGTTGGAGCTCCTAGGGGCCATCCCTCTGCTTCATGTGAACTGCTCCAGCCCAGCAGCCTCGGCTGGCGGCTGGTTTAGAAATAAATAAGTAACCCAGAGTCTGTTTGCCACGCTGAAACCTGCTGCTTTGTTTGCGTTTCGCAGCCCCGGAGCCCCTTGGGCAGGGCAGGGGGGTCCCGCTGCCTTTGGGCAGGCGGGCGAGTGGCAAAGCCCCATACACGTTATTGCAGGAAGGGGAACAAACCCTGCAGCCCTAGTCAGTGCCTTTTCCTGGCCCTTCGCCCCCCCTTGGCGCTGGGATCGTACCCACGGTTGATGAAGCACCGCGCAGCCCGACGGCGGCTGGAAGGGGGGGGGGATGGACACGGGGCACATGGCCCCTTGTCCATCTCAGCCGAGCTCTTCCCCACTGCACAGTGGGTGCTGGTCCAGCTGCATGAAAAAGGATTATCAGGTCTGGGCTGCTCAGAGAAAGGGCGAGGGGCTCTGATCCTGTTTGATAGCCTTGTAATGGTCTTAATTCCCTCTCGCCAAGGGCTGGGATGAAGACAGCCCCTTTGCCCGGTGTTAACAGGGCTAATCCGGGCAGCCCTCCTCCACCTGCTTCCCAAGTACCCAAGCTTTGGATGGAGTAAAAGCTGTTTTGCAAAAAAATTAAGGGGAAATTCCCCGTTTGCGAACAGCTGGGGAAGCCAGAGCCCAGGGCAGCACCGTTAACCAGCACGGGGCCAGGAGGAATTTGGCTCCGGCAGCGCTGTCGCTGAGATGCGAGTGGGAAGGTGCGAGGAAGAAGCGATTCCCCCAGGGCCGGGATGCAGAGGGACTCGTTCCAGCCTGCGCCGTCCCATTAAAAGCTGCTCCGACTGCCTTGATGGCTCATTTATCTAATTTTCCTTAAGCATGTGGAGGAAGCAGCCGGGGGCTGAGCTGGCAGGGAAGCCTTCGCGGCAGGAGGACGGTTGCTAAGGCCTGGGGTTGTGCTGCATTCAGACATGCAGACAGTTCCTCCCCTGAGATGTGCCCAGACGTGACCCTCTCAGGCGGGGACGATGACTGATGGACCAGCCAAGAGCAGGAGACAGATCCACAGCCACTGAAATTGGGCCCCATCAAATAGAATGAAAGAGCCCCCCCATCTTCCTCTCCCCAGAATTCTTTTTGTATCTTTGTTTAGGTTGGGGTACGGGGCTCTGCTCTGCCAAGGGCCACGCTCCCCTGGTGCACACCTACCTTCGGTGGCCACCGAGCCACGCTTGGCAAGAAACCGCGGGCTGGGGAGAGGGCTTGGATTGCAGCAGCTCCCTGAGTCTTCCTCCATGCCCTGGCAGGGAGGGAAGCGGTGAGCCCTGCCTTCCCCCCCTGGCTCCCATCCCAAATGAGATCCCCTTGCTCTGCGTGGGGCAGCGGGGAAGTTGCTAACCACAGCTCTCTCCGTGGCTGGTGGCCCAAACCAACCCGGTGGATGCTCCCCTGCGTGCAGGGAGCCAGGAAGCCAACGGTAGGGATGCTACCGTCAACCGGCGCGCTCGAGAGGCAGCTGGTGCAGGGGAGGTGGACAGGGACTGTTTTCCAGCTCTGCCACAGGCTTCCCTCCAAGGTTTAGCGCAAGTCTCAGCCTCTGGGCCTCAGTTTCCCTGGGGATGCAGCAGGACATAAGCTCTGCTCCTTGCAGGGAGCAGTAGTGGGCTGCAGGGAGGTTACTCCACGACGGCCAGATCTATCCCGAGACCTTCCACCTCGCCAGGCACTGCAGGGTCACCCCATGCCAGACAATGAAACCCAGGTGAAAGCCCAAAAAGCTGAGCAGGGCTCAGCAGCAGCCGGGGGACCCCAAGTTGGGGGCAGGCGCCGGCCATGGCTGAGCCGACAGTGCCACCTGCTGCCACCGCACCCGGCCCCGGCCCAGGCTGCGGGGCTGGGGACAGCACTGGCCTTTTCTGGGGGAACCGCAGCTTTCCAGCCAGCTCCAGAGCTGCCTTCCCTCTCCAAGCTTCTCCCAACTTCCATGCAATGCCCAAAGCACCGACCCATGCGCTTCGTAGGGTGCCAGGCGCGCTTCGTAGGGTGCCCCGTGCGCTTCAGACTTGCACGGTTGGGAACAGAGTCAGCCCACAAAAGGTACCCCCAGCCACAACTCCCCCCACCCAGACACCCCCACATTCAGTCCCCTCAATAAATCCACCCAGATGCACCAAACCCTCCTGAGCAACGTATAACAGGAGGCGCCCTCAGAGAGCCCGCAAGGTCAATTATAATTTTTTATTAAATATACATCCTCTCTTGGCACAAATCTTAAAATATATAAACATTATATAACAAACTTGTCTTCACTGCAATAAAATAGAACTCCAGATCCAAGAAAAGCAGCCCGAACCGACACACAGGCGGACACGCACACAGGGGTGGTGAGGACACGTCTTGACAAAAGGCATTTAACAGTGTTTGTGCCAACATATGCATAGACCACACAGGCAGTGCCCAGTGCTGGGAAACTGCGTGGCACGGCGTTTAGGGGGGAGACGGGGGGTAGCGGGAGGGATCAGCCCCTACAATAAAATGAAAAAGGCTGTTTTGTAGGAAGGCCACCTCCTCCTCTGGTCCAGTCCAGGCATGGAGGGTCCATAACACCCATCCTGGCTCTCCGCAGAGCCCAAGCACCCAGGGAGGCACTGGGGAAACGGCACGGGAAGAATCCCACCGCGTTTCCTCCCTCTCCTGCCCGCCCAGGACTGGCACCAGACTTGCTCGGGGTTGCCACAGCACTTCTGCTCAAAGTTTCCCCTCGTGCCTCATCTGCTGTAGTGTTAAAGACACCAGAGGGTGAAGATGATAGTGCTTGAGTGCTTCCAGGCGGAAGGTGATAAGAAGTTAACAGAAGTACCGCTGTTTTGCCACAGAAGCTACGGAACCGCTTTCGGAGAGCTCCCATGGAGTACCACCGCTCCACCACACTGCCCACCCGCGGCTGCCAGTGGCTTTGTGCCTCGGGAAGCTGAGACTCCTCTCCTGATCCTTCCACCATGGTCCTGCCAACTGCCAGCTGGCTCTCCGGCAGCCCTGCCTTCCCAGGGAACCGGCAGAGGTCTGCGCAGAGCACGCAGGGCAAGCAGGTTTGCAAGAAGCCAGCTCAGATCCCACCTCTCATGTATTTAAGTTCCATAACTCACCCTTCTGAGGCTCCCAGAAGGACCAGCTCTCCCCGAGTGACCTCCCCAGCAAGCAGCCACTGTCACAGAGCAAGCGGGCATCCCGTGGAGGTACCGAAAGAGGAAACGACAAGAAGCAGCAGCATGTCACGGCTTGCGAAGGAAAGGTTGCTAGGAGAAGGAAAGGCACTAGGAGGGACAAGTAGTTCAAGAACCTTTCAAGAAAACCTTCTGTCCCATCATCTAGTGCCTTTAACTTCTTGCCCCCCTCCCAAGCATCCTTGCCTGTGAGCAGGAAGCCTGGTTGGGATGTCTGGGTGTCACTATCGAAGCTGCAATTTTGTCATTTTGGATGCGTTTCATTGGACCTGATTTTCTCGAAGTGCTCGTGCGGGACTAAAGGTGCAAAGCAGGGAGGGAGAATAGACAAGGAAAAAAGCACAAATTAATGTTTGGCGGTCACGCGTTAAGGAACGATGAGAAATGTGACTTGAAATAAAAGCAAGGAATTGGAGAAGAATAAAATTAAAAATTGGGGAATTTGCAGTAGTAAAGAAGTTCTAAAGAAAAGAAGGGACTAGAGAATATTCCTGTTAGACTTGTCTCCTTTCTCAGAGCTAAAGGCAATGGACCTTCTTGGCCAGCACACAGGCACCCTCCCTTTCCAATCAGCATGCCCAAAACTCCTTGGGCCCTCACTCCAGGCAGCAAGAGATGTGGAACACGTCTCCATTCATGCAAGGATTAAGAGAAGGGAAGAGAACACTCCGTTTCTCCTTTTCTACATTCAAATCAGAGAGGAAGGAAACAAAAAAAAAAAGCTATTTAAAACAACCCAAAGCAATACACACATTTACTCTGAACACTTTTGCCCAAGAAACAAAAGCACCAAAACCATTACAGACTGAATTCAAAGATCTGTCTCTGAACAAACACTCAGCCTGCAAAACGTGGAAAAACGTGTCTGGCTAAAATTCCATTGAATTAAAATCGGGTGCAGCTGCTAATTGAGGACAACTTATCTGAGCCCAACGCTTCCAAGTCTGGCTGTGTTTCAGGTCTTGTTTCTCAGCTCAGAGTCCCAGGCTCCAGACGAGCTGCCTGCACCACGTTTCGGCTGCAAGGTGGGCGATGCCAGGGTCAGCCAGCCAGAAGCTGCCTCCTCCCCAGGCTTCCCGTTGGTTTCATATACAGCTGCACTCCTGACGTGGCAGAAGGGACCCTGGCAGATCTGCCCTCCCGTTCGGTCCCAAACAAGAGCCTAGTCATCCAGTGTAAATCCTTTCTCAGTTAGGACCCAGGAGGAATTAGCTACCTCTGTTGCCATAGAGGTTCAGTGATGCTCAACATCTCATAAGACAAGGTCTGCTGCGCTCGCCCCTGCCAGGACCTACCGTACTGCGGAGCAAAGGAGCTCGCTGCAAACCCGGATGGCCCAGTTCAGCTCTCTCTCAGCTTCATGTGGGGTCTTCACATCGGACCCATGGGCTGCGCAGAAAGGACTGCGCTCTGAACCGGCAGCCTCCAAGCTGAGGGAGAACTTGGCATGGGCTGTACACACAGTCAGACACACCACACACACGGGCAACTGCTGTTGCTGGGCTGTACCACACTTTTGTGGTAGGATGCAACTGCCTTAGTGTTTTCCCCACTGGGCCAGACGACAACACAGACAAGAGCAGAAGTAATTGGCTTCTCCATTGGAGAAAAGAAATCAGAGCTCTTGCAAAGGACGACACAGAATTCCACCCAAACGAAGAGAACAGTTGACCATCTTCCATTAGCAATGGGAGCAAAAATATACAGAATTCATGGCTATCGTCTCTAAAAACTCTTGAAACACCACCACCTAACATTAATTACAAGGTAAATCAGTGACTGCAGTCAAGTTTCGCACGGAAATCATCATTTGTGGGCTTAGAGGCAGAAATTACTGAGGTTGATACCCTGCCCATCCACAACCATTAGAGCAGGATTGATCCCACGTCTTCTGGGAACAGCACGCATGCTGATACTGGCTCTGCGCCACGTCTACAAAACGGAAGTGTAGGTGCTCAATTCCGAGGGAAATATTTGGCATGAGAAGCAAGTTGTGCTCCAAAGAACAAGTGCAAAGACAAAAGAAAGGAGAAAGCTATTTCTACCAATTGTGCAATTACCTCCATTCCCATTATAACGCCACGACACAAGACTCAAACTAGAAGGGCTAAAATGCAGGTGCCAGAAAAGGACAGCTTTTAAATGATGCCTTATTTTTCTTTTATACATTGCAGACTGTATCAGCTGGAAAGGGATTTTTAATCTTGGTTTATGTAATCTGATTCTCAGAGAAGGTCTCAAGTTTGCTCTGACCTCTCTTGCGCTCCAAATTTAATATGGGAATGGAAACAAAACAAAACGACCCCCCAAATCTCCAATTCCCTGAAGACTTACTTGAAATAGAAACACCGAAAGGTTCTTTACCGTCGTTTTCAAATTGCAACTGGAAACCATTGGCACTCTGTGTAACTTCTGAAGGGTCGTACTGGCTGTGGAGCCCATTCTCCCAAAGATCCAGTTGGTCCAGAAGAACCAACAAATAGCTTATAAAGAATATATATATATATAGGAATAAAAGCAAGTGAGCTTAGGTGTGGACTGATGAACGGAGGTGACACAAGCCACACAGCAGGCACCAAAAGACAAGAAGGTTGTTCAGAAGCAGGACCAGCAGCTTGAGTCAACTACCAGGCTGCATCCACCAGGCGTGAACAGCCTGTCAAGACAGCTCTGTAACACGTGTGTCTTCGAGATGTTTGTTCTTGCATCGTGCGTAAGGCGGCAACAAGAATACTGAAGGATAAAATGTCTTAAATTTTAAGTATGTAACACTCTTCTAGTGCATCAACACTGCAGCCTGGCAAATCCCTCAGAAAACGCTGCGTTGAAGACCAGGACAACGACGGAAGGGTTTGGGCAGCCCGAAAGCACTGCTGCAGTTTGATTCAACCCAGTCTGTGAATCCAGGCGCAGCCCCTACTCGACAACACTGACAACAAAATGAGAATTTGATTTACGAAACTGCTCAGAACTTCCCTCCCTGCTGTCTACAGTCTTTGGTAATCTCAGAGGGACCTTGCAAAAAAGGGGGATTTTATGCAGCAAAACCCAGAACGGAGAAGAACACTGGAAAAAGGGGCAGCATTTCCAGCTGGAGCTCACATTCAACTTCCAGAACAAAAGAAGTGACCTGGACCTGTTATATCCTGCTACGTCCTGTTTTATGGAGCCTGATGCTTACAGGTCAGAGGAATCTGGAATTCCCTACAGACTGACTGGAATATTGCACTTGGCAGCCTGCCTCCAGCTAACGTGTGTCCGGTGACTAAGAACTGCCTACCAGGAGCAGCAGCCACTTCCCAGATTCAGGAGCTCGTTCCAACAGCACCGAGTCCTCTCTTTCATCATCCACCACTTCATCTGCCCACAGAGACCAGGTGAGGAGCCAGCAGCAGCACGGGTTGGTTTGAGAGGCTCCACTCCTGGTATCAAAGAGTAAACCAGAAGGGTGAGGCAGCTACTTTAGAGGACTCAGTTCTGCAGAACTGTAGGAAGAATTTTGTTTAGGAAAGGGTTCTTTTCAGGTCGAGGTTTCCAAATAACTCAGAGGCTCATTAAAAAGAAAAAAAAATCCAACAACAGAAAAAAAACCAAAAACCAACCAACCCAACAAGAAAGGTAAGTTCTCAGCTGCAGGAGAGCACGTACCAAGTGAGCAGATGCTGGCACTGCTCTTTCTACACGTGTTGTACTTTTCCCCAGCAAGGACCGTGGGATTAAGCTACTACCTCTCAACGTTAGTGCTGTGCTGTAATTTACGGAGAAGGATCTGCGTCAGGTCAAAGGTGGTGAAGCTTATTCCCACTGCAATTGGACCTTTGACCCAGTTCATGCTGAGTCCTTTGTACAAGCCACGGATTAGTCCCTCTTCTCTTACAATCTCCTGCATGGTGAGAAGGATGGAACTGTACGTGTGTCCCATAACCCCCGCCGTCTGCATCCGTCGGCGAACCACGTCCAGGGGGTAAGAAGCCGACTGGCCAATCAAGCCTGCGCAGGCACCAAACAAAAGCCGCTCCGGAGGGGATGGCTGCAATTTCCCACTGTGATCTGAGAAAGAGAAAGTAGCAGAGTGGAGAAAGCTTCTCGTAATAAACACATGATTAAGGTCAAGTGGGCTGAGAGCCAAAGAGAGCACTGAGTGCCAGAGCTCCTGAGATTTTGTTCCCAACTTGGTCGTTAGCCGACTTGGTACGTAACCAAGTCCTTCTGCACCCAGGACTTGCACTTCTTGTTCCTCTGCAAGACACAGATCCTGCTTTTCTGCAGCTTTTCTTCTTCACAGTCTGGGATTGGAGAGGAGGAGGCACAAGGCGTCCTCCACAAGCACAGAACTGTGCGATTGGCTTCGAGGCCAGGGAAAGGACTCGTAGTGTCGAAATCCAACACCTCAAATTGGCCAAAAGCCTACACCGTTTCATTTGAAAGCAAACCAAGATGCCTTTACCTGCATGTAGTTTCTTCAGCGTCTCGTAGGTGAAGAAGCTAAGCCCAGCATACGGAATCACTCCAAGGATGGTTGGTGTAAATCCCCTATACAATGTCTTCAGTCCCTCCTCTCGGGATATCCGGATGAAGACATGAACAATATTGCTGTACCTAGCACGCGGACACAGGAAAACCAAATCTGTGCTCGTTAGTGACTGCACACGCCAGCAGGATTTCCAACAGGACTTTCTGAAGGATCTACAATTAATTAATTCAGCTCTGAGCTCATCAAACAGCTCAGAGGGATTTCAGAAGCCTGTCTGCCAACGGAGAAGCCAGTCACCGGCTCTCCCACAGCCCTATCACGACATGCTCTCCTGTCTGTCAGATCTCTTCCGGAGGCACCGTGCCAGCTGGCCTCCTGAAGAACCAACACACAGGTTTTACTAGTGAGGTCTTGAGTATCGATCTCCTTCCAGCCCCTGGACTAACCAGGACTCTGGTCATTTAATCAGTGCTCAGACCCCCAGTAAGAGGTTTATTACATCAAAGGCTCCGAGCAAGAAGTGACCCAGAAAACAGGAGTAAAGTCGTCTGACCTTAACAGAAAGTTCTGCATTGTTTGTGGTGCTTGTACTTGCTTTCGTTAGGCACTTACATCTCCTTCGGCGTGACAGCCATTCGAGCACGGACCATATCCAAGGGGTAGGTTAACATGGCAGCCGTTGTGCCTGCCAGAGAGCCAGCAATGAATCGAGGAAAGGGTGTCAGCGCTCTAAAGTAAGGTGAGAGAAGAGACCAAACAGATCACCTGGAGATGGAAATACTATGTGACTTTTGAGGATGGCTCTACTCTATCAGCTACTGAATCCCTTCCTTGCCTGCGTACTGAAGAGAGTCGGGTGGGGGGGGGGTTGAAGCAGCTGTGGTTTGCCACAGCCACGTTGGACAGAGGCTTAGAGAAAACCTCTGCTGAGGACAGCAAGCCTGACTTGGGGTGTCTCAGACACTATGTGCCCCAGAGCAAGAGGCTCAGGCCACGTGCACGGCTCAGATAACAGCACAAGGCTGGAACTCGTTGCTTCTCCTGCAAAGAAAAGCTCTTTGTTTTGCCTGCCCACTCTCAGCACAGGGAAGTGCTCACTCAGTGTCTAGGCCACTTCTTGCTCACGCCTCTAGAAGACAGGGTTGTCTTCTCACAAAGATCTCCCCTGTGCAAGACTAGAAGCCCAGCCCTTTGCTTAGCACCCTCACACCCCCTGTTCTGCGAAGCCCCCACGAGAGGGGCTGGCACAACTCTGTACCCACAGAGCTTTCAACTCGGCAGGCCTGGCAAAGCGGAGAAACGTGCTCCCTCCCTACAGCCTACGGTCCCACCACCTGCTCCATCCTCCTCTGCAAGGAGCAAAGCCACGCTGCATCTTACTTTCCCTGGAAGCCGTAGTAACTCCCCAGGAGCTGCTTGTACTCTTCGTGCGCGCAGAACTGGATGGCGGCGTAAGGGATGACGCGGACCATGGTGGCCGAGTTCCCTCGCCAGAGACTCCAGAAGCCTTCGTTGAGGTAGGTGCGATAAATCAGCCTGTAGGCTTCCTGCAGGCAACAGATCAAAGGTCAGACAGGCAGATCATGATAAGAGGGAGTCCAAACAATAGGGGGGGGAAGAGGTGACCCCGTAGCTTAACCTCTCCAAATCCTCCTTCCCACCCCGACCACGGCAAGCCGGTATCCGCTGTTTGCGCTCGCAACCCCGACTCCAGAACAAGACGACTAAAACGTCTTCTCTGGGGAGAGTGAAGCAGATACACTGGAGCAAAACAGAACCGCAGCCAGGAAGACAGAGTTTTACATTCAAGACATCTTCATTTTCCCTCTGAGGGCAAGGCATGGAGCTGGACTCCTGTTTGCACAAGCCATTTCTCAACCCAAATTAATCTTCTTAGTATAAGACAGAAACATTTGGATTACGCATATTAGCGCAGCACACATGGAACACCCGTTATGCACAAATATTTAGCAAGCCACGACAGCGATCAGCTCCCAAATTAAAATCTCCTACATACTCTGAAACAACTCCAGTGGTGGTTGGGGGAAAGAAACCAACCACTGAGGGAGAAGGAGAAGGGAGAAGGAGAAGGGGAGAAGGAGGGAGAAGGGGAGAAGGAGAAGGGGAAAGGAGAAGGGGAGAAGGAGAAGGGGAGAAAGGGAGAAGGAGAAGGGGAGAAAGGGGAGAAGGGAGAAGGAGAAGGGAAGAGAAGGGAGAAGGAGAAGAGAAGGAGAAGGGAGAAGGAGAAGGGGAGAAGGAGAAGGGGAAAGAAGGGGAAGAGAAGGAGAAGGGAAGGGAGAAGGAGAAGGAGAAGGAGAGGGGAGAGAAGGGAGAAGGAGAAGGGGAGAAGGAGAAGGGAGAAGGAGAAGGGGAGAAGGAGAAGGGGAAAGAAAGGGAGAAGGAGAAGGAGAAGGGGAGAAGGAGAAGGTCTAGTAACATAAACCCTAAGTGATGCCACAACATTTATTGTCCAGGTAGAACCTGGAGCATGAACAAGGACTGAGGCCCTCTGTGCTTTGCACTGGACAAAAACATGAAGAAGAAAGAGCACTGTCCTAAGGAGTATTATAAACACTGTTTCCCCTCTGTCCTTCTATGCTCTTTCACTATGAGTGCTGCTAATAAAACCCGAGCAAGAAAGTTAAATAAATACAAACAAAAGATGCTGTTAGGGCTATTACTACCATTAATCAAACACTTCAGGTCAACAGCAGACAGACATATCACCTCACCTTGGCAGAAAATCTTTTGAAGACACTAAAAAGAAAAAATGAGCATTAGGTCTTGCAATACATTTAGATGGATCAAATAAACCACACAGGCATTTTATCTAAGGGATAAAAATAGAAGCAAAAGAATTAATGCAAGAGAAAATAGAGATCCTTTATCATAAACAAAGACTTTCCACTGGTAAGCGCTCCCAAATTCTCTTTCACACATAAGTTCATTTTTCCACCTACTGTTATGAAAACACTCAGTTTCTGTCACGCTTCTTACTTTAAAGCACTAAAACTAAATGAATAAATAAAAAATAAAATTAGAAAAAAAATAAAATCAAAACTGCACCGACCACTTATTTTAGTAGAGCATTTCCAGGCACAAGCTCCAGCCTAACGCCAGGATCCAGCGAAGAACGGGTCTGTTTAGCGAAGTTTCACGCAAGAACGGTTTCATCCTCGCAAAACTCGAATGAACACTCAGTTTCTTTTCTTGCATCCATTCAAACTGACAGCATCTCTTTAACTATGTAATACACGAGGCATTTGGAAGCCAGATTTATTTGGCATAGGGCAGCTCTGTTTTGTAACATTCCTGCAGCAGGAAGGAAACCCAGGCTAAAACCCCAACAGCCCCGCTAATGAAACATGGTTCCAATTAAGTGTCTATTGCAGTTTCTTCCAAACTCCTTTGAGACTTGTAACCTCTCAAGTGTATCAAACACACATGCAAATACATTTTCACCATGCTGCTCCTTTGTGCAATTCAACACTTGGTTTGGTTTTGTTTTGTTTTTTTTTTTATTTCAGGAAATAAAACCACCTCAATAACCGATTGCAGCTGGCCCTGCAATGGAAAGAGCTCTTTTCCCTCTTTCACAAGAAAATTCTTCAGGCTCTAGTTCAAGGGACGACCTTCCTGCACTCATACGACCCAAAAACGCCACAAACAGGGAAGAGGCCCAGAGTAAAAACCTTTAGAAGAGCAAGAGACTACAACACCCGTTAGATCCTAAAAAATTGGTCAGAATGGGCACGCTGTAATCATACCCTTTGCAGCAAATTTAATGGGCCAAATCAAACAGGTCTTTTTATAAATGTAGACCTGCACAAACTAAAGGTGGTTTATACGACAGCTGTTGGCTCGCCCCAGCTCTGCAGTTTCCATCTCACCTCTGATCCTGACGTTTCCAACCTCAGATGAACTCCAGTTTGTTCTGGTGAGAAAGCACAGCGCGTACTGGTTGCTGCATGAGCATCTGGCTGCAGATGCGATCCCAGCCTGCAGCCAGCCCAGGCTTTAGCTCCCTACAGCCTCAGCTCCCTCATCCCTATCCCCCTGCTATTCCAGACCTCGGCCCCTGCTATGTCGAGAATGAAAATCATGTCAAATGAAAGTCAATTCAAAATTAAATCTCATCCAGGGATTAGATTAAACCTACCCAATTCATTTAATCTGGGATGTCAACCAGATTTAAAATTCTTGGCCTCACCAATGTCTACTGTATTAACGGTCTGCACTCTTCCCTTTGGGACAATTAGTGTAGCTGACAGGTCTGCAGGGAAACAAGGGAACTGCATGGAGCCCATCATCGGGCTGAATCCCAAATCCCGCTAAACGCATGAGAATTCTCTATTCCAATTAACTAAATTTCAT